>NC_051041.1:4605100-4940100 GCF_904848185.1 Acanthopagrus latus | reverse complement strand
CTTTTCACTCTTTAAACTTCTTCGCCTGACTTCCTCTTTTACTGATGTGAAAGTAACTATGGCCACTGGAGGTCCCTGAATGTCAGGAAACGAGTGGTAACAACCTGCTTTCACACTGTCTTGAAAACATGTTGAATATGAAACGCATCACAGGAACTCCTCGCCCTCCATGTAAATAACACAAAGCTTCTCCCCACGTTTATATGCACACTTCTCCTCGTGCCAGAGAGGAATTGCGTGTGAGAGAGGCTTCAGCGAGCAGCTGTCCACACTTCCAGACGCATTTCAGACGATATTTTTTAGGAGATATGTGCTTTTACATTCTTGCTGAGGATTATACGGGAAGATCAACTCCACTCTCACGTCTGCACAATAAATATGAGGCCAGCAGCTGGTTAGCTTAGCTTTAGCTTTAGCCCGGCTCTGTCCAGCGGTCATAAAAAAAGAAAATCCACCCACCAGCACCTGTAAAGCTCACTACTGCACATGTTGTATCTTGTTTATCAAATCAACAAGTGGAAAAACAAAATGTTGAGAGATTTCTGCTAAACTATTTTGTTTTGTCCGGGAGCAGAAACTTCCTGGAGTCTGCTGGCGATGACACTTTATGTGCAAATTAAAAAACAAGATGTGTCTTTTTTTCTTTTTACTGAAATCATATGTTTTATTTTTGTCGCATTTCCAGACTTTCCTTTTTATTAATTATGATTTACTGATGCATTATACTGTATTGATGTGTCTTTCTTTGCTATGCTGGGAGCCAAATTTCAAGCACGACAATAAAATCTACAAACTATGCTTGAACATATTATATATATGTTTTTATTTCTGTTTCTGCTCCACGTCTTCCTCTTACCTTTGTATTATATTGTTTATTTTTTACTATTATTATTGTTTATTGTTATATTGAACTGTCTTTGGCTGCTGTGACGCACAAATGACCCCGTTTGATGGACTAATAAAGGAATTTCTGATTCCGAGGATGAGAAAGAGTGAAATAATTAGCATGACATTATAATAGAATAAAAAATACCACATAAAACAGGTAGAACTAAGAAGCAACATAGATAACAGTAGTATTATTGGTAGTATTTTGCACTAAAATGATCATGTATTGTAAGTATTATTAAATTACACACTTCAACAAGACACGATTTGAAGTTCAAGACATTTTAATTCGCCTGTGAGTCTACATATCTTACAGTTCACACAGTTTATAAGAATAGATTCATTTGATTAAACAACTTAACTGATTATTTCACTCTGTAAAAATACATCATCAGTTGTCACATGGTGGGATACAGGCGAGCAGAGACATTGGGTTCAGATTAAGACTCCGGACGATCCATGAAAGTCAGCATAATATATTATTTTCACATTCCTGTAAATAATGCAAAATACAAAATATAAGAGGCTAAAATGTGCTAACAGTAGAGATCACCAGTCAGAAACAACGCTTCTCTCTTTGGTGAATAATCATTTGACTATTTATATACACAACACAAACACTGATGAGAGTACAGTACTTCACAGTCCAGAACACGGCTGTCACCTTTCATCACCAAAACATTACCCACATGTGTTTATTTGAACCCTTAAAACGTCCAGATGTGTGACTCACGCCGTCTGGAAGTTGTAACAGAACAAAGCGGACGATAAAAATGAAATAACTTATTCGTACAACATAAATTATTAGTTCAAATATTTACACATGGTACCTTTGAACATCAGTGCATCGCAGACAAAATTGTGTAACTCCCCCCCGACAACAAAAAGAAAGTAAAAATGGTGAGAAACCCTGCGCTGGTTTTTGACGGGAATGTACTGATGGTGGTTGGTTTCACATCCAGCACTGGAGGACGTTCCCTGAGTCATCATCGGCCATGACAAGTGCCGAAAATCTGCTTGTAGTCCCGGAGGAAATGTCACTATTCAGGATGTGATGAAATTGATTATTGAGATTGATTATTTCTGATCATTAGAATCAGTTATTTAACACAATTGTGCCGCTGGACTGCCCGACTGCTTTGACTAACGAGAGTGACTTCCTGCTTTTGAGGCCTCAGTTGTAAACAATGCTTTAAACTGTGCCTGGACTGTTTTAACAACAGAGCGTTCTTTTGAAAATGACTGAAATGACCAGAAAAAAGCACCAGGATGTGATTATTTTGATCAAACATGCATCCAAAAACTGTCACAAGATGTTTTAAAGGATGCACCGGGCATCAAACTCTGATGCTTTTATGGTACCGACTGCATTGTCCTGATTATATCACGTACCAGAAATACAATATTTCAGTATCTAAAGAGTTAAATCTCATCAGCATCAGTGAAACTTAGTTGTTAATTTCTTTATTCCTTTATTTAAAAGTTTATCCTTTTAAACAATTGAGGTTATCACAATTTCTTGTTGCGTGTGCTGTAAATCAAAAATGTATTTGTACCATTATTCCGGTTGAAACGCTGTAAATTTAAAAGTTGACTTTACTTAAAAGTCAAAAGTCAACTAAAGCAGACAATTTAGTTTAAATTGTACGGGCTAAAAAGTTTCAATGAGTTAAAATTATTAGTCGACTTTCTTGGTGATTTTTGATGTCATCAGTTTCCTCGATTTTTTTTACTTTCTCAGATTTTACAGTGCTTAATTTCTTAAGATAATACGTTTAAATGTGTTCCTGGGTGCAGTTAAATAATGTGCTGGTGCACCTGAATGAAAATAATAATGTCAAACAGCTTTTCTTTGTTATTCAAAACAGTAAATGAGTCTTTGAGTTTTGGGCCGTTTGTTGGACGAAACAGCATTTCTCACAATCTTTTCGATATTTCACAGAACTAACGAGTCGACTGAATCCAGACAATGACTGTCCAGTTTACAACAACGAAAACCTTGAATAGCTGCAGCCTTAACATCATGTTTATCAGGCTAAAATCTCATATTACTGTAACATTTTGTAGTTGTAGCATGAAGATCTAACATAGTGCTGATGTCCAAGGAGTCAGTAAACAGTATCCAGCAAAATGATTAAAAAAAGTGGCTCCAATCATTTTGTTTCTGCGCTGGCAGCAATTCGATAAGAGCAGATTTATTTTCCTTAAACTACAGATGATTAACGTGTATCTTTTAAAGGAGCAGTTCTACATTATTAGAGATGATATGCTTTCTTGCTGAGAGTTAGATGAGATCAACATCACTCTGTTTGGGTTTTTGCGGTGAAGCAAAAGCTACAGTCTTTCCAGTCTTAATGCTATGCTAACCCTGCTGGAAAAACTAGCTACAGACCAGCACCAAACACAACATATGCTGGTCTTGCTGGTGACACCTGCATATGTTGTGTTTGGGTGCTGGTCTATGCTAGTTTTTCCAGCAGGGTTAGCATAGCATTAAGACTGGAAACATGGAGAAAAAACCAGCCTGGCTGTGTCTCAAGATAACAGAATGAGTTTGTACCATCACCTTGTGTTGTGTTTGGAAACCAAAGTAACAAAACAACAGGTCTGCTACCTTTGAAACAAAGTCATGGCTCGCTGTTTCAACCTGTTTCCAGTCTTTGTGCGAGGCTAAGCTAACGGCTGCTGGCTGTAGCTTCATATTTCAATGAAAAAGAGTGAGTCTGGCACAGGTTCTTTTCACGTCTGCTCTGATTTATTAAAAAAGGTCAATGTTTTGGTCTCAAAGACCTTTTGTAGACTAGTGTCTGTCTTGAGAAAAGGTCTTTTTGACCTCTTCTTTTCATTTGAGTTGACTTTTGGGGAGGGGATTTGATTTGTGGATCCATAAAAAAAGTGGTGTGTGTGTTGCCTTTGACTCGTGTAGCTTCATATCCATCACAGACTACAAATAGACTGTTTTTTATCTTGTCATCTAACTCTCTGAAAGACACAAGCGAACATTTTGCCAAAATCTTCTTGTCATTGCCGACGTCGTGGCGTTGAAGTGGTCGGAGAGGTTTTGTGAAGACAGGAACACACAGGAAAAAAACACGCAAAACAAAAGTCTGAGGTAATAAACATGACCTTGTCGGGTGCATGGTGAGGAAATGCATTGTTAAATGTGTTTAGTCTTCATCTTGCCGAACACATCAAGCAAGTTTTCCTTATTTCGTGCGCAGCTTTGCCACCACGCGGCCGGTAATACTGCTCGAGTCTTGCTGAACGATGGCGTGGCAGCTCCACTACCTGCAGCCGCAGGACTCCACCACCATGTCCTCGTACTGTTTGTACACCACATTGTTTCCTGAGTCGATGTACAGGATGCTGATGGGGCTGAGTTTGGACGGGGCGCAGCAGCTGGGCGGCATGTTGCTGGGGTTCATGGAATTCATCAGAGTCTGGATGATGGCGTGGTTGGTGGGCTCCAGGTGGGAGCGCAGGGGGAAGTCACACACCCCCTCGCAGTGGTACGCTTCGTAATCCAGCGGGGCGATGATCCAGTCGTCCCAGCCCAGATCTCTGAAGTTGACGTGCAGCGGCTTCTTGCTGCACCTGGACTTGGACTTCTTGCCGTGTCTCTTCCCGTGGCGAGTCTTGGACGCCGCCGTCCTCCTTCTCCTGCTGGCTTTGGCGCCGGGGCCCCTCTCCTTGGCCTTCCTCTCCAGCCCCAGCAGCGCCTTCCCATCTCTCCTCTCGCTGAAGAGCGTCTGCCTCTTCTTCGACCTGGTGAACACCACTAAGATGGCCTTCTTCTGCTGAGGCCTGCCGTGCCGGTGCAGGCCCAGCAGGTGCAGGTCCAGCTCCCTCTCTGGGTTGTCCAGCATGGCCCTGAGCTCCAGGCAGAAGTGCTTCCCCTGGTGCTGCTGCTGCTGCTCTTTGAATATTTCCCACACGTCCAACACCTCCCACTTCGGCCTCTGGGAGTCCTGCAGGTCCAGTGTCTTGGAGTCGAGCAGCTGCCGGTCGTGGCACGAGAGGAGCTGGATGTCGACGGGCTCTGTTTCCGATATCCTGAAATTCCCAGACACTTTGGTGTAAATCCTGAGCTCGGCCCCCAGCACCTCCGCTTTCTGGGAGAGGGTTGAGACGTCGAACAGATACTGCTGTCTCCTCAGAGGGGAGAGTGGGAGGTCATCTGTGGAAAGCATTAAAAACAGGACGGGTCAGATCTGCATTCTCACGGAGATGATGTGGAAGCTGACAGGGAAAAAAATCCCACTACTGTCTGAGTTAATCTGGGAGACAACCTGCACACACACACACACACACACACACACACACACACACACACACACACACGAATACAAATGTACAATACAATACATCTGTACAATAAAGCTCCACATACCTTGTCCAACATCCACAAAACTTGCAATGGTGTTTGCAGCTTTTGAGGAGCGGAAGAAGCTGGCGTTGAGTCCCAGCCGCTCCGCCGTGGAGAAGGTCTTGTAGATGGACAGCATGTAGTCATGAGGCTCTACAGACTCTTTATTCGCCGCTTTGCTGTTCCTGTCGACGGATGGCGGCGCGTAAAACTCCTTGAAATACTTGGAGGCTTCCTGCCCGTCGAAGATCCCCGTCACCTTGCTGCTCTTCGGCGCAGCCGGAGGGAAAATGGCAAGAGTGTGAGACGAGGGGACTTCCAAGAGAGACACCAGAGCCCCGCAGAGGAGAGCGAAGTGACAGAGATCCATCCTCTGGCCTCTGAGCTGCCGGTGCTGGTGGAGGGACCACGGGGCGAAGCCGGAGCTGAACTCTGCATCCACTCTGCAGCAAGTGGCAGCTCCGCAAAGTGCGCACAGCTCCGGGAGGACAGGCGGCGCAAAAGTTAAAGAAGGGGGCCGAGAACACGCCCACATTGTGCTGTTAACGTCGGCTCTAAATGGAGGGCGCAAATTAAGGCTGTAAAACTAATTGTTCCTCTGTCAGCCTCCCTCCTCTCCTCTCCTCTCCTCTCCTCTCCCGGGAGGACAGATGTGCGCTGAAAACACGCTTGTCAACATCTGGTGCATGTGCAGAAACTCACCTAACACGATAAAATCTGCTCGTGCAAAAACCTCCAAAATGACTCTTATTTTGAGTTTTCTGTGGCAGTGTGAGAAGTTTCCCCGGTCTGTGCAGCACGACTGCAGGATTTATCACGGAGTCTACCGCCCTCTAGTGAAGAGACAACAAATCACACTGCAGCAAGAAGAGGAGACAGATATCCAGCCAATCAGCTTCCATCAGCACCATGGACAGAGTCCTCACTCAGCATTAGATTATTATTACATGTTTTCCTGCAGTTTATACACACAACAATGATGCACATGTCCGGGGAAACAAAACTCATCTGTCCCGGGAAAATATCAATCTCTCCCGGGACACAATTTGTCCCGTTTTTGGAGGGAAAATGTAAAACTTTAATTTGGTTTCCTTCCTTCTGTAGTCTAGAAAGGCTCCCAACAAAAATGTTTATAGTCTGCGTCTACGTCATACATCCAATCACTTGATGATGTGCGTCGTGCGCGCGCCTCCATCCAACGCTTCAATAAGTTTTAGCGTCTTCATTTGAAATGGGAGGAGATGGAGCAAATACATGCAAGCCACCAGCGCGAAAAAAAGAAAATACTATTTTTTTTTTTAAATTTCAAATTAAGTATCATCAAATTACAAACACTTAAGGCACATTTGTGATACAAACATTTAAAATGTTGAACCAGCTAGCAGGACAAATGAAAATGAAATAAAATAACAATGTGAGGGTCTTATTCTGGAAGGGTAAACAAAAAACAAAAACACAAACAAAAAAAAACGAAAACAAAAAAAATACTATTTCCAGTCTTCACTGGGCGAAATTTTCACTGCGGTCAAGCCAGCCAGGTATCAGGAAAGTGTCCTTCCAGATTTCAAAATAAAGCACGACATGAGAAAAACAAAACAAAACAAAAACAAACAAACAAACAAAATATATATATATATTGTTTCCATAAGTAGTCCAAGATTCATATACTGCTGACCTTTGTACTTCCTAGACTACTTGTATGAATAATATGAAGTACTTTTACTGTGTACTTTCTGAGTAATTCTGTGTCAAAATCCTTTCCGTCCTTTACTTTGAAATCCGGAAAGATACCTTCGTGATGCCTTCAGTTTATTACCGGGAATAATTACTGTGAATGTATCGTATGTTTCATGGGTCTGATTGTGAGACTGCAGTCTGACCCACAGTCACTACCAGCAGCTCTTCAGAGCGGTTTCATTACGATTATTACCTATTTTCTCCGTTCATCCAGTCACTGGAACTGACGATGCATTCAGGTGCGCTCTCAGACAATGGGAGATGGGAGCAGTCAGCCTGGGGGGACTGTGTCAAGCTGGCGCCACCTACTGGACATTAGGGTTTTTTCTTCTTCCAGAGGAAGCTGCATGTTGCACTTTCCTTTATCAGTGCACTTCAGGCCGCTCTCACGTCAGACCCTTAAGTCCCGCCCACAGATTTTCTGACGAATCCAGGTGGTGCAGCGCCAAAAGGGGCGGTCTCGCTCGTTTCCCGCGCGAAATTACTGAATTTCCCTCCAAAATTTTAAATCCCTATATAAGCTGCTGATGGACTTTCACTCTGGTCTGAACGGCTCTACCCTGAGGACACGAACACGGTCAGTAAACTGTTATGTATGAATCTGCTTTATGTGTACAGTTACCTTACCAGTACAGACTATTCATGTCATGTTCTTTCAGCAAGCTCCACATAGTAACTACCTTCATGTTTTCACATTGTTTAAGCCTGATTTAAACGTTTCTGAATTAACTCTGAACACGAAGCTGAAGAGTCTCATTTATCTGTTAAGCGTTGGGGTAAATTAGGCTTGAACAGAATCCTCCGAATACATCCGATTAAATCCGCGATGGACGTTATGTTTTGTTCGGTGCACCAAACTCCATTGTAATTTTGGTCGTTTTATCTCTGCCGTGTTTATTACATGGGTAATGCACAGCTAATTAAATTTAGGTCACTTTCTTAAAACGAGTCGGTAGTTTCGGCAACATCGGCATGAAACTTTTCTTAATTGTATGTATTCTTTTGAGCGCAATGAAATCTGGTTAGCTAACATATGCTGGTCAGTTGAAGTGAGTGGTTGTGTTAGCTAGCTAGCTGACTTTAAAGTTGTTGGAGATGCACTGCATGGTTTGGGAAACACATTAGCAGCGGCTCAGCTGCCTTTATTAACGGATAAGGACACATTAAGGGGTACTGACACTATAACTAGTTTATAAAGATGTCTGAGTCATTTCATCGTCCTGTTTTTACAGGCAGGTTTGCATGTTAGCTAAAGTGCGTGTCTGTTGGAGAGTGTTAGCATGACGCCATTATGTGCTGTGTAATGTTAACTTGTTAACACTAGTCTTGTTACAGCCGAATATCAGAGTACAGCACAGTTAGCTAACAGGCTCCATGTGTTGTGTTTAATAATGTCTCAGTATATTAGTATGTCAGCATCTAGAATGTAATTTTGAGCAGCTAAAGTAGTTTAACACACAATATGCAGCCTCATTGTGGCCTGCACAAAATGTATTAAGTGTGTTTGTCTCAGTTGTGAATTAATATGTTATTTAAATCACTTCACTGACTCCCTGTGAGACTTCCAAAATCATACTACTTGTGTATAAAGCACTAACTGTTTTCAGGACTGAATACATTTGGTTTACCTTTGGTTAACCTTTAAAAGACACATTTATTAAACCAGACTATTATAGATTTTACGGTGCAGAGTGATGTGAGACTGCTGAAGTGATCATCAGTGGTCATGCGCATGGTTACAGACTGCTTATATTATTCTTTATTGTAGAATTATAATGCTGTAAGAAATTTCCTTTTTGCTGGATGTGTCTGTAATCTGATTGCATCTTTTTTCTGTTATAGTCAGAATACACACACACACACACACACACACACACACACACACACACACACACATACAGAGATATGCATGTTATACTAAAGCACTTCCTCCTCTCTCTAGGTGAACAGCTCTGACCTGTATGGTGATCAGACCCGGAGAGAAGAGCCATCCGGTCCAACAAGGTCAGTGCAATGGAGGTGCCAACATTAAAGGCAGAAAGTGTGAGATTTATCAGTTGCTGTTCATTAATACTCTATGATCAGTAAATAATTCTAGAGAATAGTCAAGTCTCATTCACAGGTCGTTGAATACCGACAGTTTGTGTTGGCAGAAGCCACACTGACAGTGTCACTGTTGGGACACTAGTCTCTCTCCCTTTTTTCTGTTTGTCTTTAAAAAAAAAAAAAACTAATTAAAAAGGCAAACAAGAGATGTAAACATTATTTCAATGGGAAATAAAAGAAGGAAGTAAAAGTAATTTTTTAAATGGGTTTTAGTCAGTGCTTTTTTGTTGGCAACTGGCCTTGTTTCAGTTCAACCTTTCAAAAGGGTTTTGTTTACTGAGAGGGAATATAAACAGTATGTCTGTTTAGAATATATAATATAAATTATATGATTATGTTTTATTTAATATGTATATCTACACTGTTCAGTCACAACATTAAAACAACTGACAAGTGAAGTGAGCATTGATCATCTTGTTACAATCAAATGTTCTGCTGGGAAACTTTGAGTTCTGTCATTTCTGTGGAGCCTCTTTGACAAACACAGCCACCCAAACACCGTTCAGACCAACTGCACCCCCTCATGGCAAAGAACCCAAGGTCTCAAACTGGCCTCCTCATCCTCCAGATCCCAATCCAGCTGAGCATCTGTTGGATGCGCCAGAACCAACTACCATCCATGTTGGGGCCCCCATGGATTGTTCTTGGCTCTGACTGCATCCAGTGGAAGCTCAGTTGGATTGAGATCTGGGGAATCTGGAGGCCAGGTTGACACCTTGAGCTCTTTCCCACGTTCCTCGGGTCGTTCCTGAGCAAGTTTTGCAGCGTTGCAGGCGCGTTGTCCTGCTGGGGGGGCACTGCCACCAAGGAGTGCTGCTGCCATGAGGGGGTGTACTTGGTCTGCAGCTGTGTTTGGGTGACTGCTGTTTGTCAAAGAGACGTCCACATGAATGCCAGGACTCCTGGTTTCACAGCCGAACATGGCGTTGGAACAAAATCATCCATGTTATTTATTTCACCTGTCACTGGTTCTAATGATGTGGCTCTCAGTGTGTACACATGTTAAATATGAATTAGATCAAATAAGTGCATTTAGGCACTGTAAACAGACTTGTTTATATTTCCTCTCAGTAAAACTACCCTTGTTTAAAATACTTGTACCTCCGTTGAAGCCTATGGGTTTTGAGCTGGGACTTACACATTTTAAATGGACAGCTTCATTTATGTAGCTTCAACATTCATGTTAGCCTCGGCCTATTCAACTAGCAGGCTAAGAATAAGGGACGTATTCAGTTTCTGACGTGCAACTGTGCAGGGGTGAAGTTTTTGGTTTAAAAGTGGTTCTTGTGGTCACATCGATGGTAGAGGTACAGCAAAGGAGACATGTTAATTTCTGGTGTCCTGTGTAAGGTTAATTTGTCTACGTCCTTCTGAGTGAATAAACTATGTTGAGCAGAACCTGGTGTTAGCATTGGCGTTTTCATTCATGGTAGAAGTGCAGCGAGTTGAGAGCTACAACACCAGCAGAACTGAGTGGAGACATAGAGCTTCCTAGGGACAAAAGTTCAGTAACAGCAATGCAGTTGTTAGTGGTCTGCCTGGCAAACCTGGTGTTATTGTAATTTATAGGTTAACTTGACCGGACTTCAGCTATCTTCAATGGCAAATGCCCGAGTGCAGTCCATCGGAGCTGTAAGCAGTGGTTTCCATGAATGGCAGTAGTCAGGCCTTTGGTCAGCTGCTGGTATTGGTAATAGCGTATCTTACGAGCCCTTGTGCGATCCCGCCAACTTACAGGTCCCTCATGTTCAGACACCTATGGTTGGTAGAAGCGTGCACAAAGTGTGCGTGTTTAGCTTGGGCCTCGGCCTGGCTAGGGACATGCTCAGGGCCACGGTAGAAGCTAGCCTGACGCCACGAAAGCAGCTTGGATCTCTGCCCTCATCTGTCCATGACGATTCCCCTCGCGAGTTCAGTGTGCATGGACGCGATGCCTTTGCTTGAAGATAATGTTGAACCTCTGTGATAAAACAAATAAAAAAAAAACAATTGCAGGAATTCATTTTCTCTGCAAGTGTGTGCAACAGCATCCTGCTTGATAACACCAAGCAGAGATCATTAAAAAGCTGTTACAGGGCCCTCGGCCTCAACGCCCAGCAGGCCACTAATAAGGATCCGATTGTGTTGTTGTGATGTTTTTGGTTTGGAAGTAGTTGTTGTGGTCATGTTCATGGTAGAAGTGCAGCGAACTGATAGTTACAAACAGCTTGAGCGGTTGTTAGTTGGTCTGTGTCCTTCTGAGTGTATTGAAGTTTGTTTTCAATTTTGGTACATCTCTGCTCGAGCACGCAACTGTGCGTTCAGAGAGTGCTTGATAAGATTTATGAAGCCTTGGAAATTGTTGTTTTGCTGGAGAAACATCGCGGTATAAAGCTTTTCAGGCTAACAGTGTTAGCTAAACAATGTTGAGCACAGTAAGCTACGACAACCAGTTCACCACCGTAGAGTTCTAAGCACAAAAGTTCAGTAACAGCGGTTCAGTTGTCAGTGGTCTGCCAGGCAAACCTGGTTATCAGTTTTGTGTGAACCGACCAACCAGAGCCCCACCTCAAAACCCACAGGATTCAAGGAGTGTTTTTACAGCTACTGGATAAACACAAAAATACATATATATGAAATATATCTTTAGATAAAATGTATATGAAAATACAAGTCTTCTCAATGTTAACAACTCAACTGTCCTGTTAATTAGCCCACAAAGTGCGTTATTTGACAACCTGAGAATGAGACTCAAAAATCAGCTGTCTTTCTACAGAATTGCTTTACGAGTATGCTGACATCAGGCAATTAATTGATTAATTAATAATTGTCCTCCATACTGCAGGACACTGGCTTGTCTCGTGTTTCCTCTTTAAGGTCTCAACTGTCTGCTTTTAATGCTGGGTAGCTTAATCTATAATAATACATCATGTTTGATCAGCAAATATTTAATGTTGATTAAGATTTCATTATAAAAATCCATAAAAACTAAATTTATGTAAAAGATGAGAAGTATTTAACATGTATATCTACACTGTTCAGCCAAAATATTAAAACAACTGACAAGTGAAGTGAGCATTGATCGTCTTGTTTCAATCAAATGTTCTGCTGGGAAACTTTGAGTTCTGTCATTTCTGTGGAGCCTCTTTGACAAACACAGCCACCCAAACACCGTTCAGACCAACTGCACCCCCTCATGGCAAAGAACCCAAGGTGTCAAACTGGTCTCCTCACTCTCCAGATCACAATCCAGTTGAGCATCTATGGGATGTGCCAGAACCAACTACCATCCATGTTGGGGCCCCCATGGATCGTTCTTGGCTCTGACTGCATCCAGTGGAAGCTCAGTTGGATTGAGATCTGGGGAATCTGGAGGTCAGGTTGACACCTTGAGCTCTTTCCCACGTTCCTCGGGTCGTTCCTGAGCAAGTTTTGCAGCGTTGCAGGCGCGTTGTCCTGCTGGGGGGGCACTGCCACCAAGGAGTGCTGCTGCCAGGAGGGGGTGTACTTGGTCTGCAGCTGTGTTTGGGTGACTGATGTTTGTCAAAGAAACATCCACATGAATGCTAGGAGTCATGGCTTCACAGCCGAACATGGTATTGTCAAAAGATGATCAATGTTACCAATTTCCCCCGTCACTGGTCTTAATCTTGTGGCAGATCGTTGTATGTACACATGATAGGTATTTTATAGATGAGATCAGTAAGTAATCAGAATCAGAAATTCCTTTATTAGTCCTGCAAATGTGGAAAATTATATTATATTTTATGAATATACAAAGTAACTATTAACTAAATAATGTTGTAAAATGTAAGTTGTACAGAGTAACTTTATACCAGTGTAAATGTTCAAATTTACTTCCCAATAAATTAAATTAAAACTCCATTTAAACAAATTATGAGAAGTGATTTCAGGTTAAATACAACTGAGGCAGGGACTCAAACCTCAACACGAAGACTCAAAACTCAACAAAAATAGACCCAGGTCTCTTTGTGGGGGACAAACAATGTAAACAAGAGCTCCACAAACACACACAAAACCTCTAAAAACAAACACGAAACCTCTAAAAACAAACACAAAACCTCTAAAAACAAACACAAAACCTCTAAAAACAAACACAAAACCTCTAAAAACAAACACGAAACCTCTAAAAACACACAAAACCTCTAAAAACACACAAAACCTCTAAAAACAAACACGAAACCTCTAAAAACAAACACAAAACCTCTAAAAACACACAAAACCTCTAAAAACACATAAAACCTCTAAAAACACACAAAACCTCTACAAAACACATAAAACCTCTGAAAACGCACAAAACCTCCACAAACACACAAAACCTCTAAAAACACACAAAACCTCCACAAACACACAAAACCTCTAAAAACAAACAAAACCTCTAAAAACAAACACGAAACCTCTAAAAACAAACACAAAACCTCTAAAAACACACAAAACCTCTAAAAACACATAAAACCTCTAAAAACACACAAAACCTCTAAAAACACATAAAACCTCTGAAAACGCACAAAACCTCCACAAACACACAAAACCTCTACAAAACACAAAACCTCTAAAAACAAACAAAACCTCTAAAAACACATAAAACCTCTGAAAACGCACAAAACCTCCACAAACACACAAAACCTCTAAAAACACACAAAACCTCCACAAACACACAAAACCTCTACAAAACACAAAACCTCTAAAAACAAACACAAAACCTCTAAAAACAAACAAAACCTCTAAAAACACATAAAACCTCTGAAAACGCACAAAACCTCCACAAACACACAAAACCTCTAAAAACACACAAAACCTCCACAAACACGCAAAACCTCTAAAAACACACAAAACCTCCACAAACACACAAAACCTCTACAAACAAACAAAACCTATACAAAACACACAAAACCTCTGAGAACAACAAAAACCTCCACAAACACATAAAACCTCTTCAAACACAAAATCTTCAAAAACAAACACAAAACCTCAACAAACCAACACAAAACCTCCACAAAGAGACATCAAACTACCACTGTGCCTCTTTCTCATTTGCAGGTGACGGACGAGCAGCCAAGACGAGCGAGACGAGCTGAACCCTGGAGACGAAGCAGCAGGAAAACTGAGTATCTGTGTCCGTCTTCTGATGACAACTCCTTCACTACAGTTTCACCTCCTCGGACAGTGAGCACTGTTGTCTTTACTGGCTATTTACGTAATAAACCCTTTTTTGAATTACACCCTGTTGTGGTTTTAATTCTGTGCTCATCCCTGATTTTTAAAGGAGAAAAAGCTTTAACTATATTTGATATTACAATACATTTTTTTTGTCTGCAAAGGAGACCAAGGCTCCCATTACCTTCATTATCTGTACCTATTTTGGGAATGACTGATTTAGAAACAGGGCCCATGTGTTGTTTATGGTGTCTGAGCAGCAGTCAGCAGCAAGCAAAATGAGCAGTCTTGAAGAAGAAAATGAAAATGCAGTTTGGATGATCTATTATTAATTTTATTTATGAGTCGAATAATGCAGCTATGACCTTGAAACGAAAAAGCCTTTCTGCTAATGCATTTCAACTTTCAAATTTGACATTTCAAATTGAATTTTGGTAACTGTTTGCTGGGACACTTTTTGAAAACAAAATCTTAAATGTCTTTTTTCGTTTAAATGAAGTTACAAAATGAGCCTCTGTGTTCAGGGCCTGACTCTTACCAAACATGTGATATCTGGTCCAGATAGGAATGAGGACGTTGTTCCTTTATGATTTTAAGTCCTGCTCCTGCCGGTATTAAATAATGTACAAAATCAGAAGAACTCTCTGCAATCTACATAAAAGCAAAATGGACAACAGGTGAAAAATCCCTCCAACAAATCTGTCGTAAGTTGTGTTTTGATTATTGATTGGTGGCGACGCTGTCAGAGGGTCTGCTCGCATGTCATCTTGTAGTGTATGATATGGAGGAAAAAAACCTATGAATATCATGTAAATAGGATGTTTGTCTGAATTCCTGTGTCCAGTAGGTGGCGCTATGGATCTGACAGAGTATTGAAGCATGGAGGTATTGAGGGCGACATTATATACATGTGTGATGAGTTTGGTGTACATGGGAATTTGCACGTTGAAGTTGTAAGACTTGAAGCATGAAAATGGACCTCAACGTGACACCCACCATGTTTGACGTAGGTTCAAGGTCCGAGGATGATACTGATAAAACAGGAAATCAATTTTAATTTTAACAGTTGTATTTTATGACGGACTGTGCCAAAGGCTTTTTGGAAGGCTATATATATTCAACTGTCTGTCCTCAGTCACAAGCCCGTGGCAGGTTTGCTGCTGAGAGCTGATGAAAGGTCAGTTTCACATCTTCTTTATGTCTGTTCATCTACCAAGTACTTTTTTGGTGAAGTGATGAACATCTTTGTCCATAAAATGTAAGAATATAAACCCGAGGTGGCATCTTCAGTCTTACACGCCAAATATTTAGTTTTTTAATTTGTACATGTTGAAGAAAATCTGCAATCCATCATGTTGTAGAAGACGAAGCAAGAAATAGTTTGGCAAAACGTGGGAGCTGTTTGATTCATGCTTCTTGTGCCGGGATATCAGGGTGTTGAGGATATAACATAAAGCTAAAACACACTGGTTCCACCGTCATCAGGTGTTCAAACACTGGGCCAAAACACTCAGTTCCTGCTGGGCTGCGGCTCTGTGAATGACCTCCGACCTCCCTGTGGAGCCAGTCAAGGTGTTTTTAATACAAAGCTGCACTGAAATGCCCTTCGAGTCCTTTAGATGGTGTGTGTGTGTGTGTGCGTGTGTGTGTGTGTGTGTGTGTGTGTGTGTGTGTGTGTGTGTGTGTGCTGTACATTGTCGAAATATGTAACCTTCATCCAGGAAGTCACACAGATATAAAAATCTGGTTTGACAGTGAGATCTCGGCAAGGCAGGATCTAAGTAGCAGTAGTGGTAGTAGTAGCATCAAGGACACGACAAGACAGCAAACCAAAAATGTATTGAGTGAAACGCTACAATTTTTGCCTCCAAAATGTTGTGGAGGGGAAATATAAAGTAAGTAAGTAATCAAGTAATGTATGCTACATGTGCCTGAAGAGTGTAAAGAACTTGAGAAGATGTACTTAATTACATTACAGTACATGTACTTCAAACCTTAGCTGAGTAGTTTGTGTTCATTCTGTAACAGCATGTTTTTGGTGGTATGTCCCTTTAAATTCAGAGCCTCTGCCATTTTGTAAACAACGGTTGTAGCCCCGCCCATTTATGCAAATGACCATGATGTCACCGGAATTCAACGTTCTTATTTCAGCACATTCCAAATACGGAACAGAATGTCACCTCACCTGCCCTTGATTGTGATGATGTCACCAGACATCAAAGACCTGGATGATGTCACTCTCCTGGCTCCAGAGGCTTGTTGTATCAGAGGAATGTTTTGTTGTACAACACTCATCTGATCTGGTCAGCTGTTACCAATTTGTTGAGAGCAGGTGATCACAGATAAGGATCATTTTTCATCCTCGTGGGATTTACTTTCAAACATTTTATTTACAACAGGTGAATCAGTGAAAATGTCTCAAAACACATCTGCTGCTCCGCGCCATTCGCTGTCACCAGAGGAGTCGAGGCGTCTCTCTGTGTCAGAGATGGTACATTTACATGAATCACTGATATCCGAAAGAGTTCCTGGGCTGGAGATGCCGTCCAGAGCTTCTCATGTTCAGATGGAGGTCGAGGAAGAAACGCTGGAGTCATTCAAATCACAAGTTAGGGCGCTTCAGTTGGAGTTAGAACAAACGAAGGCTGAGAACTCCAGGCTCAAATCTGACGTGAGTGTGCTTCAGTTGGACTTGAAAGATTCGAGGACCAAAGAGAAGGCTCTGAACGGCCGGGTAAAAAACCTCATTGATGAAGGGTCCCAATATAAAACTCTGAATAAGGAATACCAAGCAGAGATACAAGAGCTGAGAGCAGCTGTGTATGACCTTCAGCGTGGTGCAGAGCAGGCTCAAGCACACTCCAGCAAGGTACCTGAACTTGAACTCTTCCAATGGGCGATGCAGACTAGGGACAAAGACTTTTTTGAAGCAGTCCAGGACCTGCAGGAGCATGCGAACTCTCTGAACATGCAGAATAAGTACATCACTGAGCAGATGACCACGCTTGAAGCTGCCATGAATGAAAAAGTTCATGTTCTGCAGGCAAATGAAACAAAATCACATGAGTGGATCCAGAGTCTGACTGATGAGGTGGCCCGACTTGAATCTCTGACGGAGCAGAAACAAGCAGAGATTGAAAGACTGAATGTGGCATTGCGAGGTCTTTGGAACAAAGAGGCGTCTCTGAACGAGCAGGTCAGCGATCTCACTGCTAAGGGGGAACAACTTGAAGGTGTAAACGAGGAAAAACAAGCAGAGATCGAACAGCTGACGGCCACAGCGCGTCATTTTAAGGAAAACGAAGACTTTCTTAGGCAGCAGCATGACAGCCTGGCCGATGAGCTTTCTCAACACGTGTCTCTGATGAAGAGCCAAAACGAAAAGAACAAAAACCTGCAAATGGCTCTGCATGAGCTTCAGCACTTACTGAATGAGGCTGAGCAACAAATCTGTGGTCAAGATGAGCTCATAAAAAAGCAAGAGCGTCAAATTGAATATAATCAGCAACTGGTAGAGGAGCTTTACACCGAAAGAGCCGATATGAAACAAACAGTCCGTGAACTTAAACACGAGCTGGAGAAAAGGCAGGAAGAGGAAGTGTTGGCTGGTGTAGAGAGTATCGATCAGGAATTTAAGCTTTTGGCTGAAAACATGGAAAAGCCAGGCCAATCTGAGACGCCGAGAGATGACGAGGTCCTGGAGAGTCCAGCTGCAGAACCACAAGCTGCTGAGGGTCAGACCAGTAGTTGGTGGCGCTACTGTGCCAAAGGTCTACTGAAAGTAGGCCTGAGTGTTGGCACCTGCGCTGCAAGTACCCTTATCTCTAATGTAATCCTGGAAAACTTAAACATGTACAACGTAAACCCTATGCACCCCTTCTGCAACCTCGAGCCTGGAGTACTTCGTCCCTTTTAGACAGGACTAACTGCATAACCAGGACAATTTTCGCAAAAATGCTAACGTCTCTCTGATATCTTGCCGATTAGGAATGCTCCCCCAGCTGTCCATGCAGGGGGGATATCAGAGTGACATCGTTCCCTTGATTTTTGTATGGGGTTTTCTCCGGGGGCTCCGGTTCACCCACTGGCATTCACCTTAAAAAAAAAACAAAAACGAAAATCTGGGAAACTAGCAGTGAATCTTGTGAGGGAACTACTAGTACTTCTACTAGTCGCTGTTTCCATCCCGCTACAGGCTGCATGCAGATGACTTTATCTAGCTGAGCCAGAATGAACTCCAGTCCTACTTTTCTGCACTTTCTCAACTTTACCAGAAGAGGGTGCTGTTTTATACCAGGAGAACTTAAAGTGGGGGCAGGTTCGCTGCTGAGAGTAGATGAAAAGTTCAGTTTCACATCCTCTTTTTTGGTTCATCTACCAATTACCTTTCTTAGCAAAGTGGTTAACAGCTTTTGTCCATGAAATGTAAGAAAATAGCGAGACATTATAATCGCTATAAACCAAAGTCCCTTTTCCATCGGAGCGATCAGTCTTACATGCAATGTGTGTGTCTGTGTGTGTGTGTGTGTGTTTCATGCTTCGGCTGCGGTGGAAGACAAATTGTTTTCTATCAGTTTCCTTTCATCCGTAAACTATGACAGGCTGGAAGCATGAGCTTTATTTAAGAGGGAATAAAAAATACTAGCGTTGTTTGTGCCGCAACTCAGAACCACACACTCTTTTTTTTTTTTGTTGTAATGTATTTTTAAAGAGAAAACATTGACAACATGTTGGTCACCTACACATTCATACAGACATGCTGATGGAGATACAAGTCAGTTCATACAGTAATGGACAGTACAGTAAGCATCTCTTGTGGTCACAAACACGATCCATTTTTCCCAGTATTGCAAAGACTTAGCGATAAGGTCATCCTTCCCATATTTTTAATATTAGTCACAATATCAGTCCAGTCTGTCTCTGAGGTGTGGCCTGAAACCATTTTCGGGGTTACAACTTTCTTGCTGGCTGCTAATAATATTTTTAAAAGTATATTTTAAAAAATGTCTCGCACCAGTAAACGGGGTGCAATATTGCCCAAATAGATTGTAGAAAAAGAGCAATAAATTTCATCACCAAAAATATATTGCCTTACCTGTATAATCTCTTGCTAGTATGGCTGAATAGCTGGGAAGCTAGCTGTTCTCCACAGTTCCTCCAGCAGAGACCTCTGACCGTCTCCCCTGTCTGCACACATTGTAACTTAGGAGTTATGAATTATCTAACCAGATTCTGCCAGCAGAAATCTCTCCAAAGACCAGAACTAGTGGAAGTTGACTGGACAGAGCATATATTCAACCAGTGATCTGTGATGACAGTTCCACTTCCATTTTAATCTATCCTTAACTGTTGAGTGTTTCTTATTAAACTGAATACGGGAGTAGTTACAGTTTTGAAACAAGTTTCTTACTGTCCTTTTTTTTTTTGTACATGTCAATAAATATGTCAATTAAGTTGGTCTCACATTCCTCTGTTGGTTTTATCTCATCATTAAAATAAGATTTTATTTAGCATGTCTTTTTGAGGGGTGTAGCTGTAGCGTAACATTTGGGTTTTTTGCACATTTGATTTATATCCAGAATAGGTTCCAAAGTGTTTTAGCGTAGATATCAACCCATGGATGCTAACCTCTGACACTGATGTACGAAGCCCTGGAGCGACAAGAAGTCACTAAGCCGCCCCATAAGCCGCAATGTTAATTTTGAGCCTAAATTTCTGGAAGACAGCAGACGGTACCTGATTTGTCTCTTGCGTTTGTGCCCTCATTTCTCACTTTCCAGAAATAAAAACAAGATCGTCGAGTTCGGCTATGTCTCCCCTCACTCACCATATAGATATTTTGGCCCTAACAGTTACGTTTTTTTGTAAAATCGCAGGGGTTTGGGAGGCATTTTCCCATTCATTCTTATGGGGACATTTTGTCTCTGCTACGTCTCCAGTGTGTGTATCTGTAGACTGTGTGTGTATTGCATCAGCTAGAGTGACACAATCACCTGATTGGAGAGCAGCTGGAACACTGAGAGAGAGAATTCTCTTCAGCTGGATTTGAATCCAACATCTTTTACTTTACATAGATGATGCAGCCATTTTAAGCTCTTTCTGTCTTTGAAGTCTTTTCTCACCTATTTATGCTCTTTTTCCCCTCTTACTCTGCAACTTGTTAGCCTGTTCAGTCTTTTCTCACCTTTTTAAACTCTTTCAGATCTCTTATTCTACAGTTTGTTTTTTTTTTGTTTTTTTTTTTAGCTTTTTCTGATATTCATCTTTTTGCCTTTTGAACTCCAACCATTCTGCTTCATGTTCAGATATGAAAATGTTCAACTTTTTAAACTCTTTGCGTCGTCCTCAGCTTTTCTGCCTTTTCATCTTTTAAAAATATTCATCTTTCTGCATTTGCAGCTTTTTTTATACATTCTGCTTCATGTTCCGCTACAGAAACTGTTCAGCTATCAATTGGCTCAACTTTTTAAGCTCTTTCTGCCTTTAACTTTTCAAATTTTCCAGCTTTTCAGCTTTTTCATCTTTTCAGTAGTACATTCAGCAGATTTCCCTTCGGCCTTCAGCATTCACACTGTATTTTCACAGGAAATACAAATTTTTTGTCATTGATGATACACACTTAGCATACATGTGAGTGACTCATTAGTGTGAATGCTGAGGGCATTTATTAAAGTTTTTCATGATCCCGTACGTTTTTCGACACGCTTCTTCTCCTACAGTTTTTGTGCTACAGAAACCATTCAAGTATCAAAATGTGCAGCTTTTTAAGGACATTACTGCTTCTATTTTTATTTGTTCTATCTTTTATACTTTTTGAAATATTAAGCTTTTCATGCAAAATTTTCCCCATTCATCCTTATGGGGATTTTTTCAAATTTCATTCAGCTATAACTTCAGCATACGTTCAGCTATTGAAACCATTCAGCTATTAAAACGTTCAGCTTTTTAAGCTCGTTCAGCCTTCTGCTTTTCAGCTTTTCAACTTTTTCATAAATTCAGCTTTTTATGAAAAAAATTTAACATTGCCACAAATGGGAAAAGCTTCAAATCCTCTTCAAAAATCCTGTTCCGCTACAGGAAATACAGCTGCACCGGGGCCCAGATGCCATCAGGGGCCCATAAATGAAGAAGAAGAAAAAAACGGCTGTCCAGAATTGCTACAGGCCCTGTTTTTGTGAATGAAATAGCTGGGGGTGGATCGGTAAGGTAACATTGAGTGGCCTTGATGCCTGTCAGTCATGATGAGTCGTGTCTTGTCACCTCTCTGCTGTGTATTCAGCTGAGCATTGTGATGCGTCTCTCACCCCGGCCAGGAAGGTTATCATACAGTAGTTAACAAGGCAAAGAGCAGCTGAAAACTAAATAAATAAAAATAAAACTGCCTTCCATCAGCCCAAAATCCCGATACACCTGATGCAATAGCAGTTCTTCTGGAGTGGTTGTGCATGCGTTGTGAATGTTTTAAGGAGCTGACAAGGCAGAAAGATGAATATCTGAAAAAGCTGAAAAGGATGAAAAGCTGTGGAGTAAGAGGTCTGAAACAGACAAATAATGTTTGACAAATATATTTCTGACTCCACATTCCATCTCTGGTCTCCTTCATAATGCAAATGAATAGGGAGTTTCTTACACAGACACTGATGACATCAGCATGCTTTAAAAAAACAAACAAAACAAAACAAAAAAACGACCACCTCAATCTTTCTCTCAGCTCTTGAAAGTGACTGCAGCCTGTGGCTCTGGAAATTTGCTGCCGAAGCAGATGCCTTTCTGTGAGTAATTTTGATCGAAAGAAGAATACTAATACTAGAACAGTAGTCTGTTGATTTAAAAACGTAATCACATTGTTTGAATTAATTGTCAAGTTGTAAAATTATTGATTCTTTATTTTATTGAGCACAAACAAGGAATGATTTTATATTAAGAGAAGAAAAGTTGATGGGGGCTGAAAGAGTTTAAAACATTTTGATTGCTGAACATGAAGATGAATGTTTGAAGGAGTTGAATTGACAGGAAGATGAATATCTGAAAAGGTTAAAAAGCTGTCGCTTAAGAGGGTTGAAAGAGCTTAAAAATGTGAAAAAAGACTGAAAAGGCTGAAAAGTTGTAGAGTAAGAGGGCAGAAAGAGCTTAAAATGGCTGCACACATGCTGGAGCAGCAGCAGAGCCAAAGATGACAATGTTCCCATATGAGTGAATGGGAAAACGCCTGACAAACCCCTGGGATTTTTGAAAAAAACTGTAACGGTTATTACCAAAATATGTTTATGTTATAAAGTTGGAATGGTGTCTCTAGCTCAAAGTATGAATGATAGGAAGAGGTGTAAAGTGGATGAGTTTGGATGAGGATTTGAAGATTTTCCCATTTACTTCAGTGTTAAATTTTGTTTAGAAAAAGCCACATTTCTAAAGAAGTTGAAAAGATAAAAAGCTAAAAAAAAATACAAGGTTGAAATAGCTTAAAATGTTGAACATTTTAATAGTTGAATGGTTTCTATAGCTCATGGTATGCTGAAGTTATAGCAGAATGAAATTTGAAAAAATCCCCATAAGGATGAATGGGAAAACGCCTCCCAAACTCCTCCGATTTTCAAAAAAACTGTAATAGTTGTGGCCAAAATATCTATATGGTGAGTGAGAGGAGCCATAGCCGAACTCGATGATCTTGTTTTTATTTCTGGAAAGTGAGAAATGAGGGCACAAACGCAAGAGACAAATCAGGTACCGTCTGCTGTCTTCCAGAAATTTAGGCTCAAAATTAACATTGCGGCTTATGGGAGAGCTGTTTGACTTCTTGTCGCTCTCGGGCTTCTAAATCCAAAATCGTAAGACTCACATCTGAAATAAGACCGTCAGCTGAAAGCCAACAAGATTTCCTACACTTCTATGCATATATTGTCTATGTGAAGTAAAAGATGTAGGAACCAAATCGAGCTGAAGAAAATTTTTCTCCCTGTTCTTCCAGCTCAATTCAAATATAATACAAAGGCAAAAAAGTCGCACTTTGTCAATAATAATGTAGAATATCGTCTATTTTGTGTCAAACTGCTCAGTGAACTAAATCGTTTCGCTCAACATAAGTCATCAGCACCAACATGCCCACCAACGCGGCGCAGAAAAAGTACCAGAAAAGATGAAAATCACAATAAATCTGGTCTTATTGACAGCAGTCATGTTCCACTCGAATAACTGTAAATACTGTAAAATATCCAGAAGTCATACTCCAGTAAAAGTAAAAATGTCATGTCTTAAGATATCTTTGTGTTCCCAACAAGTACAAAAAACTGTAATCAATGAAGAAAAACACTGAACATAGAGATTTATAACAATGAAAAATAGAATTTATTGAAAAGAGAAAAATAGTTTCAATCATAAACGAAAATGCAAACGTTACGCCTTCCTTCACCTTATTAGTTTCAAGTTAAGCCCTATTGCACCTGTTTATAAATACAATAAGAGGACATTTTTCCAAATAATTACACAAAAGAAACTGGGATAAAGTCTGTTCAGAGTTGTATGTGTTGCATCCAATAAACCCAAGTGTTTAAATCAGAACAAAAAAATTGGCTACATTCAAAGTGTTTTACAGACTTCATGTTCAGGTGAACACAAACGTATCCTTCATTAAACCCGCTCAGCCCGCAGCAGAACCATCTAACATATGTCGGCCACGGCGTAGATGACGCTGACCAGACACAGACTGCCCGCAGAGACGGTGGTGCTGGAACTGAAGATGCTGTCGTCGTCTGTGGTCATCGGCGGTGCGTCGGTGGTCACGTTGGACGGGGTGGAGGTGAGATCAGTGACGTTGCTGCTGGTCGTCGGGGGCTCGGTGGTCGGAGTGTTTTTGACGGTGAAGCTGCGTGACTGAGCGCCCCACTCCTTCAGAGTGAAGACCATGGTCAGGTTCTCACCTGCAGGGACAGGAGGAGAAAGTGTGGTGATTCAAATGAAATTTAAATGATTGTATATTAAGTTGGTTTTATTTCGTGTACAGAAGAGTATTATTCTTTTTTTCATTATGTATTTGAACCTTCTTGCTATGAGAAATTGTATTTTAGCTTTTTTTTTTCTCAACGCATCAACTTTTTTCTTGAGGTGCATAAAGAAAAAAATAAACTTCTCATTTCTTTTCAAGCCACGGGCCCTAATACTGTTCTGTATTTGTGGAACAGACATTCAGGATTTTCTAAATATTTCTACATATATATCATGTGTTTCAGAATCAAATTTTCTAAAATCTAAAAACTTACAAAATGTGATTTTTATGCAGTGTAGTGAGGAAACTGTATAAAATCAGAGTAGATAATTACAGCAGGAAAATGAATTCAATAATAATAATAAAAAAAAGTTGTCATTTAAAAAAAAAAAAAAAGGGTGGGGACGTGTCTGTGGTGTGAAAATGACTGTCTGTCAAATGTTGTATTTGTATTCAGACGTACCACTGTTGAGGAGCGACAGGTCGGTGAAGTTTGCCCAGCAGGTGCTGAACTCGATGGTGGTGTTTCCGGCGAGTCCGCCCACGCTGTTCCCACTGGAGTCCTTCAGGCTGGCTGTCACAGTGAGAGTCGTCACTCCCACAGAGACACAGTTACCCTGCAGTGACCAGCAGAGGGCAGTGTTCACAGACGCACAATACTTCAGTATGTTTGAACAGGATTACATTTCATTACACATCCTGGCTTTTTACACAGGCAACCTGTTGCCTTCAGAATTAATGTAAAGATATTACTAATTTTCCAAAGTCCTAAGAGGCGTCAAATTACTTTAAAAAAATGCTTAGTAATTAGTAAAGTAAATAGATAAATAAAGTTTATTATTATTATTATTATTATTATTATTATTATTATTATTATTATTATTATTATATGTTAGGTGTAAGCTCAGATGTGATTCCGTTTTTTATGTACGGCGGTTTGGGTGACATGATTTTTGCTAATAAGAAAATTGAGAAATTTGCTATTAGAATTGCACTCTGTAATCAATTTAGTGTATTTAACAAGGTAATTACTGTCTCACTACACTCCTTTCAAGATGGGGATTCTAGAGGGGAAACATTTTCCTTTTTGATGAAAAAGCAAAAAAAAAAAAAAAAAATCTAGTAAACAAAGACAGAAAAGATGATTACTGATTGCTTCAAATGTCAGTAATCATGATTGATGTGAGGGAAGATGGATTGAAAATCTGGAGAGACGACCGCAAATGAAAGACAGAGACGTTGAACGTACACAGCTGGATTTACAACCGATCTACAACAGAACAGTAACATCCAGTCCTGAGCTGCGATATGTATCATGTTTCATTCCTCTCTCAAGGTTTAAAACACCACATTTCACAGCTGCTGCAAAGTGACTGTCCGGAGACGTATCACTGTCTCACCATCTCGTCCACAGCCATGAGCCTGGGCTGCTGGCTCAGAGGACCCACGTACTCCCCGGCGATCGGCTCCACGAGCAGCAGCAGGCTGGACACGCTGGACACGTAGCTCACTGTAGGCTCCTCCCTCGTCACCTCTACTGATGCCTCCTGAGATTCAACAGCAGGAGACCATCGAACCAGTGAGCACTCATGGAAAACTGACTTCTTGCTATAGATTTTACAAAGCAGAAACCCTTATGATCAAGTCGCGTGGTTCACCTCGCTCCAGCTGGGGTCGGACGATGCAGGAGGCGGCGGGATGACGCCCAGAGAAGACACGTTGAAACCGATGGACTGGCTCAGGTTTCCAGAAACTGCAGCCTGACCCAGATCATCTGCAATATTCTTCAACAAGGTGAAGTCCTCCTCATCTGAGGGAATAAAAAAGAGATTTCAGTCTCACCAACTGAGCTCAGTGGGAATGTTTACATATTTGGTTTTCTCCTCCCGCTGACCGTTGGTGCTGTTGGTGGTCTGCTGGACTGGAGGTTTCTGGATCTCAACCTCCACCTTCAGGCCCGTGGATCTCTTCCTGCGGCGAGCACCTCCATCCTCCCGGATGATCTTGGTGATTCGAATCATATTTGGGGGAACTTTGAGGAACGTAGCGAGGTTCTGCACCAGGTTGTCTCCGAAGAACTCGTCCTCCGTCATGGCGGGTAACTCGAATGCGAGGAAGAGAACCGGGGAGGTTCGGATCTCTACGGGCTCGGAGCCTCTCACCAAAACCCGCAGCATCTTGTTATACGGGTCGAAGAAGTTGGTTCCCAAAGTGGCGTTCAGCTGAGGGACGTATTGACCTGGAGAGATTCAAGAAAGAAAAACAGTAAACGAATTAAGAATTAAAACTAATTTGTATAGTTTCTGTTCACTTGAAGTAAAGAGATTATATGCTTGCTTATAATACTGATATTGAATAAGATTCGCATATTTTTATTCAGTGTATAAATTGGCAAACAGATCCACCTGCCACCTGTTTGAGCTCAATCTCCTGAAGTCAACAAACTACGAAATCCAGTCAAAGAAACACGACCAAAATTTGTGTAAATGTCTGATCCTAATATGTGATTAAACCTCACGCGACATGTTGAGATTATAGTGTTTAATAGATGCTTTAGGTCTGACCAGGCTTGTTTTATTGCCTGAACTGATTCACAGTCATATGTTTTAAGCTTTAGTACCTTCATATATCGGCTTGTTCAGGGTGTAGTCAGTGTTGTCAGCGTTCCACTTGGCGTTAGTCGGAGCGACCAGCTTGTTGTCAACATACACATCCAACCGCTGAGGCTTGGAGTAGAAGACCGACACCACAACGCTCTGCATGAAGTAAAAAACAAAAGGTTTCCATGTGACAAGTGAAGAAGATGAACTGAAGCCACATTTCTACACCTGAAAATGTTTATTTTGCTAAACCTGAAAACGATATTCAGAGCAGGACGGTGTGGTATTGTTGTGCACTGACCTCAGACGGATTCGTGTTCAGCATCATGAGGCGAAGCTTCTGAGGGCTGACGCTGCTGAAGTAGACGTCGTAGGAGCGACCGGTGGCGACGACGCTGTGGAAGAGAGACACTCTCTTCTGGCAGGTGTAGCCCGAACACCACCCGTGATCCTGAGGACCTGAACACACGGATAACACGGCTGGATCAAAGACACTTTCTCTCCGTTTTTCCAACTTATTTCAGAGATATCACCTGGAAAGCGACCTACCGTTGATCAGATCCACGAAGCCACCTCCGAGGACAGCGACAGGGGACAGACGTCTGGTTTCTGTGTCAGCGTCAAGACTCTCGATCACCAGCATCCTGTAGTTCAGCTCGAAACACTTGTAGCTCTGCCAGGTGTTCATGTATGTGCAGTTTTTCCTGATCACACCTGACGACACAACAAGCAACACAGTATTTGTTATTCATGAAATTCAGAATAAGAGGCGCAAAGAAAATGTGCTTAAAAGTGGAAGATCTAAGATGAGCGACGTTCGTTGTCATAATTCTGTTCTTTCACCAGCTTCTGTTCAGTTTACAATCAGATCTTTGTCGTTGGCATTGGTCTGTTTTTACTCCCGTCACCTTTGTAAGGAGCGATCTGGTTCACAGGGATGCGGCTGCCGTTGGGGAAGGTGAGCATGACTTTGGGGATGCGGTAGTCGCCCAGCCCCCTCCTGGGATCGCCATCCCACTCGTACTCAGCCTGGGGCACCACGGCTCCCACGGCTCCCAGGAACGATCCGTCCGTGTCTATCAACAAAGTCTTCTTCTTCGCATCGCACTCCATGTCCACACAGTCGGCGGGGTTCGCTTTCCTGAGGCAGGGAATCAAAGATCAGTTTTAATTTTTGCACTTATTTGTGTTAGTTTAAATCCTAAATGTAGTTATTTATTTATACAAATCCTAAAAATTAACATGTTTTTCTAAGACTGATTACATTTAAAAACAACATCAAATATTGTTTTCCATCTTCCTCTGAAAACTATTTCTGCTTCATTTTTTGACTTATCCAAGCGTATTATTTTCAGTGCAGTGTCTTCTTCTCCCTCTTACTCACTGCTGATGTGTGAACAAACTACATTATATATTTTACAATTCTGGTATCTGTTGATGTGGACTGATTTACCCGACGTCTGCCCTGTGGATGAAGACTTTGGCTCCCTCTGTGCTGTCAATCACTGTTGCGCCTGAAACATGCACAGGGTGCTGCAGGTCCTCGTTCAGCGGGTTGGTGATGAACATGAAGTTCGTCTCGCTGGAGCAGACGTTTTTGAAGCCCACGAAAGTCGTGTCTAGAAGATGAGAGACATAAGGAATAAGACATATGTTCTCACTGGGGTAACTCTAAAGACTTACTTTACATTTTCATAAATCCTCAGAGCCTGAACTCACCATCGACTTTCATCAGTCCTTTGATGGCGTTGTAGTTCATGTTCAGATGATGGGGCTTTTCCGGAGCAGTGTTGTGCCCAGACTGAAAAGTCGGCCAGCTGATTCCAGATCTGCCTCCTGCACAAAGTGAGAGAAAACTGTCATGGTTTTGGTTTGTTGATTTCCTGTTTTATTTTGGAGTTATATCCTCCTGTGTCTTGTTGTCACTTTCTACTTTCTGCTGACCCGTGAGATTATCCTTTCAAAGCACATCCCAAAAAATCAACCCTGTACATTAGTTTTCATCATCTTCTTTGTAGCAGTGATAATTAATGGGTGTTTGCATCGTACCATTGCGAGGTCTCGGGGCTCGCTGTAGGTTGCTGGTCATAATGTTAAAGTCACCGGAGGGCAAACCGGCTGAACAGTTGAAGTTCGGGCTGCTGCCAACAATCAGGGCATTCTGGGAAAATAAAAGACAAGGAGGAATATAAAAGCTGTCAAGTCCAACTAAACTATATGATGAAGTGAAGAGAGCGTGAATCAAATCCTCACCTTAACATGTACAGTTTTATCAGCGTATTGATGGGAGAGAGAAGGAGGAAGGTAGACGAGAGGCATGATGCCCAAGCCGTTATCCACCAGGGTGACATTTGAAATGACAATACTCATGGTGGTCTGTGACGGGGAGAGGAAGTCAGCAAAGTGTTATTTATGTAGAACATTTCCTTGCTGCTCATTTTGTTGAGTATCAGGCCTCCTGACATCACTCGTGTTGAGAAATAGAGGAAACCGAATTGAAACCTGGAAGTAGATGCCGTAGTCGAAGCTCCTCCAGATGAAGAAGTTCTGGATGAGGCTGCAGCCGGGCAAACCGTCTTTGTTCATGTAGACTCCGTACAGCCCGCCGTGAGCCTCGTTCTGAATCCACTGCTCATTGTTGTTTGTGTTACCTGCAGAAGGAAATCACTCTGTGAGGACTTAAGAATTTAAGTGTACAAATTACTGAAACGTAACCTGACATGATAAGTTTTTATCTGAAAAATCATTTGTTACCTGGACATAGTTCACCATCGATACGATAAGCGACTCTCTCGTAACCTGCCACGATGTTGTGCTGCAGGACAGCGTTTGTCCCCTCGTTGACCTGAAAACACAGTTCAGATTATAAACGTAGATATTAATCATAGACGTGTGTTTTGTTGTATTTTGAGAGGACGGACCTCGATGGCGGCGTTCCAGGCGAAGTTAAAGGGCTCCTCTCTGTCCTGATATGATCCGGGCCACAGCGTCATCATCACCAGGTTCCTCCTCACTGTTATCTTGTTGCCCCAAATTCTGATACCTGTGAACAGAGACGCATTTTAATTTGTTCAAAAGAGAGAGAAGAGAAAGAAGATAAACTAAAAGAATAAGGGAATCCTTATGTAGTTATATGATTACAAATAGAGGCTGGGAAGTTTGACATCATATTTAAAAAGTGTTCTTGAAGAGTTCTTGTACATTGCTGGGGACAATTAAGATAATCTGTATCAGTGTGTGGATTGTACAGCGCTTGTAAATCCTGCTGACTGTGGAGTTGCCAACAGCGTTTACCTTCTCCAACAGTGTGGTGGACGACGTTATCGTCAACGTTCAGTCCTTCTGTCCCGAACACTCCGATGGCCGGAGAGAAGCCGTCGTGGAAAGCACAACCCTGAATGTACGAGTCTCCTCCTGAAACCTTTCAACACAGAAAAAAGCACTATTCACTATTCTTTTAACAAATTTAATGGATATTAAACAGCTGTGTGTGTGTGTGTGTGTGTGTCTGTACCTGTCCCAGGTTGAGGAAGGCCACAGAATAACGAGGGTCGCTCTCGTCGATCCAGCCTTCCTGACCCGAGCGGAAGAACTCCACGTTTCTGATCTGAGCTTTGCCTTCAGGAATAAAACAATCAAGTCATCACAACAATGCACATAATGTGTTCTAAATCTAATAACATGCAAATAATCTAAACAAGTATGAAGTAAAGGCCAAAGCAATATATTATTTTACAAGACAATAAAAAAAAATTAAAGAATTAGCTGATAGAAGTGATATTTTTTACTACTTTAAAAACTAAAAGTGAAATGGATCGACAAAAAACCCTACAACACCAGGCAGAAGTCTAGAAACCACATTTTATGTACATGGTAAATATTTTACCTTTATAGTCGATTCCCTTCCAGGAGTAGGTGCCCACTAACAGTCTGGCTCCGTACGACTCCTTCATCATGTCCGGATACTCCTGACCGACGATCTTAATGTTTCTGGTCAGCAGAGCAACATCAGCTGCCAGCGTGTAGGAGACCGACGTACCTGAGGCAGTGTGAGTCTCACCTGAGGGGAGAGAGGAGAAAAGAGGTCCGTCTAAGACACCTGAACGCATCATTTTGATATGAAATCTCTGTCTCGTGCAACATGGATATAAACATACAGATTTACAGACAGAGGCTGAACTGACCGATGTGAGTGTGGTTCAAAGGCTGGTTGAGGGTCAGGACGCGGCCGTCTGATGACACGGCGGTGATCTGGCGTTTTTCTGTCTCCCAGGCGTTGTAGCTGGTGGTTGAGATGGCGACCTCGTCTCCAACCTGCACTCACAACAAACACACAAGCAGACGTGTGAACAAACGACTCAGTACTCACCTTTGCAAAGGTGTGAAAGCATTAAAGGATTAAACATGAACATCTTTGCGTTTCACTAAACAGGCAGTTAAAAGTGAGAAGAAGCCGCACTGACCTGCCAGTCGACGGACTGTTTCAGGGTCAGACTGTTCGATCCAGCTGCTGCAGTGGCAGCGAGTTTTGTGTGATAAACGTTGTGAGGTTGTCCGTAAAGCTCCAGAGTACCAAACACACCTGTGGTACGACAACACACACACACACACACACACAGAGTCAGTTCTGAAACATGTGACACCACGCAGTACATCCATGGTAGATTTAGTTCAAAGATTCCTTGCTGTTACGTAGCAATAATGTTATGTTTTAGTTGTTTCTGGCGCTGTTTTCTCACCCAGGACTTTGGATCCCTGGTTGGGTCCCTGCGGCAGAGGCCAGTCAGGCGTGCGGTGGTTTCCTCTCAGTTTGATGTGCAGCTGACCTCTGAACGGCTTGTCCTCCGACCCTGCGAACAGTCTGCCGCCCTGAAACAGCAGCAGACGGAAACATGACGTGACTCAACATCCTGTACCCGACACTGATTTAGTTTCATGTCATGTGGGTTCAGACAGGATTAATTGTTTCTGCTGATATTCACGACTCAGATCTTTATTTAGTAACTCCACAGAAAAAGTTGACAACTTCCTCCTGAAATACATTCTTAACATAGTTTTATAAAAGGTTGCCCCATTAAAACACAAAATGAAACAGATATACTTACAAATGGATAATCATGGGAATCAGAGAGATTATTGATCACACTCACCTGGATGGAGATGTAGACGGCGTCCAGCACCACAGTGTTCTGAGTCGCGGCCCGGGCCTGCCTGCTGGACGAGGTGTTCGCGGTGTCGTCAGGGATCTCGAGGACTCCGACGACCGTCAGCTTGTTGAGGGGAGGAGTGCTGCTGTCCAAGACGACCCACTGACCTGTGGTTTGACAGGGATACGAAGAGTGATATTAACAGTTTACCATAAGATCTGATCCAAGATAAGAAATGACTCAAACTTAATCATTTTTGTCTATTTTATAATCAAATTTAATCACCAGACATGGTTGAAATATTGTCAAAAAGTTAGTATCCATATCTTCTGCTAACCCTAAGTGGCAAAATATGATGCACATATCCCTGTTAGTTGTTGTTCTCTTTGGTTTGTAAGAGATTTTTTTGGTTTTTTTCGTGACATTACCTGATGGGATGACGACATCAGAGCCCTCTGCTGGTACCGTGAAGTTATTTTCAGCTGAACTTGTCCAGAAAGAGGCATTAGACCAGACGCTGGAGAGAAACACACCAATAAAAATTATAAAAAATACATTTTGGTGTTCTGGGATTCACTTTGCACCCACTCATGTATAACATGCTGCAGTTGGGTTGAACGTACATGAAGTCGGCGGGCCGGCCGGCGGGTAATGGGGCCAGTGTGGCTGGAGGTGGTGGTGTTGGTGGGATGCAGTTGGGGTAGAAGCAGCGGTACACCTGCAGGTTCACCGCAGAGTCGACCATGGAGCGGTCAACGCTGTCACGACGCCGCCGCTGGCTCGTCTTCCCAGATACTGCACACACAGAAGGATGGGAACAGAATTACTCACTGAATATTTATGCTGATCTATATAAAGTATCATATTGTACAGGCTCGAACAACAGACAACAATGCTGAACATGTCAACAAATTAAACAGTTTCCACTCTTTAAAGACACATTTTTGTTCTTGTGCAAAGATATTTATCATTACACTGATGTAAAACTGAGAAAAACAGTAAATCCAAGCTGATCATGTTTAGCATTTCTATTGTAAAGCGTGTCTTACTGATGTAGTAGAGGTTGTTGGAGTTGCTGTCGAAGTACCAGTCACCGTTGTTGTTACTGCTGAAGCTGAGCGGCGTCGACGAGCCGTTCCTTACATCGATGATGCGGAACTTGTCCGGACTCTGGGTCAAGTTGTGGTTGATGATCACGTATTGATCCGACTGTGGGAGCAAAAGCAAGAAAACGTCATAATTCAAAGATTTGCTGTGCATTCATAGATTCTCCGATCATAATTATTATACTTTACATTTACCTTGAAGCCGTAGAATTTAGCAGCATATGTGATGTTGGTGAGGTGGTCCATGTCATTAAAGTACCAGTTGTATGTCTCTCTGGAGGGCAGCATGGCCATCCAGCCGAACTTATGAGTCATTCTCTTCTTCAGATAGGGAACCATGCTGGTGCCTGTAGTAATGCAAGAGTAACAGTCATATAATACAGCGAATACACACATGGACAGACAACATGCTGTTTTAGTCTGACATTAAAGGTACTGTGTATTTTGATACCATGTGAGTTGGTTAGGATGACATCCTTGGCCTTCAGAGAGCTCGGTGTTGGATTGTTGAACGACAAGCGATGGAAGTTGACGGTGTGGTCGCACACGGCGCCGGGGAAACCCACGCTCCACTCAGCACTCTGGTTACAGTGAGCCGGGTCCAGCAGGGAGCTCATGGGCACAACTTTGTGGTTGATGTTACCTGGACGCAGATAACACAGAGTTTAGTTGGATGCAGTGATACATTAACCTGACTCAAATCCAGCTGCCTCCCAAGATAAATGGATTAAGGAACTGATTAAAGGTTTACTCTGGAGACTTCTACAACACTTATATGACAAACTGAGTGAGAAATATGTGCAATACTTGAGAGGCTAAAGACTGAGTACCTGTGAGGGAGCCGTCAAGGTCCACCAGCTGCACCTCGTGCTCCCACCTGAAGCCGGCCTTGTTGGGTGTGTTGAAGTACTGAGCGCCACTAAACATGACAGCCCAGCCACCACACCGATCAATACAGGTCCCGTCAATTCTGGCGACCCCTATGGCTGCACAAGAGCTGCGGTCAAAATTGATGAACTTGGTGTTGAGGACACTCAGGCCATCGTCCAGCGGCGCGATGATGCCTCTGTGCGAGCAGTAATTATCTCCCAGTCCGAGCTCATCCACGTGGCCCACCATGGTGCTGTTGGACATCGTTGCCCCTCCGTCCTCTCCGAAGCCGCTCACGGCCCACTGCAGGATGCGTTTGGCTTCAATGCCGGCTTTCTCGTTGTTGACCATGAGGAAATCGTGGAACTGCACGGCGCCAACGTTGACCCACTCAGCACCTTTCTCGCAGTTCCAGGTAGTGAGGCCGCGGAAGACGGCAGGCTCGGGGGTTTTAGAGCGGCATCCTCCGTTCTTCATGGGGAAGAAGTCAGCGAAGATCCAAAGTCCGAACCAGCCCTGAGAGTGCACGGTGTTGTTGTAAAACTCCCCCAGGGGAACCCTCTTCTGGCAGATGTTTCTGTCAAAGGACGGTCCATCGGGGTTATCGTGCATGCGGTACCAGAAGCCGAAGTGAGTCCCTCCCGCAGCGGCGTTGTGCCGGATGATGTTGTTGGGATTGGTGACCCAGTAGGCGGCGGGAGTGACGTCGTCGTTCAGCAGGCTGGTGCTTTGTTTGACAAACACAGCCAAGTTGTACTGCAGGATGTTCTCGGTCTCAATGCCGTCCTCGATGAAGAAGGCACCACCCATGATGTTGTAGATGACATTGTGCTCCACCAGCAGCCGGTGGGTGTTGTGGATGGTAACGGCCCTGTTGAAGGTCTGATGAATAGCACAACCCCTAACGTAGGACTTGTAGTTGATGTCTCCCATCAGATGCCAGTGGATGGGATAACGTCCGAGCCTGAAGGCCTGTCCTGCATGGAAGAGCTGCGACATAAAGACATACAGACTTTAAAATTACACATTCTGAGGATGTGGATATTTAGATTAGTTTGATCAGCTCTAAAGAACAAGAACGAGCCGTGTCAGCAGAGACAGTTTCAAGCATTTTCACCTCCACGTATTCTATCCTGCCCATTGCCAGATTCTCGCCTGGTCTGGGCGCGTGGAACATGATGCAGCCTCCAAACTGATCGCTGCCGACCTCTTCTCCAAACCGTCCCTGGAAGCAGGTTTGGGTAGTGAATTCACCTGAAGCACAGAGGACAGAAAAGTGTTAATACTGCAGTGTAGCACACGGCCTCTTTAAGTCAAAACTCAAAAACACAGTACCTGTGTTGAAGCCATCGGGGCAGGCTTCGATCTTGTCGTTCCACTCTTGGTGCTGGGAACCTCGTACCAAGATGTTTCTGGTGAGGAGACCGACCTCGGCTCGGGCCTCAAACACCGTCCCATCAGGCAGCGTGACGGACACTCCGTGGTGAGTGTATTTGAGCGGTTCGTTCAGGGTGAGAGTCTTTCCATCAGCCGACACGGCAGCGATCTTCCTCACTTCGTTTTCTCTCTGACTGTGTCTGGAAACAGAAATAAATGTGTTCTACTTGCTCTGCTTCCTTAAAAAGGCTTTATCTTCGTCAATCTGTTGAACATAGAGATTTTTTTTTTGTTTTCTACCTTTTCTGACGGAAAATAATCATCACATCTTAGTGGTTTGAGATTTTGATGTGTTAGTAAGTGTATGTGCAGGTAGTTATTTCCTCCCACATTTTCCTTTGAGGCATATTTGTGCTACCCTGTCGAGATTTATTTCAACTCTACAGGATTTGGTTACCTCACAGGATTTGGTGAATGTCAGGTATAATCCTGCCATCTCCTCTTTAGGTGTTCCATTTAACACACACCTCTCAAACATCAGCCTAGAGGCGTGTGTGTGAGAGGCTTTTGTGTTTATGTCTACTAAGGTAGAAAGCAGGAACTATACAAACAGTGACATTCAGAGAGAGGGATTCAGTGCTTGAAGGCCAATTTATGTAACACATTGAAGCTTTAAAACCTTGATTAAAAATTAGAGACATATTTTCATTTAAATGCACTTTTAAAATGTCACCAAAAAGATCGAAAAAAAGATTTAGAGGTAATGAACTTGACTAGGAAAAAAGATTAAAAAATGGCGGAACAGAATAATTTACGTTTTTTGTCTGTGGATGACAGACGTTACATATGTACCTCATGGTTCATGCTTAGACTAGAGAATCTGATGTGTCTCTGTACCTGTGGCCGGTAGAAGCGATGACGATTTCATCTCCAACTTTCCACGTCACCTCCTTCATCAGGGTCAGGGTCGTTGAGCCGTTGGTCGCCGTCTGGGCCAAGCGGGTCCAGGGAACAGGAACTGGAATACCTGGAGGAACAGGTTGGCAACAATGATATGGATCTCGGGGGAAGAAGTGAGGTGTCACTAATAAAAACGTCCCTGCAGGACACTTGACTTAGATTACCCTGTGAGCTCACCCTTACACGACAGAATGACATTTAATCTGAGGTTATTAGAATATCTGGGTCATGAAGTAAGAACACCTCCGTCTGTTTTGACTTTAAATCAGATGTTATGTAAATTAGTGTCTGTATCTTGACACAAGAAGGAATAAGGCAGGCACTAAAATGATGAAAGCACGGATATTTCAAAATCATGCTGAGCATTGAACAGGTTGAAATATTACGACAACACTTGAAGATTTTTCCACTTTTTGTGAGAAAAACATAACTTTAAGCAATTAAAAGACTTGAGACTCAGAGATGAATATTTTTCGTGGTTTAAGGAACCTAAATCCTTCTTAATCTTAAAAAACTACATGCTCAAAAGAAGTAGCAACTATAGCTGTCTCTTTAAATTAAATGGAAAACCTTTAAGCTTTATATTGAGCAGAAAGAGAGTGGATATGTTTGTGTGTTTTCATACCATGCAGGTCCAGTATTCCCTCTCTGACAGCCAGCGTCTTAGTTCCATAAACAGGAAGTTCAGGTGAGCGCAGGTTTCCGTGAAGTGTGATGATGGCCTTGTGCTGGAACGGCGCCCCCTCTTGGCCGATCTGGAGGCGTCCGCCGTCCACGATCAGGATGTTTTCCGCCTGCAGCTCGATGTCCGCTTCATCGAACACCAACGTCCCGCCTGAGCACAAAGAAACATCAGTTTACAAAATAATAATAATAAAAACTCTGACCTCTGACAACTTCTATTAATTGTTTCAAAGATCCGTGATAAGTTGGCATTTATACCTTGAATAAGGAGCATTTTCAGCACAGGGGTGTTGGTGTCCAGCAGGATTGTCTGTCCTTTAGTGATGACGGCAAACGAGCCCTTCTCAGGTGGAGACAGACCGCCCCACGTGAACCTGGACGACCACACGTCAATGTAGAAGAAATCTGCATTATCCTAAAGAAAGAGACAAACAGGAAGACACGATGAAACTGTTGTTGTGGAGCAGAAACAGACACGACACTGTGTTGTGAGTAAAGTCGGGCGTTCCGTCTGTCCTCTCTTACCATCTTGGCGATGCCGCCGTCTCCGATGCTGACTCTGACTTTGGTTTCCTGAGACTGCCGCTGAGAGTTTGTCACGCAGATGATGTGTGTGTTGTTGGTGGACTGAACGTCACACACGGACCCTGCGATGGTCACGCTGACTTCGTTCATGTTGGTGCTGCAGGGAAAGTGCATGAACGTGATGAGATTCAATGAGGTGGGAAATAGTAAAATCAAAACAATCTACAGTATATAATATATAGTATATTCTGGGGCACGGCCTGTTGATAATAATATATGTGGAAATAATAATCGTGTATGTTACGTGTAAAGTCTGTTTTATTATACGTTTATGAATACCTTAATAAATCAAATATCTTTAAGTTATACTCTGTATTTGTTTCATATGTAAAATCACTATGTGGCAACTGGGAAACAGAAAGCCAATGAACGCGTAAACGTCCAATGAAACAAAAGCAATTGTATTTTGTAAGTTGAGCACTTAATTCTCTGCCAGTGGTCTGTGGTCTGGGTGTGTCGCTCCATTGTGTCATCTGTACACTGCAGACTTCACCACACCTGAAACCGGAGCCCGTGATTGTGAGCCGGGTGCCTCCGGCGGTTCCTCCTCTGCGTGGAGAAACCTCAGTGATCACCGGGGTCAGCTGAGATCTGTAGGTGAAGCCATTTGAGATGTTGACGGCATCCAGCCGGTTAACGACAGCAACCACGCAGCTCACATCCGACTGAGAGCCTGAGAGCAGACGGACAGACAGACACATGTAGCAACAGAACAACAGGTGGAATCAGAAGATGCGTGCTCAGAGATAATAAGCAGCTTAAGATGTTTTATCCTGCGTGACAACTTATTATCTTATCTGACAGCCCCGTCAGTTTCTCCTGCGATGAAAGGCAGACTACATTCCTGAAAACAATAGTCTGTCTCCATTAGAGTATTTAAAGTTCCACCTTGACAGAACCGCTTAGTTATAATGAGCTTGAGACAGAATAAAAATCGTAAACCAGCAGGGTCACATTCTTTACAAAGGCAAACTTCACCTTTTCAACCACTGATCACTAGAAAGACAGAAAGCGTCTGACACAAACAACATAATTAGTATAACAAGTGGAATGACACTTGCTTGTTGCTTTGTGTTCTTGTGATTTACAAGAGTAAATGTTTGGTTTCAGAAATTATAAAAATGGTAATTGTGCTTCCCATACAAAAAAATACATATTTATTACAATAAATGAATAACTTGGATGGATTATATACACGTCTGTGTTGTTAATGCACTATCTGTGTCAAAGTCAACAATAAAAGGCAAATGACAGCGGATGAATCATCCTGGTGAAATCAAGTAGAACTAAACTTACCGTTGTTGAATGGAGAGTGGCAGTACAGGCGGCTCGATGTCGACATGTTCCTGTCCACTTTACACTCGTCCCCGCAGATCGTCACAGTGGAGTTCATCGGGTCGAACCCTGAACCCTGCAGGGTGAGCAGGGCGCCGCCGCCAAAACTGCCTGAAACACAGATCAGGGAACGAGAACGAAATCAGCAAGATGACATAAAACTTGAATTGTGAGGCATTAAGGCAGCAAAGTAAATGAGAATAAGCTGCAGTAAAATGTGTCGTACATATCTAACTTATCTACTCACCCTGGTTGGGCTGCACACTGCTCAGAGTCAACTCGTATGAAAACGTGACGTCAGACTTGGCGTAACCTTTGACCTGATGATGGAGCATGACTGGGTACGCGCCTCCTGGGTTGTTTCCCACGGTGCACTGAACCTGTGAGTCGGACACTGTGGACACATTACAGGGGACGTGGTTCATGGAGACGGAGACGAGTTCAGGGTTGTTGCCAAATCCTGAACCTGTCAGCGTGACGACCGCACCGCTCGGCCCTGAGGGAAAAAACAGAGAGGAAGACGAGTTATTGAAAGGGAGGTTACATATGTACTGAATCATAAACATACAAGCAGCTGCTGTCTCAGATAAGTTGAATAAAGATGTCAGAACCATTCTTACCAGTGGTGGGACTGATGGAGCTGATGACAGGAGTGTGGGCTGCAGAGTAGGTGAAGTTTAGAGCAGGATACGAGACTGAAAACACCTGGATGTTGACCTCCACCAGCCCCTCGCTATGAGGAGGCGTCAGGCAGCCAAGCTTACTCGGCACCACCTCCTGGATCTTGCAGGGTTGGCCACCGACCATCACGCTGGTGTTCCCTGGAGCGAAGCCGTTACCAGTGAAGACGAGAGGGGTTCCTCCTGCTGTGCTGCCCGTGTCCGTGTTGAGGACGGCTTGGGCAAGGCTGTTCAGTGTAACAGAACCGGATGCGAGGCCTTTGCTTCTGACGATCACTTTGACTGGGTGGTTGCCCGCAATCAGACCGTTGACTCTTACTGAAATGTTGCCATCAGTCACGCCGGTGACTTCCAGCTCTGTGCTGCTGGCAAACACCGCCACGTCATCCGCACTGCTGCCGAACCCTGATCCAGAGATGGTGACGGTGGTGAGATCGCTGATGCTGTCGGGGGAAATACCAGTGACCATGGGAGTGACAGAGGAAGAGTACGTGAAGGAGCAGGTCGAGTGGCAGGAGCTTTGGATCCTGCCTTTGTGGAAGACAACGTCACCACTGTGAGGCTGAGAAGGAGATGTGTCACAGGTGATGCAGGTGTAATTGACTGACAGGACAGTGCACTGCACGCCGGCTACAGTCACTTGGCCGTCAGAGAAACCAGAACCGTGGATGAGGAGCCGCGTGTGGCCAGTCGGGCTGCCGATAGCAGGCGAGACTGAATTGACCACAGGCAGAACCACGAAACGGCGTTCCAGCTCGTTTGGTATAGCCATGACGGCGCTGCCGAAGTTGTTGACGCTAACGGCTACGGGATGAGCGACACCGATGGGAAGTTCACTGTTGGAGCTGAGCTGGCAGTTGATCTCGGTGTGGGAGCTGTTGATCACCTGACAGGAAACACCTCCCACCGTCACCTGCGGGACACAGAGACACCAGCGTCAGTCACAACCAGCTCTGTACAGGCGTCGGAATCATTGCTCCTCTTTCTAGTTTTGTTCTGTGAAAAAAAACAAAAAACAATGACATAAAAAGGCCGCTAACCTCAATAGCGCAGGTGGTGTCGCTGAAGCCCTTGCCCTCAATGCGGATGACCTGGTGGTATGAGCCCTGGTTGGGGGTGACGGAGTGGACTGTGGGGGTGGAGCAGCTGGAGGTGCTGAAGGAAAGGCTGCCTGACGTGCTGTTGGTCTGTTCGCACTGTGAGGAGGCGACGCACTGCGGGGCGGCTCTGGAGACACGGCGAGGACCTGACGGGGAGACGGACAATCCAATTTATAATCTACAGAACTGGACTTGGAAACTCAAGTTCAAGTTTATTCGTCTGATCTGATCTGATCTTGATTTATCTTCTCTTCAATGCGTCAAATGAGATATATAACAACACCTGTGCTTATAGTTAAAGGAACTGAATAATTTTTACATTTTCAGGAGGATCAAGCTGCTGAATGAGAACATGTTATACACTTTTACCTCTCGTCACATGTCTCGCCTCCACTCCTCCCACCTGGACAGAGGCTGCGCCGCTCTGCTCCTGCCGAGGTTGGACTTTCACGACTCCCTGCAGGTGCTTTGTGTTGGCCGAGTCGATGAATCCACTGCTGTAGTAATACACACCGGGAACAGTGAAACGGTAGACAAAAGACCCTGAGAGGAGCGAGAGAGAGAGAGAGAGATGGTAAATATCTGACATTTTATTGTAAAGCACTCTCAGACATGGTGTGTATTTGTCTCCGGCACATGTTGAAAGGTGTGACACATCATATCCCTCATGTGTCACATGCCTTCTTTATCACAACATCACACACACACACACACACACACACACACACACAGTTTTGTACTTTCCATTTTTCCAGGGGTGGGAAGTAACAAACGACAAGTGCTGGGTTACTGTGCTGAAGTAGATGTTTCAGGTAACTGTACGTTTTCTGACAAGTTTTCACTTTTCCCTCCTACTTTCAACACTAATATCTGTATTTTCTCCTCCTTAGATATTCACAACTGACTTGTTAGTTTTATTTTGGGTCATTGCACTTCGTGTTCAGACAGAGAGGAAGATTCTAATTGGGAGAAAAGTGAATTTGATGGGATTTTCTGATTTTTCTCACTTTGTTGCTTCTCGGGACGCTTTACCAACCCAAAATGTGGCGTCCTGGGAATGAGACTCAGGGCATCTTCCTCATTGGCCACTTCCCTCCTTCAAGTGTTTTTCCAGCTTCATCCAACCAATCAGCTCCCTTCTCTGTTTCTGTTTCTCACTCCACCTGCACCTAATCCCCTCGTTACAGTTTAGTTTGTCTTTAATTTAGTATTAAAACCAGTCTTTTGTTCAGTCTTTGTCGAGTTGTTTGCTGTGTTCCTGACAGCCAGTACAGGTTTGTTTTCCAGTTTCTGGTCTGTTGAATTTCCCCGATGTTCCTCCATGTTTGCCTGTTCCTGGTAAATTACTTTGATCCCTATTAAACCTCATCGAGTGCATTTTCTGCCAACTGCCTCTTACGTGAGGTTGAGTTAACTTTGCCTACTAATTCAATTCTGTTGAAGTGTAGTGACTCAGTATTCTACCTTTGGAAGTCTTGGTGCCTCCACTGTTTAATGGTCCCTGGTTGTAGGTGGTGTTACTTGGGCTGGAAACACTGAAGACCCCGAACTCAAGCTGCTGGAAGGGCGGAGCCTCCCAACGCCACATTACTGTGTCTCCAACAGACACCGTCAGCGAGACGGGACTCCACGCGTACCCCTGTCCATAAGCTGGAACACACAGATGAATGTAAAGTTAGATTAAAATGTAGACATGCAAACAGTCTACACACAAAAAGATAGAATATCACACGGGGAGGGATTCAAGAAATATTCTAAATATAGCTCATTATGTAAAAAAACACAGGTCACACTGGTTTTGAAACAGTTTCTAGGTGCAGTCACATTTCGTGTAAAGGTGACAGCTTCCTCGCTGGCAGCGGTATTCTGTAATTTAATCCTCTTGCTATTGTACTCTATTTTAGTCCACTCAGATTTTGTTTGACACCTGCAAAAAGGGTTGAAACGTAAACCTACTGCTGTGGGATCCCTGATTGGTGACAGTGTGGCTCTTCTCCGATGACTGCAAGACACACTGCAGCTCCTTCTCTGAGGCGGCCTTCACTTCACACTCAGCTCCTCCTGTCACAAAACGTGTGAGATCATTCATGAAACCCTGAGAAGTTACAGTTTACAAATGCTTTGCTCATATTTGTATGTAGTAACATGACAGAACATTACCACCAGCCGGCAGCCGGACTTATTATCTCCTGATTTCATTGTTTTTAAAAATTATTTTACAGATAAATTAAAATATTTTCTTGCCAATTTTGAATAAACAGTTGGCGGAGATTTGTGCTGTAGGAATGTGAGAAATTGCTGCTCACCGATGGAGACTTTGTTGTCAGCGGTGTTCGTGCTGAACCCAGATCCAAACACAGTCAGTTTGGTTCCTCCCAGTAAAGATCCAAACTGTGGGGAGATACTGTAGATCTCCAGGATGTATTCGATGGTTGTGTTCACACTGCTGCTGAGAAAAAAACAGCATGTTTTTCTGGCTAGTGAACAAAATTAATTACCTAAAGTAATCTGTTTTAATGACAAACTCTTGTGAATCTTTCAAAAAGTCCTCAGACAATATATATATATACAATATACATATACTCTGTAAGGGGTGTCACAATAAACCGAAATGGACAATAACCTTTAAAAGTAATTATTATCATGTAAATAACATGAATTTGATAATATTGTGTAAATAATCCATCGCCTCTCATTTCATTTCTGTTCACAACTTGACACTGGTTTCCACCTGCCATAAAGCTTAACATCTGTCTTTCCTAGAAACATTTGATTCAACTCCTATTGTTAGTAAAGTAAAGTTGGAAAGGATGGAATATTAAAATTAAAATCTCCTTTATCGTACAGTACCGTACAGCCGTTTGTCATGTTTTCTGACTTGCTTTCTCTAAACTGTTACTTTTGGGGTCAAAAGAAAACAAAACATCTGGGGACATTTTGCAACATGTTACGTGAAACGATCCTTCAGATCTCTTGCTACATCTAACTCTTACACGCAAAATAAGCTCATGTGATGCCTGTTTGACATTCAGATCTATTGTCATCACAGCTTCTGATACTTTCAGCATTCTTTGCGTTGGTTCAATAACAGATGGATCGTCGCCTGCGGAATATTTCCACATCACTCAGAGCGGAAATGTCTTTCAAAGTCACTGTACCTTGTCTGGGGGTAGCCATTGTTTCCAACCTGCACATCTACCTTGTACAGACCGGGAGGCAGCACAGGGAGACGACAGGTGATGTTTGTTGCCGTCCACTGAACAATCACACACTCCTTCCTGCCTACAAACACCATGCTGTCATTGTCTTGGCCTCCTAGGCCAGAACCCAGGATGGTGAGAACTCTGTGGCCTAAAAAGAAGGAGACAAAAAAGAAAAATGTCAACCCTTCTCCATGAAAGAGCTTTGCCAATAAAGTGCCAAGATAATCAGCACTTGTCAGCTCTTCTTTTTCCACCGATTGTCCTGCAGACGAGCAGGTATTCTTGTGTTGTGCAGATGCGTCTATATTGTTATTGTATAACTATAATTATGTGAGTTGACTCATCTTTAGCTCAGAGGTCCCTTAAGGTTTAGCAAGTGTAAAAGGCAAAAACAGAAAAAACCTGCAAGTCAGCATTACACAACATGGAAGCAAAACGAATGAGGTGATAACAAAACGTTTCCACATACTCCTTTAAGCTCGTGGTCACGGTGGATTTGCATACCAACTCTGAACAGGGAGGCCCAAATAATTACATCAAGCTATTCTCGTCTCTTCATACGCTTATAACTATAATGAGATATAATATAACTCTGTCAGCCGGATATTCTCTACCACGGAAACATTCAGGAGCAGCGACCAAGTTTTATTTTTCACAGCGCCTCAGCCAAGTGAAAAGACACAAAACAATGCTGCAACATTTTTTCTCTGACACACACAGAGCGGACAGTAAGAGAGTCTGCAGTGGAGACGGTGAACTATGTGGAGTGCACAAATTTTACCGGTGTTGACGTCAACTTGAGTAAAAAATTATGGCAAGTAGAAGAGTAGAGAGTACAACAGGGTGAAGGATGGATACAAACTGATGTGAACATTATTGCTTGTTTCAGTGACCTTTCAGCTATGTTGCAGCTCTAGGAACAATATTTAGTTACATTTTAAGGAAAGGTACATCAGTCCCTTTCCCAAACAAGTTCACACAACGCTGATTAAGTCTGTTACGGTCTCACTGTAATTCACGACATATCAAAGTTTTTAAATCTGGACGCTCTACGCCAACCAGCAATGATGGAGCTGTAGGGGGGGCAGTGTAGTAGGTTACAGCAAATAAGAGCTCAATTACAATCCTGTTCTGAATTTATTCTTATTTAGAAATGATAAAAATGTGTATTTGGGAAAGAAAAATAATTATTTTGTGATTATTATCTTTAATGGCACACAGTGTGAACACTCACAAAAATGTGCAGGATTACGTCAGGACAGCACACTTAACCAGATACATATTTATCTGGTTATACAAACAGTTGAGAGAATAATGTCTTTATTGTTTTCTAATATTGATTTTAAAGGACTAATTCACTAATGACAAATATTCTATTGAATGCCTGCAGGTTACTGAGAGAGGGGTTTGCTATTAGTGAGGCATTGAACCACAATGAATGAACACTAATTCATTTTCCTTTCATAAAAAAAAGAACACACACAAGGATTATTGACTTTAAACTTAGTGTCTGTTGCACTGACAAGAGAGGAATGACCCATCCTGTTTATTAAGCTTTTAATTTAACCACAGAACATAATCCAAGCACTCCTTTAAGTTTACCCATCTTAGCAAGGCTTCATAATGACCCGTCCTCATTCAAATGCTATTAAATGATTGAATGAAGCTCATAAAAGCCCAAACATGAAATTACTCTCAACTCACCGATCACTGTGGTGTTGCGGGGACTCAGGTCTGAGATCTGGGGTGTGAGGTTATTATCATAGGTGAAGGAGCTGCTGGCCGCCTGAGTCATGTTTCCCACCATCACTGTGACAGTCTGAGATCCTGCAGTTCCCTGAAATAAGTAACACAATCATGTATTTATCAGTAAATAAGTAAAAGAAAAATCAAAAATTTTTTGCAAAGCTAAAAAAGCAAAGAATTGTCTCCCGAATGATTTGTGAACAAATTAGGTAACATTTGAAAGATAAAAAATGACAAAACTAAAAAAAAAACAGCAAATGCAATTTGAAGGTGCAATGTGCAGAATTAGAATCAGTAGGACACCTAAATTAAAGCTGCTAGAAGTAACTTTTTTATTTTTTGTTGATTCTGTGGACTGTAGCCGTATGAAAATAACCAAAATAACATATATAAAAAACAGTAGTTTGAACACTTACTGCTGGCGTTCTGCATTTCAGCTCGGTGTCACTGGCATCAACCAGTTTGCACTCCTCACCACCAACAGTAACTGTGGAGTTCTCACTGAAGCCGAAACCTCTCACTGTCAGCAGTGTGCCTCCTGAGAGACGAATGAAAGTAGATGATGGTTAAACTGAGCTGTAAAATGAATAACAATAAACTTAATTTTCATAGCACTTTTCATCTGAAAATGTACCCAAAAATTTAAAAAGCATGAGAAGCAAAAACTGCGTTTAAGGTTCTCGTGGCACCAAATCAGAGGAATATTTTGGAGAAAGTGATTCTGCTGATTGTGTGATAAAAAACAATATCGATCAGGCTGATCAGCTCGGTGCAGCTGTAGCACTGATTTTACTGAGTAATGTCTTACCTGCCACACTTCCAGAGAGCGGAGAGAAAGAGGAAACAATGAGCTGGTAGGTGAAGTCGAACATGTTGCCGTCTGGGTAGCGCGAATTACCCAGAGAGGGGAAGTTGACCCACACGGGGTAGGTACCGGCGCTACTGCTGCCCAGCCTGCACACCTGAGTGGTGCCTGGAACAAAATGGACAAAACTCTAGCTAAACTTCCTCTGCTAGATAATAAACAGCGGACTCATTTTAACAACAAGACGCAGTAATGACTTCTTTCAAACTTCTTTCACTCACTGGTGGTCTGTTCAACGTGGCACTTGGCCTTTCCCACGAAGATGGAGGCGTTCTCACTACTGAATCCAGTTCCAGTAACAGTCAAAAGAGTCCCAAGGCCATTGGATCCTGGAAAAGTCAAGTCATGTAATTACAGATTCCTCTTACATAATCTCAAATCTCCATAATATGTGATATACTTTTAAATTCATAACTTGGCTGGCATCGTCTCTGTTAGTCAATTACACATTAAATAATTTGTTCTTGACACCAAAAGCTTTTTTATAATGTTTGACATTGATTGTCTCTCAAATTTTGACTATTTTCTTTGGTAACAAAGGAAACTGGTTTCATGTCTTACGCCTTAAAATGTGTCGACAACCTACAACCTCGACTGAGCAAATAGTATTTTAGAAGGACACCTTGAGACGGGCTGATTCCAGTCACAAATGGAGTCGCGTCCTCGGACCATTCAAAGCCACAGTCACCAGAGCAATTTGAGGGAATGCCATTGATGTGTACATCTGCCTGTAGACAGCATCACAAAGTTTCACAACAAAAAGACGTCATCCTGGGTTGGATTTATCACCAGCATGTGAACCTACTGCTATACATGCAACGGATTAATAGAGGACTGTAGCTGTCAGTCACAAGCTAAAAACAAGCTATTATCTAATCACATGCAAACATGTCAGTCACATCCTGCCTGGAGACACCAAATATACAAGTACTACTGTGTGCAAAGCTACCAACAGAAATAGGAGTTGCTCAACAGGATTTCTGGTATGCAAACATATCCAGCAATCATCAGTAGCCAAAGCATGCATTTGACAGACAGACAGCTGTTGAAACCCAAAACCAGATGTGAAGGAGGTTTTATGAATCGCTGTCGTACCTGTGGTTTGGTTTCCCAGACACGGAGGAACCCTCCATCCAAGCTTCGCAACAGTCCTCCCTTTCTCCTCTCAGTGGCTGAAACAACGGCGTTTTTGCCGACGACTGACGAGCTGTTGACCTGTAATGACAATGAATCACAACATCAGGACTCAAAACCAAGCTGCTGGAACAGAAGAACTGTTAACTAAAAAAAAAAAAATCTATGAAATAAGAAGTGGAGTCTGACCTGGAGCAGAGGTTGGTCCCCGGGTTTAGTGAGCCACTCGACCCTCCACTTGGGGCGTCTGCAGGTACCAGCCCATTCAACTTTGACCTCACCCATCCCTGCGATTCCCTCCAGAGCGTACTTTAGATCGTCCTTGCTGATGTCCACCGACAGACCTGAGAACAAGTACTGGTTGTGTAAATTCAACTGACTGAATGAACACAGAGGTAGAGGGCTGCATGCAGGCCGTGGCAGTCAGTGATGGGTCAGTGGGATCATTCTATTCAGTGATACTATCATGCCTCCATCCAGGAAACTCATATTTGTTACAATGCAAACATACACACGTCTGTTTGGAATACCTTCAGCTCGGCTGTTCTCAAACTCCACATCAAAGGTGCCGGTCAGAGGAGGAGTGGCCCGGTGAGGCCGAGCGACTGTGGCGATGGCTCCTCCGTCCCTGTACTCGGCCATGTCCTCGCTGCTGTTGGACATCTAGGAAATACAAGCAGAGAAAGAAGAGGGTTAAAAAAAATACTATTATGACCATAATGTTTGATATGATATCCTTCGTGTCGGGGGAACAGATGTTTTTTTGTACTCAAGGGATCGACGTGTGGGACTGTTTAACCCAACAAACTCAAAATGGATCACAAATGGAAAAGTTTGAAACTGAAGTTCAAACTGCTTTGTGAGAGAGATCAGTCATGTAGTCCTGAATGATCTGGTGTTTGTCACTGACTTTAAAACATCCAAAAAATGACTAGTCCTTTTTTTATACTGTGTTTTGTTGTGATGTGTACTTACATGTTCCCAAATGTTAACGCAAAGTAACCTCTCACTGAGTGAGAGTGACAAAGGAAGCCACCACACAAGGCTAAACATAAACAAAACTTAAAAAAATCCCTCAAACATTTGTGCCTGAGTCACGTCGGATAGATTTTTGTGATTAATGATGTTTATTTAATGGTATGTTCACCTCATCCAAAGCAAACTTTGTGCTTATTTGCACTACAAGCGCTAATGTTTATTCACCCCAAACCGACAGATTACTTTGATGTAAATAAATCATGAATGGGTGAGCAAAAGCACCAAAGGTGTGTGTGTGTGTTTGTTAGTTTTTCATTTAGTGAATTAAGGTCAACCTCTCACTAAACTCAGCACTTCTCAGAGTTCATTTCCCCTCCAGCTTACATTACAGAACGTCTCCACAGATCGCTGCTGCAGTCAGGTTGATAAACGATGTGTTTTTATTATATCACATTGTGTCATTGCTTGTGTTTGGAGTGGTTTTGCATATATTTGTTGTGTTTTGTGTACTAGTCTGATCTCTGGTAAACCTGTTCCTATGAAAATAAACTCATGATAAATCAGGTCAGTAAAGAAAATGGAAGGTATATCTATGTAAAAACTTAACCCCAGATGCAAAAGGATTATTTTGAATCATCATAAATGATAGAGGATGAAGAAACAGTGGATTAATGTCAGATTTAATAGTGCTATTACAACAGACACTACATCCAGCAGTCACACATTTCCCTGGAATTTGTTAGGCAAATGATGACTGTAGAGCATGTCGAGGCAGGAGACAACTACAGGGTCACTGTGGTGCCGCTCTGTTCTGAAAGTTATATCACATGGCTGTGGGCTACAGATCATTTCCTCTGTTGCTATGAGTCAATACTGCTGAAGCAACACTGTTCCTCAAATCTGACATTGGGTAAACATTGTTTTCCCTGTCCTGTCTTTGCTGTTTTAAAGAAGTAAGATCAGAATCTACAAGTACTTGTTTTGCCTTTTTCGTCTTCTTGTTCAGAACCGTCATTATTTTGGGTATGAGCAGAAAGACTCAGGTCTGATTTCTGGCCCAAGACCTGTCTTTGTGCGGATTTTATTACTCAAGAAACACACACAAAAAAAAGGCAGATTAGAGGCTCCTCATTGTTGCTCCGACAGACAGAATGGGAAGGCCCCATTTTCTCATTCACAAACTTAACACCATTTTTTTTCTTAACACTTAAGTTATCTTATAGAAATAAAACACTGAGGAGGATGGAGGAAGGTCTATGTTTTGCGGGGTGTCTGATTCACTGTCAGGTGGTTTGCAAGGGAACCACTTTGTGTTGAAAATGGTGACGATCAGATAAAGAGGCATTTTTTCAAAATAGTCTTCAGCGTATGCAAATTTAAGGCAATGTAATGGGGCCCTGTATGAGGTCGAAGTAGACATTTACAATGCTGGACAGTATATTGTTGCTTTCTTGCAGATTATGTGGGTTAAAATAAAAATCAATGCAACTTGTTCCATAAATTCATTTAATAAGTTACCTGCAGGAAGCCAACTTCTAGCAGTGGGAACCCAAAAGCACAGTCTGTTGGTGTGGCTTTGATCTCGTATCTGATCTGTGAGCCAAGTGAGCCGTCTTTGGTGACAGCAATCACATCGAAGGAATGACCAGCGCTCTCAAAAGGTGGAGGCTTCCTCTTGTTGAGAACATCTGTAAGAGAACATGAATGAAATAAACTGTTAAGTCTTACTGGCCAACATCTGTCCAGTCCTACTGTTACAGATCAGCGTCAAGTATTATGCCAAAAAAGGAATTCACATGCTCCACAATGTTGAATTGCTACAAAAAATATACAGTGTGCAGACGGAAAAACACTGGGTACCATTCTCCACCATCGTGGTGGCTCTCTTTCCAATGTGAACGGCATCCACAAAGAAATCAGCACCAGACTCGTCTTTGTAGAGGTAAAGCTCCTGCAGACTGTATTGGCTTCCGATGTACTCTGTCTGCAGGGAACTCAGCAGGTCCATGCATTTGTAACTCCACCTATCAAAAAATATCAACATTTTAAGATGAAACTTTGCTGAGAATGTTGCACATATTACAAATTTGACAAATTACAGTAACTACATGTTTTTCACTGACTTTTGTCCCTTATTAAAGACAGTTGTGACCTTGGCGGTCTCCGTCTTGGTTTGGCCTTGGCTGTTGCGGTACGAGAACATTGCTCCAACTTCATTCTTCAGCATTCCCTTGTAGGCAAAGCAAACCTGCAAGAAAGGATTGGAAAATGTTCCAAATTATGTTTATGATTAAAATAAAAAAGGTTATAAGCGGTTGTGGTTAAAATCTCCCCCAGTGAAATGGACCAAACCTTCAAGAACCTCATATGTCATCATGTGAATGGACACAACCTGACATTTCAAAGACGCCGTCTTCAACTGTGGTGAATAAATTCAAAAATGAACAAAATAAGCACTATATAAAGGAGCTGTGTGTTTTACCGTGGGATGTTTGTCCAATGAAACTTGTCCGTAGCTGCCACCAGACTCTTTTTTGTAACTATCCTTGAAAAGAACCGCAGCGTTCTTCAGTGACCATTGGCCACAGAAACCAGAGTTCTTCACTGGAGTCCCTGCAGCGGCGCTATCGAACTGAAAGAAATCAGTCCAAGAAATCAGAAAACTGTGAGAATCCAAGATCAGATACTGTCCAAAGATTTAAAGCATGTGAGCAGATTTCACTGACCTGAGAGTTGTCACTTTCAAAGTCCTTGAAGTATGCCACTTCAGTCCCTTCAGTGGTTAGGATCTCACTGGGACACTCGGCTTTAAACAAGTCCTCCAGAGCCTGCTGCACCTGTTCACAAAATCACACAAGGTAGATTTTAGAAGTGTTTCTACTTTTATGTTGTTTATACACAGAGGAGGCTGCAATGATGAAACTAAATCTATTAAAACAAAATAAATGAAATGTCATAAAGTAATTAGGACTGTAAAGAATGTGAACTGTAAAGATTGTGGGGTCATACATTTGTAAATATCTTAGACATCATCCCAACGCACTGAATCACTATTTCAGATTAGTCCTAGCACAAAGAGAGACAGAGAGGCATCAGGTTTCAGCATTTATACGCAACAGACCTCGGACTCAGTTGCATTGAAGGCGATGGGCTTTGTAGCGACTCCCGCCCAGAGCAGAGTGAACGTCTCCATGTTGCTTCTCCCCTTTGTAACCTCAACAACAGTGACGTTAGTATCTGCGCCATAAACTTCAGAGTGAAGTGTTTTGAAATCCCCTGTAGTCAAAGAAGGCAGACGATCAATTAATCTATTTCATTAAAACCGTAAATTCAATCTTAAAACTCCAATATAATGTTGTATTAAGTAATTTGCAGTCGTAAATTCTTCATACCTCTGTTTGAATTGAACGTGACTGTGTAGTGAGACCCTTGGCTGTCGTCCTGTTTGGTGACCTGGACTGTGTCGGGTTTGATGGACCAAAGGCTGTTCAACGCTGCTTCCACCACAGCTGCAGAGGCGCTGACTGGAATCGGTCCTACAGAGGAAAACGGCAAACCTCATCAACAAACACACTGGTTGTTATATAATAAAGTTTGGTTTAAATATGGCAACAGCTTTAAGGTTTTTCGTTAGCTGCCACCAATGCTAAAAATGTATGTAGTGATAGTATTTTAAAGGTGCAATCTGTAAGAGATGTCCTCCCATCGAATTTATCACCAGAGTAATTGCTAACTGTAGCTGCTGTTAGCTAGTGAGCTAAGTTACCCTTGCAGCTAGCTGTCTTTTTAGCTGGCTCTGGGACCAGGGCTGGGACCTTGGAGTAGTTAAAGTACTGGGGGATTGCTGATGTTGTTCAAACTACCCTCTCCTAAGACATAATATGGCTAAGGGCTAGCTGGTTAGCATGCCAACTTCAATGTCCCTGCTGCACAGTATATAGGTCTTTGAGATAATGTCAAAACTGACATTCCTTCACATTTTAAATGCATTAAACTAAAATTCTTGCATTTTGCACCTTCAAGGTAACAGACAATACTCACACAGTGGCCATTTTGCAATCACGTCACACTCAGGGTGGGAAGATAAAAGGTTATGTTGCCATATTACAGGTTGAGAATCTGACATCTTATTATCTTTTAACCACTTCCTGGATGATATTTCAAGGTAAAACAATACATCTGATGACCCAGGAGCTAACATTAGCATTCAACCACTTCCTTGCTAACATTATTGTTTGATTCCATACGGTGTGTTTTACTTCTAGGCTTGAATAAATATTTTCAAGACCTGCATTGATATTGTTGAGGTGATTTACGCCTTTCCCATTGTATTCTACTGTTTAATGTACACGTACACGTGGTTTACTGCCACTGTTAGCTGGCTGTCAACCAATATTTGATCTTTACCCTCCCTGAGCATGACACCAGAAGAAGAAGCTATGTGAATATGGTCTATAAATGTCCATGTTACAAATGCACTAAATGTTTTATTTTACCAGTCTTTGCATCCCCATAGCCAAGGCTGAAGAAGGTGCTCCCACAGAGATGGCTGGCACAGTTGCTGCCGACAGTAATCCTCTGGACCTCTTTGTCGACAGTACCGTCGCTTTGCCAGGATTGAAAGGTAACCACCTAGATAACAGTGAGATGGAGAAAAGGTTAGGTTGAGAAGAGAAAATGACTTTTCAACAAACACCGGAGAGCAGATGTAAGTTAAACACGAAGGCGTAGAGATGCTAGCATAATACCTTGAAAACACAAATTGTTTCACTTCAGAAAGCTTGAAAATTAGGACAATTTCAAAAGTAACACAAAATGTATTTGTCTCTTCTCATCGACAACTGTACATTGATTTTCCAAAATACAGTCTCATGGGGAACACCGGAAGAGCCAAGCTAATTGACTCCTCGCTGTACCTTCATATTTAGCATACAGATAAGCGAGAAGTAAAGAGTATTTCTCCACTGAGGGGAGGTGGGCAGTCTGGGAATAAGTGAACAGTGCAAAGCTACAGGATAGCAACAGGTGAGCCACTACATACCTGTTCCTCATCGAACACTTCATAATCAGCCACGAGAACCTGAATCTCATTGACAGCATCGTTCGTCTGGGCTTCTGTAAAGGAACTCTCCCCCTGGAACACGGCAACGTTGAGGTTAGCTGGACCGCCGTAATTTTGATGCAGAATTTCCAAGTAGTAGCTACAGAAAACAAACAAACAAAAAAACATAAAAAAGAATATAAAACTTTTCAAAGGAAACTTTAAGTAGTGTAGTTTTTGTTTGTAGTTTTCATGAGGTTATCAGAGTTGTAGTCCCGTACTTACGGTTTTCCTCCTTCCAGATCCATCACAACAGACTTTTGTGAGTCCTGTCGATAATCTGGGACGTAATATGTTTGGTACGCCACTTTAACCTAAAGTGGAGGTTTGGGAAAAAACACGTTATACATTTAGCATCTAAATTTCTTGAGTTATTTTGATTGTCTCTACAGACGCCGAGAATAGTAGTTCTATGCTGTTGCAATGAAATGAAAATCCAAAATGTATTATTTCTTTATCTTGTGTGTCTGTTACATGTTGTCTTTTTTTAAAAATTATTTTCCCTCATAATTTGATATAAGAGTATTTACTGTCATGGGTTTGGGCTTTTGGTCAATTGATTCCCTATTTTATGTTGAAAGGGTATCCTCCACTTCCTGTCTTGGTCTCTTTTCCCGCCCTATCTCCTGTTCCCATGTGTTCCCAGTGTTCTGTTCTGTGTTCCTGTGTTTCCTGCATTTCCTCTGTTTATCTATTTCACGTTTTGTCCCGTGTCCTCAAACTATTCTGATTTCCTATGTTTTGGTTGTCAGTTACTCCTACTCCTTTTACTTTGGATTATCAGTTGACTACGATACAGCACTTTTAATTATTGTAATCTAGAAGGTTACACACATTAGTCAGTTTAGAGCAGATAAGTGACGGCCAAGCTACAACAAATATAATTCACGTTGACATGGGGGATCTGGAAAATAAACCACACTCTGATATTTTCTGTTTAAATCTCTTGGTACAGTTGTCAAGTTGCCATCCATACATGCTGGAATGGCACTCCTGATATCAAACAAACATCTGAATTAATAAAAGAAAACAAGCTTTTATTTTCTTTGTGTATAAGGTTTGGTTGTTTTGAGACAAGATAATGAAATAATTAACTTGTGATCTTGAAATGATAGAATCAAAAAATATTTGCTAGTGTTCTTGAATGGAAACATGATTTATCTAGATTTTGTACACATACCTAGCAGTAAGCATGATTAATTGTGAAGTAAACTGTCTGTTCTTACCTTATCTTCTGGACGGCTGGAGTTGCTGAGGTAGAGATCGCATCTGTCGTCACACTGGAGGTAAAACGTGTAGTTGCCGCTGGCCGGAGGGACAAAGAAGCCTCTGGATCGTGTACTGAACTGATCTCTCATAGAAAAGTAGTGAGGCATGGTGTCGACCCACTGTGCCCAATATCCAGGTTTGCTCTCATTGTAGCTGAGGATGTCAGTCAGATAACGAGGTCTTGTGACGTTCCACACCTCCATCTTCAAGCCTCTTCCACCTGTGTTTAAAAAGGACATAAATGGTGGTGCAGCAAAATTACAGCTGAAACAATTAGTTGATTAATCAACGAGTCGACCAGCTGCTGCTAAAAAAGTGAGAATTAGTTTCTTTATTTTGACTAATATGATAATAAATTGAATGTCTTTGAATTTTGAACTTTCAATAAGACAAAAAAAAAAAAAAACACTTCAAGACGTCATCGTAGGTTCTTATTTTTCACATTTTTTTTTTTTGACATTTATAAAGACAGTGATTTATCGCTCAGTTGAGAAAATAACCAGCAAAGCAGTCAAAAATCAAAACAATCAAGCAGTGGACACGTGAATTTTGACTTGAAATTGATTCCGGTGCCTCCTGAGGACAAAAGCAGCATGAGCACCACTTGGTAAATGCCTTGAGCCGGCTAGTATGTGCTAATGTTCTTTTCCTGAGAATCCTGATGTGAAAGGTCGTAGAACCGGTGTCTGTATTGTCTGTCGACGTCAGCTCGGAGAGAACTTTCTGTATGATGCGTAATCATAAATGTGCCTGTAACACAGTCAGATAACAGACTGTCTTGTTACGGTACACAGCACATCAAAGAGGCTCGGCTGCTGATAGACTGTGACAAGTGATGAGAGAAGATTGTCATCTGCACGACCATCATCGTGACAGGTGAGAAAGATGCTTTGAATTCTTGCCGTGATCGACCGATCGTCTTATGCGAACTTGCTGTTCAGATAATGACACAGCACAACATAAATCAGCCAGACGGATCAAGTCAAGCATCAGCTGCTTGACATCAGAGGACAATAAGAGGAGTTGTTTCTCACCTGGGTAGACTGTCATGCTGTTCATCTCGTGCTTGGCGGTCCTGCAGACAATCTTGTCATCGGACACAGACTGGATTGCACATGGCAGGCCTGAAGAAAACAAGCATTGGAAAGGTGATGTAGGGGATAATGTTAGACTGTTTAATTCTCCAAAGCATTTGATGAAGAAATACAACCCCAAATACATGAAATATGGATTCATAGTGTCAGGCAGTTTTTGATTATTTGTTTGGAAAACACGATCAGATGTGGGCTGTAAATAACAACAGGTTTGCAATCTGTGTCCTAATCCACATCAGATTCAAACAAAACAATAGCAAAGGATTTACCTGACAATATAATATGTATTTATCTTTATTACTAATTTTAAACCACAGCAGTGAAGACGAGATCATAGACAATGTTCTGAAAAAGCAGATTAAATTGATAAGTATACTTTGAGTTCCAGCTCTGTTTCATGTATCTGATTTTAAATAATTTCTATTGTTTATTTTAATAAGTTTCTTCTAAACCAACAGACTCCTCTCTGACAGTCATCACTTTTACAATTTGAAAATGTGGAGGATAGTGATTTAATTGCAATAACTTTGAAGGCAGATTTTAGGATGTTTTGAAACATTCAAGTGAAGTGACTGTCACACGTTCTGTCTCAACAACATATCTAAAAACAGGTAAAATGACTCTTGAAGTGTTGCGAAACGCAGCAGCAGCAGGTCTTTTGTCATGGTTGGTTGTGTCTCTAAACTTTCCAGACGATTCTTTCCCCTGCCGTGCGACAACTCTGTGGTTTTCCTTTGTTTGTCGCGCCTTAAAGTATGTGCACATTCTGTGGCGCTAAAAAGGATTATCACCGTCGCGTGACTGGAGGCCCCGGCAATGGGCCTTGGAGTTTTGTTTTTTGGCGACGCACCACATCACCTATTCATGCCGAACACTTTGTACCGTGTTAGAAACAATATCAGTCACTCGATCGTAGTGTTAGAAACTGGCTAGAGGGAGTTTTGTGTAAGTTTCCGGTCTGGCAGTGGTGATTACCTCCAATGAGAGCGCGTGCTGGGCGATCGGTTTGGTCGAAGAAGCGCCCGTGGATGGTCACCAGGGTGCCACCCATGATGCTGCCCTTGGATGGAGACACTCCCGTCACCTCTGAACAAGAGACACAAGACAGGTTTCACTGCGATGAGAACAAACGCGACACAGTTATGACACGTGAACAAATCTCTGTCTGACGTACCTGCAAAGGTCTGAAACATGGAGAGCTTGTTCAAGGATGAAACCCTGAACAGTTTCTTCTCTGCTAAACTCCTAAAGATTTTAAATGTATGAATTAGTGTTATTAGAGTTGCTTATACGATGCCACTGTTGTTGAGCATCATTGGAATTAGCACAAATCAAATATTTTAACAGTGCTTTACCTTCCATAGTCAGCATCAAGAATGTAAGTCCAGTTCTGATGCCCTGTGAGAAACAAAAGAATAAATAATCAAGCACAGTTTGCTTCATTTTAAAATCTTTTGAAGATAATTAATATCAAGCACATCTGTAATTGTGGACAAAAGCAGCGTACCAACATAAGTCCCCGACATTTTGCAGCTCATGTATCCCCAGCGAGACATTTCGTTGTCCAGTTGTAGGTTATATCTTTTAAGATATGGAAGAAAAAAAAAAACCTGTTAGTACTGTGCAAAATACCAAATGATTTTCATCAATGTTGTGTGTTTAGTGCATGTTGCTGTGTTTTTACTGTGATTTTATTTCCAAAAGCAAGTTACATCTTGACAAAGTACTCACAGCTCATCTGACTCCGGTTTAAGCAGCTCGCATGGCATCCCTCCCATGAAGGATCTGCAGAAAACAAGTTTAATTGTCATTTTTACGTGATTACACGTTTAACCTCTCATCCTCTTATGAACTTATGTTGTACAACACAGTGTAAAACCAATAGAACCTTTTCTAACGGAGATCTAAAAATACAAATCAATATATCGAGCGATTTAGTGAAGGGTTGTTTTTCAGTCTGAGAGGTTAAATTAAACAAACACGCAAGCAAACACACTTCTTCAGTATCTCAGTCTCATATTTTCTCAAACTGAAGCTACTTCAGTGAGTTCATATCATTTCATCTGTTTGAAATGTGAATAAGCATTTTTAAAACATGTTTTTAAAGCTTCATAATTTCATTTTGTGTTACCACTAGAAATAGGTTTACATGTTTTGCATTGTCCAGTCAATTTGCCCTCTTTTACTGAGAGAATATCATCAACCAGCAGTCCTTTAAATATCCTTTACTCTTTATTTAATATATTCTGTACCTCAGAAATCTGACGTTGAGGCCATTGGTGCTCACTTGGGTGTTGCTTCCGTACACATCAGTCCAGATCAGTCCTCGCAGTGTCACCACGGTGTCTGCATCAGTGTGAAGAGAAATATAAAGATAAATATTTAAATGTGAAGTTCAGACGCGACTCTGTACATTAACTGTGTGCTGCAGTGATAAAGTGCTGTACCTGGGGGGCCAGTTCGAGGAGTCACCTCTGTGATAGTCGGCGTGCGAAACCAGCGAGTCTGAGAAGAGATACGACGAGAATGAATAAGACTTTTGGAGCACAATTCAAACTTGTGTCTGTGTCGAATGTGCTGCACACTTACATAAAAGCTGCACTGCACAGATTTTTTCACGCCTTTGCATATACTTTGATCAGGAATGGGAACACCGTCCACACTGACACGAACCACATAGTCATCCTTCGGCATGGCTCTGCCATGGAACAGATTAAATACATATGCATGAAGACATATTTGTACTTTTTAAGGAATGTGTTCCATCAGTTCAGAGCTCCGGGCCTGCAGGCTACCTGGTGTAACACATGATCTGGTTGCCGTGTGTTGAGTCTCTCTCCACGTCGCAGGTGATGGACCGGGTGTCTGACACCAGGGTGACACGGTTGCCAAATGTGTCGTCTTTTGGATTCAGCTGGAACTGGTTCTCGTTGGCAAAACCTGGAAATAATCAGCCGAACATAACAATTTCAAAACAATAAAAATGTTTTGTCTGTATAAATACAGGGTGAGTCCTGCTGGAGGGAACTGTTGAGGGCGGCTGAAAATGTGTCTTTAGTTTGACAAATTTGGGATTTGGAGTTGAGTTTTTGTCAAAGATAAAATTAACAGTGATGGAATGTAAGTATATTTACTCAAGTACTGAACTTATTTGAAGAGACATCATGTCATTTTTACTCATTTACTGTAAGTAACTAACTTCAGTGGTCTAATTGTGATGGCATTTTTATTTTCATTCTACAGTCTTTTTAATAAAACAAACAATTTCAACTCCAATTTCAAATTATGGAGAAAATAATGTGCAGATTAATTAATTCTGAAAGGAATCATTAAACCTATACAGTGATGGAATTTAACTGAACTTAAATTAAATTATTTACTTGTACTTTGCTTGAATATTTCCATTTTCTACCACTTCACACTTTGACTCTACTACATTTTGAAGGCATATAATGCACTTTTACAACACGAGTTACTTTGCTGTCTTGTTTGTCCTTTGCTACAGGACAAACAAGATAATCTCTGATCACCTTTTGGCCATTTTTAACCAGAGAAGTTTAATGTATGTGTTCATAGTGACATAACTGAATTAAAAACACACCCTCCACAGTTATTTTCTCGGATTAGTTTGGTCTGAATCCAGATTTAAACATCATAGTTTTGTAATCTGTCCTGTGTGAGGATTTATTCTCTCACCGTCTCCAAAGATGGTGATCCGTGTCGCTCCATTGTAGCTTCCGTAATGTGGACTTATGTAGTCGATGCGTTGAGCACCTGAAATATAGAAAACACAAACATAAGAGATCTTGTTTTTTTCCACCTGAGCAGTCGGCTGGTGGCGAACTGAGAGGGAATGTGTGTCACCACTCGGATCATCAGACCTCCGTTTGAATAAATACAGATTTCTACAAACTGTCATTGTTGTTGTTACTGTGAGACCGAATACTTACTGCAGCAGCACCACAGTGTGAGGAGGAGAGCCGCCGACCTCACCGGGGACCCCGTCCTGGAGATCTCCCTCATGTCCCTGCTGCCTCACCTGCGGTCTGCTGAGGGCCGGTGCTCAAGAGCTGCTGGGAAACGGTCAGATATTTAACTACAAACCTTTTTTTGTGTGTGTGTGTGTGTGTAAGAACTGTCTGTAACATCTTTACAGAGCTCACATTAGGCAGAATTGTTTTGATGAATAATTCAAAAGTGACAAATTTCTCTGGAGGAAAATCACTGAGAAATATTAATAAGTATTCTAAATGAAAACAATTTACACCACTGAGTAGATTAGAGACAAATCCTGACATGATTGTTAAAGAATTAAAGACGACGTTAATTAGATGTGGCTCCAAATCTGTTACAACAACTGAACGTTTTGGAAAGACTTTTATTGTCAAGTTGGAAACAGTTTAAAAATGTGAGTAAAGTTGCCCACCTGCCTGTTGAAAGTGCTGTTTAAATGTCTGTTAGCTGCCTCAGGTGTTGGGAGAGGATCTGCCGTGTCCACAACAAAGCTCCAACTCTTTATAAGGCTGCTCAGCGCTCCGCCTCTCCACCTGAGGCTGGGAGGAGCAGACCGCTCTGTCCATGCAGTTAATCAGCACCGCAGACTGTCTAAATCTGGAGCTGAAATCAGACACAACTGATTCGCTCATTTCCTGTTTGAGAGTAAAACAGGGGAGAAAAAAAAAAGGACGATGAGTAACGATTCTTGAGAAAAGTCTATCTATCTATCTATCTATCTATCTATCTATCTATCTATCTATCTATCTATCTATCTATCTATCTATCTATCTATCTATCTATCTATCTATCTATCTATCTATCTATCTATCTATCTATCTATCTATCTATCTGTCTGCAACTAACGGCATTTGGCAGGTTACTTTAAAAATGTAACCCTGTAATGTTTCTCTGTTAATATAACATTGTGCATTTTGTTTCCGTGTGAAGTGTTGTCTTGTGTGCACATGTGCACGGTCACTTATTCACTTATTCTTTATTTTAAAACTGTAATACTGTTAGTAAGCCTCTTTTTAACTGAATGTATCTATAATCTAATTACATCCCTTTTTCCCCTGTAACTTATTTTTTTTTTTATCCTGATTCCTGTAACTTGTATGACTTTACTTCCCAAGTCTAGCAAATAAAGATTATTGTCATTATAGATTAATCTGCTGATTATTTTCTTTAGGAATAAATTGTTTGGTTTGTGAAAAGTCTGGAAAATAAGAGATGCTGTCACGATTACCCAGAGTTATTCCATGAAATGTTTTTTGCATTGAAAAATGAGTTTGTCATTAATCACAAATATTATTTTGTTGGTTCTTGAACATTTTCATTTGTTTTATTTCAAAAATCTTATTTTGTAAAGTTACTGAAGCTGTTTTTGTGTTGTAAAATGTGTAGTGTAGAAGTATAAAGTGGCATGAGAAGAAAAAAATTTAGTAGAAGGTCCATTAATTTGTAATTCAGCTGTACAATGGCCAGAAAAATCCCATTAACTGAGAATTGACCTTTACATCATTAGAAACTGAACATTACACAGTCAGGATAAAAGGAAAACAGAAATACAACCAGAACATGTTAGGAATTATTTTGTATTTATTTGTGATTCATTTACTTTATATTGCACTGAATAAAACTGTATGGCGTTCCCGTTATTTTGAATTGTGACGTCATCTCACACGATTCTTGTACAAGTTTGTAACTGGAGAAAATCACATTGAGGTTGCATGAAAACATTCAAAACCTCATTTCAGTTTTTCCTTTGTTCAGCAGTGTAATCTAAAATGTAATCATCCTGAACAGCGTTACTCTGATGGTGTCCGCAGGTGTTAAACTATGTGGATCCTCAGAAACAAGTCTAAACTTGGCGGTGCGCTTGAGTTACGTCACTCTGCAGCTCAGGAATGTTAATAGCTGTGTGATTTCAACACAAACCAAAGACAGGAAAAACTTGACTTTTCACAATATCCAAAGTGTGAGTGTATTATTAGTGTTCCATCACATGCTGAACAGACAGAAATCACACTATTACAGTAACCATTAATCATCACAGTCACGGTCTATTCAGGTTTCCTCCCACAGAGCAAAAGAGTTGCATTGTTTCCCGGATTCACAGAAATATCAGCAGACTTTCTAGAGGTTGTGAAATACTGAGGATGCTAAAGCCAAAGGTACCACCCAAACCATGACCTCCAGCGTTATTTACACACCAGAGAAGAGTTTGTCCATCAAACACAGTGAAGTCAGGCCCATAAAACAATACGAAACAAGGAGGGACAGAAATCTGATGTGTGAATTCAGCAGCTGGACAGCTGTGCAACTCTAGCAGCCTCGAGTGGTGGTGAGAGATAAACGTGTAAGATTTTAAAGGTAATCTCATCATCAATGTACCAAAATCATGTCCATCCACTCCGTCCAGAAAGAAGATGAGAATATATATGTATTTTTATTTATTTATTTATTTTTAGCTCTGCCAAGATGTTTTACTCCAGACGTTCTGTGTTTTCTTGCAACTCCAAAACAAAAGCAGCCATATAAAACTATTAACATGGAAAGTCTGCAAACTAAAGAGTAAAAAAAAAAATGCTGAATGTCGGATTTACTTAATGAATTATGATTTCTATTTCTATTTCATAGCCCTATATTCTTTTAAATATTTTTCACATAGATTTTTATTATTACTTCGTATAATATTTAATAAACATTGATCTTGATCACATTTTACGTTCAATATTTCATTTCAATCATCAATTTTAATACTTATATATTAAAAATATTTAATATTGATTGTACATTTATATTTGTTAATTTTTATCCTAGAGACCTACAATTCTTTTTCTTAATTTTTTCTTTTTAATATAATTTTCCCTGGTTGTATTTCTTATCATTACTCTGTATCTATGGTAAAGTCAGACATATAGAACAGCTCTTTATGCTCCTTTGTGCCTTTGTAAGTCTATGTTACAGATAAAACATTTGAACTCTTAATTTTTTTAATCTGCTGTTTTTTATTGTGACCTTGAACACAGCTACATATAGATTCACTGTTGAGTTTTCTCTGTATTATATCAAATCTGTTAAATGTGTTGTTGAGAGCTGTATGTCTCAATATATCAGCTGTGTTTTTCATCGTGTTTCAGTTTGCCAGAATGAAAACGATAAAATTTTATCTGTGCTCACAAACAAATTTTGTTTTTCTTCTTTTCACCTTCAGCTGCCACCGTATTCCATAAAATAACAAACATTTCACCTGTTTGCAGAATCAGAGTTATCGTCTTTCTTGGCCACGTGTCTGCACACAAACAAGGGACATGACAGCATGAGCTCCCAGGGGCCTCTGGGTAAATCTGCCCAACAAACGTCTTGTTTTCTTGCACAACGTTCATGAGAGCAACAGCAGCGCCCTGCAACTCTTCACTTTAAGATGATGATGGTTACTCTGTCAGTCTTTCCCTCCGTGTAATTTTAAACCATCAATTATGTTGTTTGACAAAAGAAAACAAGCAGAGCGACGATGAGAGAAAAACTACGGCCTGTTGGAGGTGAACATTTCTGTTTTTTAAGTATTTTCTTTGTTTCCCGGCTGTCTTTTCACTGCATCATTCTGAAGAGAACCTGGTTTGTCTACAGACAGCAGAGTCACACACACAGATCCAAATCAGTAAAACAATAAAGCCAGACAAGTATTACACATTTTAACAGGGCAGCTACCAAACATTTCTTGGTTTTCACAGTTGAGACTCATGGAGTCAGAAAAGAGCTTTGAATGAGTCAGACAAGGTGAAAGCAAAGTTTAAGAGAAACTGTTGTGGTGCGGTGAGGCACTCAGATGATCACTTGATGAGAGATAGTGTCACAGGAGAAACCACAACTTCTGTGACTCGGGAGAGATCAATTTATTTTTACACTGAGGAAGTTTGACAGCTGCGGTCATGGATGAGAAAAGCTGGACTAAAGATGCAGTCTAGAGTATAAAAATCCATCTGATGACCTCAAGATGTGAGCAAATCCCTTGTCATTTTTATTTATTTACTTATCTTATAAACTTATTGTTAATTTGAATAAACTAAGGCAATAATATAGAATGTGTACAAAGTCAAGTAAACCATCTAAAATTAACTATTCTCAAAGCTAAATGACATTAAAGAGAGAAAACTAAATAAACAGAGATAAATGGATACATAGATCTAATCTAATCAAATCAAATTGATTGATTTTGTATTGTGAAGAGTTCCCTCTCAATGCGTTTGTTGTTTCTTTAACATTTACCTCTACAGCATCAGACAACCGCATGTTCCTGTAAAGAATAGTAATACAGTAAAAGTACTCAACGTTTTCATTTAAAAGTCTGTTATTTCATCCAGAGTTCACTTCCTTTACAAAACAATTCTGTTTTGTTTTTTCAGTTTGCCATTTCATTGATAACATGTCAAAATATCTCACATCTTAGCACATTGTTGCCATGTGGTAAAGCAGGAAATATATATAAAATATCGACAAATGGAAATATTTCTGACAGCTTGTGAAATGCAATTTGCTTTTGTTAATGAGACAGAGATGAGAGGAACGCCGCCGCCCTCGTGTCTTTATGTTGTGCATGAGACTGCAGTCAGCAGCCGGTTACTTAGCTCAGCTTAGCTTAGCATAGAGACTGAAAACAGCTCACCTGGTTTTGTCTCCAGTCACCAAAATCTGCCATCTGCCATCAAAGGCTCACTATTATCTCTGGTATTTAATCCAGCGTTTGTTTATGCTGTACAAAAAACAAATGTAAAACTATTTCCAGGCCGGTTCAGTGACCTCTGTTTTTATACTTCAGTGAGATTTAGAGATACTTCTCAAGAAACATAGTCCAAAGTAATATAATGTAATATAATGTTATATGAATAACTGTGTTACTCAATACATCAAACTGTTTCTTTAACATAAAAACATAAAAGAAATGTTGGAAATTTGACTTAATTTTATGGAAATATCGACATTTTAGGCCACGTTTTATTAATACGTCCAGTAAAAACTAATGTGTTCTTTCACTTGTCAAGTTTCATAAAGTTACTCTCAATACGAGAAGCCACAGTGAGTGTTGGGACGGGAAAACTTTACTGTTCTGGGCCAGAATCTTTAAATAGCTCCCAGATCCGGATCCTGCATGAACAGTCTCTGACTTACTGCTCTGTTGTAGTTCTTTGGAGAACAACAAACACACACGGAGCGGCCCACAGCATGCAGACACTCAAGTTCAGCTGCAGCCCACAGACACAAGCTGTCACACTGCCCACATACCAAACCAAAAACTCAGTCTAAAAATACAATTAGTGCCGTCACAGACAGTATCATTTAACTGACAAATACTTTCCAAAGTTTGAATTCTTAAAAAAAAAAAAAGGACACAGGAGAAGAAATGTAGCCGAGCAGGTTCAGGCAGTGATGCAAAAAACGCATCTCGCACAAATTCCCGAAACGTCAAAATTGCATAACAGCAGCAGCAACATGAGCTAATGGCTGACGTGTTTGACCACAGCGACTTGAAGATCTTCAGCGATAAAAACAAGAAGTTCTGGCCTTTTTACATTACAATAACAACCACTTCCCTGCTCTTCAAATATATACTTTAAAAAAAATAGATTACTTTTACATATGAATGTAAATGCACAATTTGTCAGTAAAGAAACTGAACAATGCAAAACAAATAAAAACAAATGACTTTGTCTACTTAGGAAACATCCTAGAGAACTGGAGTTTCACAACACTGTATGAGAAGGAAATGATGACATTTGTGTCACACTATGGAGTTATTTTTAGAACAAATACCTCATCATGCTGTCTGGAACAAGAAAAAATGCAAAAAACAGTGAATCTGTCTGCATTCTGAGCATGAAAAGGTCAAACAGCTCTCTCGCAGAATTAAATCAAAACAAAAAAATCTGCACCCAGAATGACCAAAATAGGCATGACTTTATTTTTTTTTTCTTTCCAAAACTGCTGCATAACAAACTAAAATCAATATGAAAACACACAATACAAAATAAAAATAACACTTCAGCATTGCTCACAATGAGAACAAACATCAGTTTGGAGTTTAATCGTGGATCTACGGTGAGTAAAAAAATGTCTAGGTGGGAATCGTCTCGTTCACAAGGTGGCGTGTTGAGCTAGAAAAGCTCTGATTCTCTGCAGGAGCTCTTTCTTCACGCTGTCCGGTACGAGTGCTGATCAGGAGGGAAGAAAAAGAGGACAAGTGTCGATACGTCAGGACAAACTGAACACTGTGATTAGAGAGAGAATCACTCAACGCATGTGATCGTTGTAAAACTTTTAAGATTGTGACGTTGGATAACTGCTTGTCAGCTTATCTTCAGTCCAGAAACATGGCAGATGTAAACAAACGTGGTGCGATTTGCAGACTTGTGGCTAAAAGATACATTTCATTTTAAAATAATGTCCAGAATCCTCAAATCTTTCCCATATTTCCCCTCACGAGTCCCCTTTAAGTTGTGTTTTGGTTTCACTTCACAGGGGAATATAAATCCTCTGCATCAGCTTGTTCCACCTCTTTAATAAAAACAATATCATGTTTATAATAACTTATAACTTCTGTTTTTATGGTGACTATTGCGTTTCGTACATTTCATCTTTGTTTTTAGATGTTTCATTTCATATTAAGTTGATGTTAAATGATACAATTAGCCAAAAAAAGAAAAAGACAAGAAAATTCCGTGATTATCTCCTCACACTCACGCTGATGAAAAGTCGTGTGAAGCTTTGTAGTCCACAAAACTTTCCTGGAGCTTCACAGCAAAAACAGTGTTGCGGCTTTCATGTAACATAAAATCATTTAAAATGTCTCCAGCAAAATCCAAGCCTGCAGAAGCTGCAAAACTGATCTAACGTTATTTAAATCCCTTTAAAGCCTAATTCTTTACTCTAAACGCTTCGCTAAAAGCATTAGCACGCACCCTTTGTGCAAAAGCTTGGCCATGTGTTGAAGGTGTCAATAACAACTTTTCAAAAATGTATTTACAGGCTTCCAGAGATTTGGATTATGACGGAGCAACTGAATGGAGCCATTTTATTCTATTATTTCCCCACCAACTATCCCGTCTACTTCAGTTGTTAAGGAGAATGCTGCAACACTGTTTTGCTGTCAAGCTCCAGAAATGTTTCGTGGACTTCACCTGAGTCTCCATCATCATGAGGGTGAGTTTGAATGAGTCACTCCTGTGAACTGAAGTGTTTTCTTCATCAGACAAGTCTTGACAAAGAACTAAAACGCTGCTCAGACATTATTAACTTGAAAAGAATGTGCAAAGACAAAACATTAGGACACACTTTACATTAACAATGATAGTGTATGTGTATGTAGTGCTGATTTCCTATATGGTATATGATATGATTATATGATGCAAAGAGGGGTTAACAGTCTGTATCTACACTCTCTTATGTTATTAATAAGAACGGAGCAGGTAATGTACATTTTTCTTCTTCCTGCTCCTGTTTGGTTCAGAGGTTTTGGGTAAAAGTGCGTCATTTGTTTTGTACAGCTGTTGAAATGTAACTCTGAAATTAGGAAAATGATCCAGTCACGGACATGAACCGTATGATTTTCTGTACTTTGGTGATCTGTACCTCTGCCTTTGGGTGTGACGTCTGTGACCAGGTCCTCCACTGTGACGTGCTCCAGGCCCTTTTCTTTGATCACATCTGGACGAAAACAGCAAAAGGATATCAGAGGTCCAGTTTTAATGGAAGCACCGTTACACACACACACACACACACACACACACACACACACACACACACACACACACACACACAGTACCTTTGCAGTGAGCTTTCAGCTGATCCTTCCATCCACACTCCACCAGCTTCGCCCTGAGCAATTCTTTCAACCTGCAGCCACACATTTAGTTGTCACATGTAAACGCCTGCTGGCTTTAAAGAAAAAAAAAAAAAACATTCGTAGACAAATCACTGAAGGGGGAAGGGGGGTTAAAAAAAAAAAAAAGAAGCTTGCTTACCGCTCCCGTTCACCCATTTCTATCAGCTTCTGGTTGATTGCAGCCCTCATCTGCGAGTCTTTGCTCATGGTCTGTCTGAAATGAAGCACAAACAGCAGCAGAGTCGATTCGGGTTCAACGACCTCACGGAAACACACAGAAACGTTTTCTTTTGCTAGCTATCAGGTGAGCGGTACCTTTCGTCGAGATGGATCAGCTGGGGAACACACAGTCCCTTCACACAACCGCTCCGTGTAAAAAAAAACAAAAAAAACAGGAGGAGCTCAACGGTTCCGCTTTGGCAGTTGGAGTCAAGCTGACATCGTAATTGTAAAAAAAAATCTGGTCAGATACGGTAAGTTAAAGTAACATTAACGTATTTTGTTAGTACGTTTAATAGATAAAAAAAAGTACGTAAATATTTGAGAGGGAACATGAAGAACTCGACCTCCCATGAGCGCCCGCGCAGGTCATGTCCGCTGTAAAAAGGGTCCGTGTGCGACAAGTCAGGAAACGTGTATCTGACTGACTTCTTCAACATCATCAACTTGAGTCACATCAACTTGTGGACGAGTCGGTCATAATTTAGAGACATGGCTGCGTCGAATTATTCCTTGAAGGTCAACAGGGACCTGTTGGACCCGAACTTTGAAAGTTACAGGCTGTCTCTGGACGCCATACCAACCTACAGCGTTGAGCTGGATGCTGGTGAGAGAAACTTACTGCTCAGCTAGCATGTGTGCTAGCCTAGCACTGAGACCACTGGAAATAAATGAATGAATAAATGAGCTAAAAAAAATAAAAATGAGTAGATAAACATTATGTCTATCAGAATAACAGTGTTATTACTGCTGACACACCATGTATTTAATATACGGAACTTAATTCATGTAGCTGTCTAATTAAATCAGGCTGAATATGAGGTTGTTATGTTGTGTTCAGTGTGAAAAGGTGTATTTGGCTTCACCACACAGCAGCGAAAATATAGCTGAAGTAAAACAGAGCTGCAAGATTTGGCTTGTCATTAGGCAGAACAAGGTTATGCATTCAATATTTTACTTGTATTTGGCAGGAGTGACTTGCTGTGTGTAGCTGTACATTTGACTTGACTATTAAGTGTTCAATATTAACATTAGACAAGTAAAATATTATCCCTTTTGTACAGGATGAACAGTATTTAACATAAGCAGCATTGTCCCAGCATAAAGTGGCTCCACACAGCTCACCTGGCCAAATCCAAGCCTACAGAAGCTGGAAATCCCGAATCTCAAAGTATCAGTGCACAACCCTTCTAATGTGGGTGCAAGTAAAATATTATTAGCGTAATACAGGATGCACAATATGTATTGTGCAGGTGAAATCTGCCTGATGTTTGAAAATGTATATTATCTGCTATGTATCGTTAGCTGTTAAATTCTAGCTGATAATGGGAAACCAAAGCTTTCATAACTTCGCAAGTTCAGTGTTTACAAACTGTCATACTGCAGGTGATTGACTCTTGACGCAGCACCTGTGTAGAGCTGTGCAGCATAGACTTTTATTTCACAGTTTCAGAGAAAGACAACAGGGCTGAGGATTATATTACAAGATGTACAAGGGGTTCAGACAGGAGGGAAAAAGTCTTAGCGTTTTAACAAAAACTTTATGAGAGCAAAGGAATATTAATGAATCCATCGTTACTCACTGCATCGTAGCCTTTCTTCCCCTCAGGTGTTCATAAACTGCAGATTATGAACTTATTTTTGAATGACAGAAATGTGAAGTTATCGTTTATCTTATCATTACTGGTGATGAGAAGCAAGTAATTACTGAATACTGAAATAAATCCATAGCGTGCAGAAGTCATTTCAGTTCAACTGACGTTTCTAGAAAGCCAAGAAGAGATTAAGGTAGAGGTGCAAGTGCACAGGTGTATGCTGAAAATGAAATAATGATACAAAGGAATTTGCTGTAACATTTTTCCATCCAGTTCAGCCCCAGCTCCAGGAAAGTCTTTTAAGAGATCTCGGTGTAGTTGCTGAGAGGTTAATCTTAACTGACATGTGTATCTCAAGATGATTAAGTGGCTTTTAAACCTTTTGTTCTGTTGCTAATGTGACACACAAAAATGATAAAAAGATGTCACCTAGAGGCCTGGCACCGAGATCAGAGTAAGCAGATACCATTAATATGCTAATATTAGTTTTTAATATTTTACAATAGTTATGAGGCTCTTACTCTTATGAAAGCTCGGACACATTGTTCTAACACTTTTCCTCTTAAATCTCTACTGCAGCTGTGGAGGAAGTGAAGCTGAAGGATTCTCAGTACACCCTGGAACATATGCGTGCTTTTGGCATGTACAATTACCTCCACTTAGACCCTTGGTATGACGACAGTGTTTTGTTTGTGGACTGCAAAGGAAGAGTTCTCAGTCTCACTGTCACCTTGGTAAGCTTTTAAGTCCTCCTGGTTTTTCTTGGAAGTCCTTGATCCCTGCCATTTACGTGTTTGTGCTGTGATCATGTTGCCTGTTTATCATCACCTGGTATTCAGTGTGTCAAGTCACCAATGTATGTATGTACTGTATGAACCAGAGTCGTGGATATTTATTTCATATCAAATGATTGTGATTCTGACACTGGACTTGTTGGTGGGCTGACGCACCAGTAGGTGGTGACCAAATACTTGTGTAATACCAGCATCAGCCCACGATGCATTTCCGGCAGCTGATGTCAAGAAAATATCGTCATTTAAAAAATGTCTATTGAAATTTTTTAAGTTCTAATATGAACGTGAGTCATTATGATTTTCCTAAATGACTCTTCTGTTGCTTAAGATGCATCAGAGACAGTATCATCATCAGAGAGTCTCAGTATTTGGGGGAAAAACACAACATTATATTCCATCTTTTGTCCATCGTGTGACTCAGCATGGAAGCTAAAGTTTTGGATGAGTCCTCTGAGGTGATTACATAATTGACTTAAGGTACTGATACCCAATAACAAGATGCTGTGACAAGGAGTAAAATCAGCTAAATGACCTTTTCCAAAGAGACTTCTTTTATGTCTAAGACATCATTGACCATGATTAGAGATAATTGGTGCTGCATTTGTGTTTGTTATGTCTAATCTGGCCTGAATGATGATCATCAGACTATAATCCTGTGAAACAGTATCTCTTGCTTTCAGCGCCGGCATCATTAAATGATTCTTTATAAAAATGTGTCGCTCAAATCTTAATTACAATCATCACATGATAATTATCGCCTCTGGCTAGCCTTTGATGTACATTTGCAGGATCGTGTCACTTGGCACATTGTGGAAAGATGGTTCACACTCCTCTCGGGGCATTAACGATGCCGGAGAAAATGATCTCAAAGGTGCATCATAGATTAGGTAGAGATATAATACACAATGTCACGCTCCATGGCAACAGCAGGGCAGCTGCTGCATAGTCCCTTTGAAAACCTGTTACTTGATGTAATGAGTAATTGATGCTCATGTGGTGGCATATCTGTCTGTTAGTAATAATATGAGAGTCGTGAATCACATAAGAAGACAAGTCACATGGGCGGCCACATGACACATGGTAAATTTGTCTCTCCTTGAGTACATGCTGCTTCCTTTTGTTCGGGTTTATGTTGAATGTATCTTTCTGCGGCCTTCTAACATGAAGAGCTTTTCAGAAATGATGTTTAATTGTGTGTGTCCTGATCAGATGTTGATTGTGGAATTCTCTCAAGGGCTCAGCGTGCCTGTATGTCATGCAAGCAGTGATGTGTCTCTTCTTCTGTAGTTCAAAGCTGTCTTTTAATAAGTGCCTCCACTTAAAGAGGCATGAGTAGTTCTGGAGAAGAAATTTTAACTCAGAATTTTGGATTTTTTAATTTAATATAGCAATGAGGTAAGAATACCAACTCAGATATATTTATTTTCCCCATAACTGAATAAACAAACTGTTCTCAGAGGAAATTATGAACAACTACTGGGCTGATACTCAGGGAGTAAAACATTCTATTAATATATCCGCTTATGTATACGCGCATTTTTTGTGGTGATCGCTGAAATGTGGCCAACACTTGTGACAAAGACATTTAATGGAGGCAGTATATTTTGTACGATGACAGTATATCTGTGATGGGCCAATACTGCTGGATATTATCGGCCAACTGATGTAAGATTTCATCCTCATCCAACAACACGTTTAACACTCCCTGCAAATGTGAGTGGATCAAACATAGTTCAGGTACAGCCCTCTGTTTCCCGGATGCACTTCTGACTGATTGGTCTATTGTGTTCTGAATGCAGGACACTGCACTCGGGAAGCCCAGAGAGGTCTACAATCTAACCACCGATTCCAGCCAGTGTGAGGATCGACTTTGTGCATCCCTCAGCCTCACCTCAGCGACCTGGGCGGCTCTGTCTGACGGCGTAGGCCGACTGTACCTTCTCCGCACCGGAAAGAGGGGAGGCAGCTCTCATGTGAAGTGGGAAGTAAGTATAAGTTATTCATGAACAAATGTTTTTATGTTTTAGACATAAAGTATATTAGTTGCAGTGTAATCGGGCAGCTATGTGAAGATAAATGGGCAGTAACTAATTCATGAAAGTGCAGCAACACTGATTGTTAGGTTGCATTTGGGAATTATTTTCATTGTCGATGAATCTGCCACTTATTTCCATGATTAGCAATTAAAAGTCCATAAAATGTCAAAGAAATGTGAAAAATGCTTATCAATATTTACCTAGATCCCAAATTGATGTGTTCAAATGATTTCTTCTGTCCAACCGACAGTACAGATGTCAAAGATTATTCATTTACTCTCATATATGGGAGAGAAGAGCAACAAGCCGCTAAACTTTAGAAGCTAGAACAAACAAATGATTTTGTGTGGGTTTTTTTGCCAATGAATTTTCTTTGGATTGACTAAACAATTAAATGACTAATTGTTGGAGCTCTCAACTGATTGAATGAGCGACTTTGTTTTTCCTAGAAATCCCTCATATTTTATATGTACTGCTTTAATAATAATACTACTGCTTCGTCATCAGTGTTTTAGGCTTGAAACCTCCATTCATTAGCATTTCTAACTGACATTTCTTATAATGTCAGCCCCTGATCATTAAGTTGTTTACAGCTATTGAAAATGAGACCAAGATTGGGTGGGAGACAAAAGTGATGTTTTGAAGGTGAGTGTCCAAAGCCAGATATCTCGGTAACCGCTGATATAATTGATGAGTCACCAAACAACACAGTCCGAGTCCCTCAGGAGAAGCAGCAGTACGAGTTTTTAAAGTGATTGATCATGACAGCCCGGTGAGAAGCCAATGTTTAATGTTTATCTTATTTCTAAAACTTAGGTAATACAGTCGAAAGATAAGTAAAATCTTCCTAATAGTCAACAAAGTTCATGAAAATATGCATAATAGTGTCTCTGTTTAAAAAGCTCAGCTGGCCTTTGGAAATTGGCTTCTAGTAGTGAAGGATGAAGGCTTTGATAAATCTGTCAGTGTTTGTGCACGTCATTCTGTTAACAAGCTTGCAATTGGGATTAAATACAAATGAGAGCTCACTCTCTGAACGAGCACACTTGTGATCCTGAAGGGAAAGTTCAAAGTTTGGAATTTGTAATGAAGATTCAAACACTAGAGTCAGTAACTTACAATGTTGCAATGTTAACTTCTACCTCTCAAGGATTAAGATATGGTAATAAAGTGACCCATAAACTGGAAACATTCATGCAGACACATTTGAAGTCCTGCTTCTCAACCAGACAACTGTTGACACTGATTAAGACTGAATGACAAAACGCAAGAAAAGAAAAAAACAGTGTGGAAACGCTTCACGGATTTGCGTGTCATCCTTTTGCAGGGGCCATGCTAATCTTCTCTGTATCCATTCCAATTTATATTTATCATACGTGCTGCATGAGCGAGCACATTCATCCCTCGACCTCTGCCTATATTTTAATCTCCTCAGTCAGGGTAACCAGGAGGAAGACCTCATCCCTGCGTCTTGTTTATTTCAACATGTTGGCAGTTAGTATTTAATGGCTGCCAATTCAATCTGCACATTTACAAAATTCAGTAAAAGGGGGCAATTTCAGACATTTTCATATCGGAGGGAGGCTCGGGTCAGTAAGTTTAAAACATAGAAATCATATTGATCGGAGGACCTGTCTCAAGGAACATTCTGTTATGTGAAAAAACAGAAAGTTGCAAAAAAATTAAACATAAAATAGAGAAACGCTTCACATTTTAGAAATTAAGCTAATGACCACCAAGGAATGCATTGTCTCTTGATTCACTGATATACTGGACAATCATTTTTGGTCTCGTTTAGTTTCGTTCACATGAATTATCTTAATTACCATTAATGTAATTTAACTTTGTCACATTAACCTGTATGTAAGTAAAATAAAGAAACATTGTATTGATGTTCATGTCAGCTGACAGATTGAGCCACATTTTGATTGAGTCCTTTTAAAACCGTTTTATTTTTTCATCCTGTACTTTTAGACGCTGTTCAGTGAAGACATGGGGGAGCCTTTCACCATCCTCCACAGCATCTCGCATGTCAAAGATAAACTCCACACCATGGAGCTCCTGCTGCTCCGCATTCAGAAAGACCCACAGGAAACCAAAGGAAGTGGATACTCAGTGTCTTTGGAGTGGATCACAGTCGCCAACACTGCAGCACATGGTGGGTGATTGTCTGACCCGTCATAATTTCAGTAATTGAGCACGATGTCAGATAAAACAAGCATTCCAGACAAATTAGGTTTGAATTACAATCTAAATTTCAAGCCTGTCATCTCATTTTCTTTTTCCACTTTTACTGAATTCAGTTCCAGTGGACGCCAGAAATCCCTGTTAATTAAACCATACTAGGAAGTTAGTCATAGTCTGCCATTAATGGAGTTCAGTTATTATGTCCCAGATGAGATTAGTTTACACTGAAGCAAACATTGGCAACAAGGATTTTCATTAAAGTTCTTGGCACTAGCTGAGAAAGAAAGTCACTCCGACTAATAATTCAAAGAATGGAAAGACACAAGCACAGCAGCAGCCTGCGGAGAGTCCCGTCCTCATTATGTTGGATTTAAAGATTCAACCCTTTGATATCTGTGGCCTGTAGAATAATCTTCTGTTGTTTTTTCAGCGTCTCAATGTTTGACTAAGTCTGCATTTTGATAACGATAATCAGACGTGTCCAATCTTTACTTTTGATCTTGTTTCACAGATTTATTAGTGAGCAGGGTTTTAATAACACGGTAAAAAGGAACTGGAGCCTACAAAATGAAATTTGTTGTGCAACATGTTTTAATGCACCGTAACTCATTTTTATTTTATTTTTTTTGGATTATATTGTCTGCTTATGGTTTCTGTGTATGTATCAGCATGTCAGGATAAATTGTTAGTTTATGTTGGCAATTCGCAAACTTTTTTACACTACATACCAAAAGTGATCAGGCTTGTACCTCCATAAGGACCAATGTTAAAATACTGCAGTGTCAGTCCCCTCTTTTTAACTTTTGCGCTGTTTGCTAACATTCTCAATGCTGTCGATGTTTCAGCAGCGCTGCTTGCGTAGCCGCTGGCGCTCGTGCTTGGTTCACTGTCGTCAACATGTTCACTTTCAACAGGGCTGCTCAGAATGTTCTCCTCTCTATAGAAGTACAGTTCCCGTTTGGAGTCACCTTTTCTTTCATGCATGACTAAATATCAGGCTGACAGAAAAATCTTACAGAAAAGACAAAACTTATTTTTAATTATATGTACGTTTTGGTATTTTGATTTTGAAATGTTGCGTTATTTTGATAAAGTATTACACCATATGGTTGTAAATGTACTAATTTCATTTTTTAAAAAACATTCCCGGGACTCCTTATCGTACCATGAGAGGGAGCTCTAGTATAATGGGTTTAGGCAATTGTCCTGTATATCTATACATTTTTTGGTTTGAGTTTATTAAATGTGAAGATGTCTAATATTGGTTTTAGTTTGGTCAAGAACAAGTTATTTAAAGATAAAGATACACGAACAGCAGGAATTTTACTACATTAAAGAACAAGGTTTACTTTTAAATGTATGCCCTTTCTCTGCTATACTGAGCTCCTTATTAATATAACTTAAAGGAAAACACAGCAGTAGCTAAAACAATAGCTATAAATGAAAAAATGGACATGATGCACATGTAAGGTCATCATTGATAACCCCCCCCCCCCCCAAAAAACAAAACCCAACCAAAGAATGCAACAAAAAAGAAAATAAACTAGTAACACCACTCTTATTTTCAAATCAGGTCGTAGACATTTGTCTTGCTCAAAGAGTTGATTGTAGCTGGAATGAAAGACTGGATATTCCTCCAGAGAAGTCAAACATTCGCCCCCTAATGAAAAGAACTCCTTGTGTATTAAGAGTTCAGTGAAAAAACAGGAGATGTCTACATGGCTCTGACATGAAACATGTTGATGTGATCCATCTTGGTCTCTGTCAGCGTTTAATGGAGGACAAGATTTACTTGACACCTTCTATCACATGCAGGTCAGGAGAAGAAGTACGAGGTGAAGAAGAGGAGGGTCCTCAGGGGGAAGTCAGTGCCTCACTACGCAGCGTTGGAGCCACAGGGGAAGGGGATGATGTTGGCCTCGGAGAAACCGTTTGTCTTCACACATGTGGACGGTCTTCCTGTGGAGCAGCCGGGCCCAGAGCCAATGGAGGTGGAGAAGACAGGTGGGTCAAAGGCGCTGCTGAGAAATCGGCTGGAGAAATCTGCTAGAAAGTTATTACTATGGTGAGAGATTTCACGGCTTCAGATCATTACTCCACCAGGAGTTTTGACATTTTGACGCTAGATATTATTTAGCCATGCCCCTACTAGTTATTTACAGCAACAGAAAACTGCTGTGTATAACGAATAAATATTGACATAAAGCTGACATACAGTATGTTCAGCTGAAAAACAACACAAAGACAATAGATTTTATATTTTACCTCATCACCTTCATTGATTTTTGTAAATATATGCTGAAGACATGAGTTAGATAAACTTGTGTATGTACAGGACTGTACATGCGAGTGCAAATTATTATAATGCCAACCAACTGTCCACATTTAAGTGTGGTTCGAGGTCTTTTTGAGTACTTTTGCATATGGGAAAAAAGGGAAAGTTGCATTGTGGGTAATGTAGGCATCAGGTTTTTGAAAGGGAGGACGAATACATGGAATTAAAAGGGCGACATCTCTGGTTCTGAATCAATTTTAAGTCGTCCATAATGAGTCGAAAAGGAATAGAATGCTAGACTGCTTTTCAAAACCTGATGCCTACCCACAATGCAATTTAGGCACTTAGTGACATCACTGGAGGCAGTTTATCAGATTACATGCAGCCTTACCCTTTTAAAACTCAAGCCTTTGCTTAGTATGCAGAACTAATCTAAAAAAAATGTTATGTCAGATTTGATGATTTGACAGTCTTACTTGTGTCTGAGACTTTGAGAAAACACAAAGAGAGGGTTTGACATGGTTCAGCATTGATCTTATTTCTAGTGAGAAACTGCCATCTAAGTTCAAAACGTACCAGCCAGTCAGTAAAACTGTTGAAACAAAGTGAAATCCAAACATCATCAGGCTCCCTCCAGGAAATATATGACATCACACCACTTCGCTTCTTGGCATTTCTGTGATGAGACTATTTCCGGTCAAGTTTCATCTTTCATTTGCATCTGCTTGTTTTTAAGCAGCGTTCACGTCCTCCACTCATTACCTTCAAGAGGCACAGACTGAATAGTTGGGTTGTAGTCATAGAAACGCCGGAGCAGGCAGCAGAATATTCCCAATCAGACCGGGTCTCTGTCAGATCTGGTCGTCTGTATCAGTGTGCATGGATGTGTCTCCAGGCCATTTATTACTGCTCGTACGGATGTTGTGCGTGACACAGTCATGGCATAATCTTTCTTCTCTGTGCAGCAGTTTATGTCAGTCACTGAAAGAGTGAGAGTCAGATTTTTGTGGGGGCCTCTAATTTTAAAATATTAATCATTAGATATTTATGTGGTGATTAATCAATGCACTTTGTTAAAAGATGAAAAAAAAAGAAATAGGATAAATGCTGGTTGTTTTCAAATTGCTCATTGTCCAACAGCGAAAAAAACCAGAATGTGTGAAAAGTAACACATTCTCACATTACCGGAACAAAAAATATAGTTGGTTTACAACCCTGTGAAATGGCTGTTAAACAATTATCAAACTGGCAGATTAAATAAGTTAAAGGTTGGACATTTTGGGAGGAAGGAACTTCTTTCCTTCCTTGCCTAGAGCTGGATGGGAAGGTTGATACACCTCTCATTATAACCCACAGTGCTGGAAGAAGGTCCGACTGCACCAGTTCTGGTACAGCGGACAGAATTCTCTGTTGTTTGTATTTCTGTTAACCATTCGCAATCATGAAGCGGGGTACAAAACCAAAGGTGTAGCGATGTTGCAGCTTTGGAGCAAACTAATCTTCCACGAGCCCTGGTATTAAACGATAAGTTCACATAACAATGACAGTTCATCATTTTCTGCTCACCCTCATGCTGATGGACGTTCGTAGTTCCAGAAAACATTCCTGGACTTTCACAACAAAACGTCATTGCAGCATTCTCCTGAACAACTGAAGTCAGTGGGGTTGAAACGTTAAATGTCTCCGTACAGGTTGTCTGATGTAATCCAAGTCTCCTGAAGCACAGAGATCCCAAAATGAGATGGGGCGTGCAATAAGGTTTTTTTCTTTTTTTAATCTTAGCAGCTACAGTGAAGATTACAACATTTAAAAGGGTTTAAATAAAGTATTTTCACATTAATTTGGGATCTCGGGGCTTCCAGAGACTTGGATTTGCTGGTCAAGCTGTATTTAGCCACTTTATGTGTTCAGCAAACAGTGAGTTGTTTTTCTACATATCGGCTTCCGTATGGATTGAATTGTCAGATACTTCAGTTTCTCATGTTTCATATAACCATATCATCAAAGTGGTTTTCACACTGGACTTTCATAGATTCACAAACATTCAGTGTCTGAACTGAACCAAACGATCCAACTGGTCTTTATTCCTTTTCCTGCTCTCGCACTCAGTTGCACTCACAACCACTAAACAAGCAAACAGCCACCCTCTCTTTCTAAAGATAAGAAAAACCTCAGGTGACCCAGACAGGGCAAGTCTGTGTGTGTGTGTGTGTGTGTGTGTGTGTGTGTGTGTGTGTGTGTGTTGCTGGTGCAGAAGCAGAATAATGGCAGCTTTTTAGCCGATCCTTTTATCAGCACTCTATCTTTCTCCTTCTGGAGTGGAGGAAGTGTATGAGATGTCAAGAGAGTGGCCATCTTCAAACAGGATTGTAAGCGATGAGAGAGGAAAAGGGGGCAGGAGAGATGATGGTGCACTGATAGAAAAAGAGGTGCATATTCATGTATCCTGAGCTGCTATATGAATATACTACATATATTGGGAAACCATCCAAAAGGCTGGTTGGAAAAGTCATGGCAAATACATGGCAAAGTTTACATTTTTGCCGTAAATGCAGTGTTTTGTCTTTATAAAGCGTGTGTGTGGCAGTTTGGCCATCAGAGAAGTTGGAGGGATGAGGGGAGGAAAGGGAAAAGTAACAGAGGATTTGGCAGCTTGACTTCTCTCCTTCTCATTAGATTCTTTGTGGCTTCAGTCGTCAACAAAAGGTGATAATGAACATGTCTCAGTTCCTCACTTCTCAGTTAGATATGGAGCAGATCTGTTGGTTTGGAGCATCATAATTGGACCAATTTCAGTTCCCAGGCGTTGCCAGTAATCACAGACTGTTGTATAGGACAGTTCTGGCACACAGTTCTCTCTATAGGAGTGTTATATAAGTGTGTCTGTGTATAAATCACATTATTCAGCTTGGGTTATTTTTTTCCCCTCATAGTTACAACACCAGCATTGATTGAAGCATCTCTAATTTCTTCTATTTGTGGCTTATTGTGTTTAAACTGTTTTCAGGAACACACATATGTTTGCTGAGGCTGTGACAAGAAAACACGAGGACTTTCAGCATTGATGTCATGAATTTTCTTGGGGAAAAAAAAACAAAAACCTTAGGTCTTAAAGCTTCCTCCAAATATTAGTTGTGAATTTTTTGAGCAAAGAGCTGAATTCTGTATTTTCTGTGTATTTTAAGCCTCACCAATTGCTTATTTTTCATTGGATCGGGTTGAAATTTGTCAGGAAGATCCAAGAGACCCTTAGAAAACTAGGCAACATGTACGTATTTAAATGGTTAATTTATTTTTTAAAAGAAAATACCAAGCTCTATTGGATTCTGTTTCCCGGCTGGTGAGATGAAGTGCATTGCTGAACGATCATGTCACTCTGTTCTGCTGCTTTTTCAGTGCTTGGCAGCTACGTTACAGGAAGCACGAGACCTTTCACCTGAGGCAAAAAAGGAAAAAAGAGAAAACTGTGTCCTGAAAGAAAATAACGTATGAATCTCATTTTTGATCAGCAATGGATGAAAAGGACTTTGTTGATAAAAGAAGGATTTATTTTAGATATATTTATCCGTGAACGACCTCTGAGTCCTTCCTAAAAATGTGATTCAAGCACAAGGCTGGAAGTTGTTTCCGATCAGATTTGTGATGAGACTGTTTGCTCCGTGTATGATTGTATCATTTTATCGAGCATCTGTGGCCCGTTAGTCAGGAGTTAAAGAAGGACGTGAGGCTCGCTGTTCATACATTTTCCAGCAAGGCTTTTAACAAACGTGGCCTGCTGACTTCACTTCATTCAGGATGTACATCTGTTCCCAGCATCCGCACAACATTCAGAGGCAAACTCTTTCTGTGACAACTTACTTTGTGTGCCATTATAGTGTACCACCCACTCCAGGTGTTGTCAGTGACGACTAGGAAAAATACTTTGATTGCAGAGCACTGAATGATAACAGGCCAGTGGAGGTGCTGAGTCAGAAGCAATAGACAGTTGGCTTCGTAACAACGTGGGAAACTTGTGAGAACGGATTTTGTCCTTGTTAAGAAGAAGCGGAAATGTGGCTGTCATCTGTGTGAAAAAGGTCTACAGAGGAAGTAGTTGAGAGCCAATTCAGTTTTGTGCCGTAAAACACTGATCCTGCTGCTGTCACAACATTTCTGTTATTTATCTGCATCTAGATCGGATTGAGACACATATTATACACATTGGTGATAGACAGTCATGGGATATACAGTGTGCATCAGCTGCAGGTCATGAGAAAAAGTCTTGATTACCATGGCAAGATTGAGAAACCCTTTTAAGAAATAATGAATCAGCACCTGGCTTGGATCCACCCCAAAAACAGCTAACGTGTTTCTTGGCCGATGGCCTAACGTTGCACTAAACTTAATTGAGATCTGTTAGCAGGGTTTTAAGGTGTCATTCTCACTTGCAGATAAACAGTCAGGGAAAATGGCTTCTTGTACTTTTACGAACAAATGTTTACTGACTACGACCAGTAGCACAACAAAATTAACAAAAAGTGAATCTGAATGCATATTTCTGCACAACACTGCAGATAAAAATGTCAAATTGTGCAGGAGAATTGATTTCAATGCTTCACTGTGAGCTCCTCACAGCCCCCCCACACTGCGGTATGATAATACATTTTTTAAATAGTCTCCCGTCTGCATTGTCACTGAATATTCAACAGTAATTCCCTTCAATTTCAGCACTGCAATAGATGTTTTATGTATGACTCTGTAACAGCTGGCCCAGGATTGTCATTAACTTTAGCACCATACATTTCTCTCCTGTTTGAATTCAGATCCCATTTACTTTTGGCAGCAGACAGCGGAGGACATCACGTTGTGCGTGCGCATGCCTGAGGGTTTCATCAAAGAGGAGGTGCAGTTCAGGCTGATGGCAGACAACATCAGCATTGGAGTCCAGGGTTTCGCTGCTTTACTGGAAGGCCAGCTGTATGCATCCGTTGACCCTGAGGCCAGCACCTGGATCATCAAGAATGACAAAAGGTTTGTATCCTGGAAAAGTGCAAAGTTTCTTTCATTTCAGTATTTTACAGAAATGTAGTTGAAGTTGAACTGTATGCATGGTTTCAAATTCTGAAATGAAAGGAATATTATTCTGACACTGTGCAAAGCACTGAGGCTGAATTTCTCCAGAAAAAAAGTGATTATCTGCCTTAAAGGGGTTAATTTACTGAAGATTTCTTATTTTGTACACCACTGAATCACATGGTGTGTGGCTAGAATATTGTGTAATATCCCTTTGAATTGCCACCTTGTGGCATGTCCCTGTGACGCTGGTCGCAGTGTCCTTGTTGGATCTCTTAAGAGATATTTGCTCCTGGAAATGAACCCGACCCAGAGCGATTCAAGAAACTTTTCACATTAAATCAACACCAGTGGAAAAGTTCACCTTGCCTATAGACTGGGACAAACTCCTGCAGCTAGGCTGTGGGAGTGAAGCCGTCAGGCAAACATCAGACAACTGAGAAGGAGAAGGCAGGGCCTCGCTCAGGCTGTTTTCAATAGAGGAGGATTACTGCTGGCCATGATTGGGGATATAGTTGGTCAGTAAAGGGAGAAACCTTGAGAAACTTCTGAAACTGACGGCATGCCCTCTGTTGAAGAGGCAGAGTCAGCCACTAACACTTCTAACGCTGTTGTGACTGGCAAGGTGCCACTCTAAAAAACAAGGGTAGTGGTAATTAGAAATGGGATTGAGCCTTCGTCTTTACTGCCTATTATTGCCCTTTCACTCACTATAGCCAAGCTGCATCCCCTCCTCCTTAAACAAAAATACAAAGTCATCATTTCCTGGATAGGAAGTCTGAACCATCCCTGCTCTCAGACTGGACTGACTTTGCAGAGCTTCACATGTCAGACTTGAATAAGATTGAATTCTACACTTGGGGGTCAATTCAGGACCAGAAGTGATGAGCCAATCACAAGAATAAAGCTGAGCTCAGTCTCAGCCGACTGAGCTGAGCTCAGTACGGCTCAGATAAGGTCAAACTTTTCTTTTTGTTGGAACTGTGCATTTGTTTTTATTTCTCTTTTGTCATAACACTTTGCTTATGTCTGCTGAGGTTAAGGCACAAAACACACTTAAAGAAACAACATGGTTTGGCCTAAAGTACCTGTTTTTGTTGGTCACGATCATGAATGGAGATGGCGCCATTGATATAAATTGTTGGTTTGGTCTCCACAAAAAAAAACAATGGAAATGTCTGCACGTCTCCTTAAAACACCAACTTTTCACTCCAGAACAACGACTGGAAATCCCCAGGTGTCCTTTAAAAAATCCACTGCTGTGACTCGAATTGCTGTCGGCAGCCTTGTTAGCTGGGAAGCAATTGTGCCTTAAACCATTTTTCATTGAAAGGAATTGAGAGCAAAATATCTGACCTCTGTGGCAGGGGCCATTGGGCTCTGCAGCGACAAAGCATCTGTGCATGACATTCATACTTAGATTTTTGTCGCGTCTTGATTGATTAACAACTTCTATGTCTCGTGCAGGTCTGTGCTTGTTGAACTGCAGCTGGAACACCTGATAAAGGTGGAGATGTAGAGAAGGACCATTTCCTTCTCTAATTTTGAATGGCTTCCTCTGTGATTTAGTGTTAAAAAAGATTTAAAAAGAAAAAACTTTTCATAACCACCGGATATTTTAATCCAGTAATCAGTAGGAGTTGAGTCACATCCCCTCTCTTTCATCTGCGTCTCTATCAGCTCTCCATCTCTTCTTCAATACAAGTCCTCCAATGCTCCATTCTGTATAAAAACATGTTATACAGCCTGTTTGTGATTTTTCCTGTCAACCTCGAGTTTGAAGGTGTGCGTGTGTCTGTGTGTGTGTGTGTGTGTGTGTGTGTGTGTGTGTGTGTGTGTGTGTGTGTGTGAGGGTAAGAGAACATGCCTGCGTCTGTCCGTGTCTTGTGTGCAGAGAGAATTATCTAAAGATAATCTTGTTCAGAAGAGGAGCTGAGAGGTGGACACGACTGTTAATTCTGCGAGGGTCCATTGATATTTTCATTTAGTTTTTTTTTTTTAAGCTTATATCTGCGTATCTATCAACCATATTTCAATTTCACTTCACATTTGGTGGGTGATGGTTCCATACTGTGACGGTCTGCTGGATGCATCTACGTGCCGTTTTAAGCCATGACCGTCTCAGAAACTCACGGCTCTATTCTGGGTGTTGATTGAGTTATCCCATAAATTCACAGAGGACATTATGTAAACCAAACAAATACAAAGACGTAAAAGCATGTATGTTTGGCGCAGGCTGAATCAGGGTGGCCTTTTACAATGTAAATGCTCCCATTGTTCGCACTGAGCGTGTTTTTCCATACCACTGGGCTTCGCTCTTTGTAGGCAGACAGCTGAGCACCATCCTGAACCGAATGAAGAAGCTGCCCGTTGAGTCTCTTTCACATCTTCTTATTGTTGTCCAAATATAGACCAGTTTTGTAGCACGCAACGGTACAAAAGGGAATCAGAGATACAGGCTTCTGAAGGCTCATGTTCGCATTGTAAGCTGCAACATGTCACGTTGAAGCAGAAGGTGACTGACTAAAAAGCCTTTAAAAATATCAGACGAAATTAAAGTTTTCCCTAGCTACGCATTTCTGTTAAAGATAAATTGGGACTGTGACGTTGCAGACATGGCCTATAAATCTTGTTCTCCAGGTGTAATAAAGCATGTTTTTTGGTCCAGACCCCAACAAATGTCGCATCAACATGATTTTAATTGTTTTGATCCATTTACCAGTTGTCAAAACCGAAAATGAGCGTGACAATCAGTGTGTGACAGCCAATGCTTTTACATGGCTTGACTGTATTAACAATGTGTCTGGATTTCAACTTCTTTGAAAAAGACTTTGGTGCCCAGCAGAGATAGTGTTAATGATTGGATTATGTAACAGCAAAAATAGTTGTTAACAAGCAAGCGAACTACATTTATAGCAACAGAAGTTGGTGCCTTACAAGTGGATGAAAACGGAAACAGGGAGATAGAGGAGACAGAGATTCAGTAATACTGTATACTGTGATATGGTAAAATATACATTCTGCCTTTTCATCCTACTCAGTGGACAGAAAATGTGTTGGACATCAAAGATACATTCAGTACCAGAAAACATGTTAAGTCACCAACACCACTGTATTTTATTTTGCTTTCCCCTCTTAATGGAAAACTGCAACCGGTGCAGTTTGACTGAATATACTCACAACTTTCCTGACGTTCACGGGAAGATGCGAGTTAAACAAAACGCTCTGGGCAAAAAGCACATATGCACACATACGTACAACAAGGAAGAAAATGTTATTCTAATTTAATTCAAATGTATTCATATTGAATAAATTGATTCCAATTCCAAAACTGAGCGTCAACGGCATAATTTATTGAAACAATGAGAGTTGATGATTAGGTTTGTGTGTCCGTGTATTGAATTCATTGTGCCCCCTCCAGTGACACAGGAGTGAGTGTATAAATTTCCTCTCTAGAAAGACAGAATAACATCATGCAGTCTCCACAGCTGCTGTCTATTGATGGCATATAATCTAAAGTGTTTATGCAGATAGTCATTGTCAGTAATTAATAATGGCCATATAGAAATGATTGCTGGTCACATTAATTTGATATCATAACTAAGTACGGTGAATGTATTGTTCAGTCTATTTAAATGGAAATTTTGGTATTTTTAAACCTGCGCCTTATGTATACAGGTCTTGGTGTGTAAATAAATAGATCCAGTAGATCGCCTCAGCTGGCAGCTTCAACACAGCTGTACTGTCTGCCACGTAATCCTTAAGAAGTAAGAATCTTTTTCCAAAGTCACCTCTATCTCTGTAGGAACTGCTTCTGCCTGTAAGTGACAAAAATAAGAATATTTTTATGGATGTAATTGTCGTAGATGCCCCAAAAGATTTGATTGTAGCCAATACAAAGCCCAGAATTAAAGATATGCCCATCATAATATCTTTGAGCGTAAGGTGACTTCATCGTGTGCCTTATTTTGTCTGAAAAATCATACAAAATCCCCAAATATTCAATTCAAAAGCATCAAGTGCTCAAATTTGAGAACCCTTAAACTACTCAGTTTCAAGCACATTGTAATATATATGTAAGATTTAAGCAATAATTCAAAAGGTGTGCATCCTTTTGTTAAACTAATTTCATACTCCCTGATATTGGTAGATAATGTTTAGCAGTTATTTGATGTATCAGCTCAATACCTTCTTGTCAAGTGGACTCAAGTACTTAATCAACACAGATTAACATTGTTAAGCTTTTACCAGTCAGGTAAAGACATTTCAGCTACTTTTGCTTCTGTCTGTCTCTTCTTTGATTTATTCTGCTGCTCAAATTCAAACTCTTCTCCCAGAGGAACGTAATTGGTGTCGGAACCAGACTGGCCACGGTACCGTCAGCCTAAGTGACTCTTCAAGTTCTCCTCTGACCTTTCTCATCAGAGCAGATTTTTTTGGCCACTAGACTGCTCCTGATTGGATGTTTACTGGTTGATTGCATCAGTCTCATTCAGAAGTACAGCGTGCACTCTGTAGTTCATAAAAATCAGGCTCTCTGACACTTTTTGAAATTGTGGAACCTGAGCTTTTGACTTTTAGCTGTTTGAAGCAGCTTGCCAAGTGGCATTTAGGAAAAAAGGAGGCGCTTGTCAGGAGGAGGCTTATTTAGGTGAATGGTATCTATGAATAAGTACCAAAGTCGACTGTTATGCTTCCACCATCTGAGGACGTCAAAACCCAGTGGATTAACTTGATTTTTGATGGAAATCATATTGTTTGAATATAGTATAAAGACTCAGTTCTCTGAATGACACAGAGCTTATGTGTATTTGAAACGTGTTTGTGCTCATGAATGTGTCCTCAGTCTGGAGGTGACTCTGCAGAAGCGCAGTGAGGGACCGATGTGGCCGGAGCTGGTGATGGGTGACAGGAGAGGGGAGTACGTGATGAACGACGAGCAAGCTGCGCTCATCCACGAGAGACTGACATACCTCACCTCTGAAGACATGGTAGGCTCGCTGTCTACATTATACTGATAATTTAAATCCTCGGTGTCCTGGACAGTCTCTTTTATCTCTTCTATCGTTCAAACATGGATGAAAATATCCCAAACTTGACAAATTCCAACATTATAGTCGCAGTTTAACGATGTTTATACTGTATGGAGGGCAATGGTGCCCACAGTGATAAGCTGCCTATATTTGACACTGGACTTCTACTCTGAAGAAAAAACAAGAATGTGTCCTCTAAGTTTCGTGGCATTCAACTCAACACATTTTTCTGTTGAAAATGAATATTTATCCTTCTGTGTCCGGAGGAAAATTTATATTTTTGAGCCTCCACGCTGGTGATAGCCATGACCGGAAGCATTATGCCTTTGGGTTGTCCATCCGATAACTCAAGAACACCTTGAGGGAGTTTCTTCAACTTTGGATTTTGCCTTTTTCGTTTTTGTATTTGAGTGACCAACAAGATGTTATCATATTAAAACAACCATCCTGTAAACAACATTACTGTAAAACGGTCCTGCCAGCTGATTTGAAATGGCTCAGTACACCTGGAAATATAAATAATGTCTTTTGATGAACAGTATGGAAATGTTCCTGGCAGTTGTCACAGTATATATTATCATAGTGCCCGGCCCCGTTGATAAATATCTTCACTGTTAAATCAGTCAGAAGTATGTGTTGGAAAATATTACTCACAACATCAAACTTTCATGAAGCACAGCTCTTTGTTTTCTCAGGTTTTCTCATGACCCGCTGAACATTTCTTATTTAAGCCGACGCGTCGAGCTTTCAGCGTCCCCCTCCTCCCTCTCAGGCCTCTCGTCTTTGTCCTTTCCCTCTTCAGCTGCTCTGAGGCCTCCTCTTCCTGACGTCTTGTACACATCATCACACACAAGTCTTCAGAGTCACTCACAGTCTCATGTTTGACAGCATGTTTTTGCCCGTTCCTCACTTCAGCAGCTTCATAAGTATCACCCGGGCCCTCTTGAGACCCTCTGTGCAAATCAAGCCTTTTAAATGTTAATAAATGCAAAACAAGTGTAACCCAAGCCTGTGTCTTTTTGTTTTTTTGTCCAGAACGGAAACCCTGACAAGGACAAGCCCCCTTGTAATTCTCAGGAGCTGGAGGATTGTGACGGGTTCCCAGAAGACAGCTTCAGCCTCACACACTTTGATGGAGAATCACTCAAGCCCACTCAGGTGGTGAGTAACACCTCTCCCAATCACTAGTAAACACGCCGATTCACCAAACTCTCACAAGCCTGAGACCTCATTTGTAACATTTCTGGTCGTTTCTGTCGACTCCATCCATACTTCATTCCCCTCAAGTGCACTGCTGGCGACCAGATGCTCACTGCCAGTATAAGAGCATGTTTTTATTCGGCCTTGCCCCCAGCGAGCAAGCCTGCGCTGGCCTTGGCCCTCAACAAGCCACTTGACCAGAGAGCTCCACAAAGGCCCAGGGAAGAAGGAACAGGCACACCCATTTCATTTCCATCACCCCTCCTCGTGTCTCGCATAGTAAGAAGCTGAACTATTGTAGCCGGATCTATTTTTACAAACGCTCACTCTGACAACATATTTGTCAGGGTACAACGTGTCACTTAGCAGGGGTGTGGAGTGGTTAGAAAGGTTGACCTGAAATTAAAAAGCCACAGGTTCCCATCAACAACCAAAGTTTTTGACAAGGTCGGGCGCATCAAAGTGGCGTCAGGTTTCCGTCTTTACTCCATTTTTCACGTTATTGTTTCCAGGTTTCTCGGTTGTCCTGTATGTCACAGATGAGTCACTCTGAAGTGGACTTGTTAATGTGTTTCCAAAGATATGGTTTCATTCTATCTGATAAAAAAAAAGCTCTGTATCAAAAGACCCGTTATCAGCTTCTTGAAATGGATATTTCTGATTATATTCTGATCAAATACTTTGACTTTTTCAGCTGCAGTAAACATCAGCCTCTTAAGAAAAAGATCACTGTGGACTTGCTGGCATTTATTATCGTGTTTACAGTCTTTCCCCAGCGCATACTCCAACAATAAGTAATTACCATCTTTAATTTATGTTGAGAGTGTTTACAAGAGTTTGTCATGGGTCTAAATCTACGCTAGGAGCTCTTGGAGGCTCCACTTAGGCTTTGAGCTACGTCCTGTCAAGTTGGCATGCTAATTTGCTCGCCATCTTGGTTTTTCGGAGCCAGAAGTGACCATATTTGGGTGAGAGGGTGGAGCTAGAGAGGATATCCTGAAAGATTTGAGCTTGAGATTAAATTGGCTTTTTGTATTTTTTTGTTTAATCTCGAGGTAGCAAATGTCTCGTCTTTTCCATTTTTTAATAAGGGCTTTGCGAGCTAAAATGCCAAATATTCCTCCTCCTGTAATCCTTTTTTTATACCAAGTGAGTTGTGTAAACCACTGAGAGCAGCAGCCTTCAGGAGAAGCTGTGGCAGGAAGAGCATTTGCAAACATTTAATCTGGAGGGCTGCACAGTGAAATTTCAACCTTGTATTATAGTAATAGCTTCCTGAGGTAGATCTAGAGGAGATGTGTGAGGAGAAAAAGCAGTTGCCATGAATGTCCTTCCTTTGGCATAATTATTTTTCCCAGCGTGAGAACCACACTTCACATGTTGCACTCTGCAGTCACATGTTCAGTTTTATTCAGAGAAAGCAGGCTATAAACAATGTAGAATGTATAGAAGGAACGCATTCATATATGTGTGTTTAGAAAGTGACATGTACGCTTCAATAATAATGGCACAAACAGCCAAACTGAATACTATGTGACGCAAATATTGATGAAGCAATTGTAACAACCCTCAGTCTGTGTTTTGGAAATATAACTGAAGGCTTTTTTTTAATTCAAAGCTCTATTCATTTGTGTTTGTTAGTGTATGTTCATCAGTGATGCTCCTCTTTCACTTTCTCTGTGTCATTCGCACAAAATAATCTCTGTGTTTATGATTAAGAGTTCTCTCCATCACAAAATCTCTCCAAACAGTCAGAAATAAACCCTTTCATTATTTAATGAAAGGCTAATGATGCGTATTGAATGTACGGCGCAGTGTTTCTGCCCAGGCAGTGATGAAGGGCTCGATGTGAATACCCTTTAATGTTTCTCCCTCCATTTACTCTGCAAACAGTGCAGCCAGGGAAGCTGCTGCCCTTAAGTGAGGCGGATTGTAATCGTACCTGTACCATCAGCCTTTTGAAGGACAGTTGGGTCTGTTAGATCTGTTTGTTCCACATGTGTGTGAACATGTGAGTGTATACAAGTGTGTGCATGTGTGTGTGTAGATGTCTGTCTGTGTTTATCTGTATCTTATCCGGGAAGCCTTACCTTCCTATTCTTCCAATTGCCACCCTCATTGTATCCGCCTTAATGCTCCAGTCGCTCGCCTGCCCACTAGGACATATGCTGACCTTTTGTATAAAAACCTTTCAGCTTAAAATTGTGGCGCCTTCTATTAATTTGGCACCTTTGTCGATGTGCTTCTCTTTGGTTCCGATCCCAGTTGAAAAGATGAAGAATGTTTTTTATGCTTTTTCCCCAGAGGGAGGCTGTGAGTCATATCCACTGACCGGATCTGTAATACCTTTTACAAAGGGGCTGTATTTACTGCAGGCTTTGGCTATTGGGTTTCTTTCGAAAAGAAGATTTAGGAAATGGTGTATGAAACATTAAAAAAAAAAAAAAAAAGATTCCTGATTATCACTAACTTTCCGGAAAAACAAGCCGTAATCCATTTATAGTTTTTGTGTGACGAAAAGCAGGAAATGCAGGTATAACTTGAATGTGATGTGAGTTTATGCTGTGCAAATGTGCATGTTATGCTGTTGGTGAATTTATATAAGACAGCTCTAGTCCACCAACCACTCAACGCACTTTTACAACACTTCACCCATCCATACGCACATTCATACACTGATATCAAAGGCTGCCATGCAAGGTGACGCAGCACCCAACACAGTTCTACGCTCAGCCGTTTACACAAACCATCGGAACAGCTATCACAAGGAATTCAGGGTCCGTATGTTGCTCATGGACACTTTCACATGCAGCCACCAACCTAACGATAACCGGACTCTACCTCCTCCTGAGATTAACATTCTGTCCCCCATGAAATTCCATCAGGCCCGGAGGTTAAATCCTAATGACTTTGGTAATCCTTAAACTTTTCCCGGCAGCTCCACTGACGTAGACAGGGACGTGTGGGTCTTTGCCTCCTTTTTATCTAAAACCAACAATCAGCGGCTTGATTTTGCTAACGTCGAGCAGTGGATTATTCTCTGCGCACCACTCTGCAAGATTGCTGATTTCCTCTCGATACGAAGTCTCATTGTTGTTTATAATGTGGCCGAAGGTGGCGGAGTCGTCTACATACTTCATAAAGCTCTCCCGATGTGTGGGAGTGCAGTCATGAGTGTATAGTAATAAAAGAAGGGGGCTGAGCACACATCCTTGGGGGGCTTAGATGTTGAGCACTAATTTAGAGGAAGTGTGAGTGCCAATCCGAGTCTGCTTGTGAGGAAGTCCACTATCCAGAGTGTGGTACTCAAGCTCAGAGTGCTGAGTTTTTCAGTCAGCTTCCTCGGGGAGATTGTGAAGGGTGGTGGAGACGGCGTTCTTTGTGAATCTGTTGGTTCTGAAAGCATACTGGTGAGGGTCCAAGCTGGCAGGGATGGTACCCTTGATATGATGGAGAATCAGTTTCTCAAAGCACCTCATCAGGATGTGGGCGAGAGCCACAGGGTGGTCGTTGTTTAAAACTAGGCACAGCAGACTTTTCAGGAACAGGGACGACGGTGGCTGTCTTGAAGCAGAAATGTTGGAATTTCAACAAAGATTCTTTTTTTGTTGTTGTTGTTGTTGTTTTTGCAGTTTTTGTGAAACCCCATGTTTCACTGAATCATTCTGAATGATAGTGAAAACACGGTGTGAAATGTGTCTCTTTCACAGTGTTGGAACGTCAACCAGGACAAGTGTGACTCCACAAGCCAGTCGACATCTTACGATATCAGAGCGCAGACAGCTTCCCCCCCTAAAACAGTGAATGTACGGAGTTTCTATCTGAAATACATAATTAAACCAGCTGTAAATTAATCTGGTGTCTCCCCCCTTTTATCCAAAGGAGAAGCACTAATTAAATCTGTTATCAAAGAGACTGACACAGTGAGGGAAAGTTAATTTACTATCAGACTGCTTGATAAGAAATGTCGGCGTGGCTGACTGTTGTTTGATGCAACATGTGTCTTTACAGTGAGTAAAACACGTGGATGGATTATAACGACAAAGTTCACGGTCTCGGGCAGGAGGAAATCTAAATCAACAGCGATTAGTCATCTGGCTGTAAAGGCGAGTGAGCGGCAGCAGGAAGAACATGATGGAGGGGCTGACGGTGATGACGGACAGTTGGCATTTCGGCTGTTATTACAGGCATCTGGCCTGAGTGTACAGATGCATTTGCTTTTGCTTTTGTAATGCCAACCTCTCACTTCCTGTCCTTCATCTATAAAGCATCTAAACCCTTTGATAAAAGGAAGCGTATTCACTGCACAGCTTCTTTTTCTTTATTGTCAGACCAAGAGCAGATACCAGTAATTTATTCTGAATACTTGCCCATATAGAGTCCATTTGCTGCAATTTATACTGAGTGCATCAATCAATGTAAATCAAAAGACAAGAGAACACAGTATGTAGTATAAACAAAGGGATTTGTATAGTGAGTGTACTGTATATTGATCCTGTGGGTTCGTTCTTGAGCTTGGAAGCTTCAGAAACAACAAAGAAATGAGACAGTGTGTGTAAAGCTGCTGTTGTTAAGACCAAGAATGAAGCTTTCAGATTAATATAAATTATATGCTGTATCTTCTTTACATGCTGTACAAGCCCTCCTTTTACAAATCACTGAGTTTTTTTTTTTTTAATGATGTTAACTGGGACGACGGCACAATCGACAGCACTCACAGCCTTTAATAAGAATCCCTTGTTCGTCAGAGAGCTGAGCGCACCTTTTCTGTATTTTGTCGCTCTCTATTTTGAATAGCGTATCTCAGTTTCACAGGTAGCCGAGGAATTAGCAGGAATTTATCTTCTGGAGGTTAATCTGAAGCTTTGTTCCGTCGCTGGCTGTTAAACACCTTTTCCTTATTCAGTATTGGCTTTGCAAGGAAAAAAGTAGAATAAACATTTCTTTTACGTTTATCTTGTTGTAAGTTTGGCTTTGATGCATTTTTCATCGAGGTTTTGACACTTCTGAGTAACCTGGTTCGTGAGGCACCTGAACCATCTACAGTAGAAAGAAGCAGGCCAGAAGTGTAAGGTGTAAAAGCCTCGTAATTGGATTTTTTCTTTTTTAGACTGTGACCATTAACAGGCCACAGAATGTCAGAGGGAACTTTGAACGACCCTGGCCAAGTGTAGGTGAAGAAACTATTTGAGTCATACAATAACAACACTTAGTAACTGACTTTGAGAGGGAGAGCAGATCGATCTTACAAAGTATTTTGCACGAGTTTGAGGATCCAGTTTTGTTTTTCTGGTGTAATGTGATTCTCAATGAAGGTGGCAGAGGGTTGAGTCGGCTGCCAAAAATGATTAGTTTCCAGTTTCCAAATATCTTTATCAAACAGTCACCGTAATACCCGAGGAAATGTCAACACCCCCTCGCTCCCAGCGTCCACGAGTAAGAGCTAAGATTGTTATTATGTTCCAGGTGTCAGATGTTGACAGAGAAGTAACAAGATCCTCTAAAAGTATGAAATCTTACACCCTAGATTTCATCTTTTGGTTACAATTGGTGAGTGTCAAGTCATTAAGCCACATTTCTGTGTCAGTGCTTTCATTCTTTCATTCACTGCACCAGAGGCAGAAGACTTATTTTGGATATTTAGTGTTAAACTGTCTGTGGAAACTCCCAAGATGAGGATTAATTCATCGGCTTTTGCACGTTCTTTTTAAATCTGCAACGTTTGGCTTTTTTCTGTGTTCATAGTGGGGCCAACAGAGAGAGATTCATATGAGACACGAGTCACAATTTAAGTGGAAATGTTTCTATTTGTATTTGTAAAAAAAAAGCCATCACAGCTCCATCACAGCTTTCTTAAAATACACAGTTCAGAAGAAAAAAAACTTCAATTCTATCTTCTGTGAACCGAACTGTGTAGGTGCATCTTACTGTCTGAATAGTGTGTCCTTCAAATACCAGGAAAAATACTTTTCACTCTCTGCTGTCAGTCCAAAACCCCCCAAAATACAGAGTTTACTATCTCAGAGGACTATTTTATGAAAGAAAATATTCAGATTTGAGAAGCAAGAATGAAAAATCGATAATCAAATGATTAAATTTGAGTTGATGGACAAGTCCTGGAGGTCTGTGGATCCACCAGAGGATAATAGATGTATATTATATGTATACATTTTATCATTGTCATTTGTCTGAAGTGACCCTGTGATCACTAATCCTGAAAAGCAAATCAAAGTTTGGCCTTTAGAGTGATGGGAAATAGAAAATAATACACAGCGCTCAATTTTGCAGCTGTGTGACACGGACAGTTTATTCACCGTCTGAACATTAGCTGATTTCACTGATGGATTAGTAGGAAACTAAGCACCGAAATCACCGCATTGCAGCAGGTTTTGACGTTCAGTAAAACCTCGTCACACTCTGCAGTCCATGACAGATAAAAATCCTCTGATTTCAAGTAATGTTTTTTGTTGTTGGCTCTTATTACTCACAAATCTGGACCCTTCACTGTCGTCCTTGTCAGTCGACTGAAGCTCGAGCGAACTACGGCCTCAACACAACACAAGTGGCAAGAAAATGAGTTCTGGAGTGGAGGAGTGATGGCTTGCTAAAAGTCTTGTCATTATGTGCAACCATCAACCACCAACATATGTGCTGGTTTATGCTGGATTTTCAATGCCTGTCAAGTGTGTATTGAGATGGGGAGGACAGCTCTGCCTGACAGCCTCTGAGACGTGTTGGCAGTTGGATTCGTAGGATGTGTGTTGACACCGAGCGAAGGATCAACGTGAACAGTCGGATGTCGAGGAGCGATTATGTCACAGCAGCGGCCATTTTCTGTCCAAAACAAATGGAGTCAGACGAGAGGAGCGCCGAAACCCCACACATGCAATTACGTCAAGCACTTTCATCAGAGTGAGGTGAATGTGAGGCGAATGCATTGATTTTGTACGCTGGTATCAAACACTATACAGTATGGCTCTTTACCTGTGATGGCCATTAAAGGTGAAGATCTGCCACTAACAGTAATATCAGGCTCTGTATTCATTGATTTTGTTAACCATGTGGGAAGAAATTGAAGTACGAATTCCCTTCATCCACGGGACAAAAATATGAGATGAACAAACTGAAACGTATTTACAAAACTTATTAAAGAAAAATAGGAAGGAAGGAAGGAAAGAGCAGAAGAAAGAAAGAAAGAAAGAAGAGAAAGAGAGAATGAAAGAAAGAAAATAGACAAATGAAAGAAAGAACGAAAGAAAGAAAATATAAAAATTAAAGAAAGAGAAAGAAATGAGGAAAGAAAGAAAATTGAAAATTGAAGGAAATAAGGAAAGAAAGAAAAAAAGAAAGAAGGACCAAAAGTAAAGTAGAAAAGAACAAAGGATATAAACGAAAGAAAGAAATAAGTGGGAAATGAAGGTAGTCAGGAAAAACGGAAAGAAAGGAAGGAAGAACTGATGACATTCTATGAAAAACAGAGCTTGGTGTTTGTCGGCACAATAAATCAGAAAAACAATCCGTCCTGTCAGTCATGACATGTCACTGAAAAACTTTCACCAATTTGCATTTTGGATTAAGTCCCTGTGAAATTCATGATGTTCTCCTCTGATTGACATGTTGTTTAGTCCACTGGGTTTGAGGTCTATTGTTTGGTACTTTATTTGAGCAATCACAGATAAATCAGCCTGATCAACGCAGGCTAAGATTGAAGAATAATGGCAGCAGTACTGACTGTAATTCAAGGTTTCACACGGCTGAGCAGCTGCAAAGGAAAGTCGCAGTTTTTACCCTCAAGGTGGTTAAACTGTCCGTCACCTTCGGTCACAGAGGAATAAGCTGACAGAATACTTATTAATTATACGGTAGAATATGACGGCTGACAGACTTAAGAAATGCACCAACTGTAATTCACACCTACACCTTTTTCCTCCAGGTTAATCTGGGCAGCCATCAGTACCTGTTCACGGTTGACGTGAACCCGTCCGATATGCCGTGTCTCTGCCTCAGACATGACGTGGACGCTCTGGTGTGGCAGCCTCGTCCCGACCAGCCCAGCAACATGTGGGAGCACATCGCCACATTCAACGCCCTGGGTAAGGTCTTCATCAAAACCACCTTTTTCCTGATTCTTTCCAAATTCGCCATAGGAATCTGTATCAGTATCTCCCATAAACCCGCAGAAATGTGTCTTGTAGTATGTTAGGCATGGTGTGTGTGTGTGTGTGTGTGACTCATCTGTGAAGTTTAGGAGGTGGCAGCATGAAGAAGCGAGGACATCACAGATTACCAACAGTTGGCTTTGCGTCACTGTACTATACCTACATCAAAAAACACTGTGATTAAGCTGTGAGTCATATTATGTTACTCTGCAGTCTCTAGTTTATTAATGTTTCCATCATAACACACTGTAGTGCCCTGAGATCCACCATGTTGAGTGCACGAAATACCTCGTAAAGCATGAAATGTTTTTAATGTTTGCATTTATTTTCGTTCATCCTCTGAAGTCTGACTTGAGATATTGTCGCGTTTTATTTGAAATTTTAGGGTATCATCTGTGCTACAAGGGGTTAAATTTGACGTAACCTTTGCCGTGGTAGAATTGAAAAGTTCAGTATTTCTCACTTTCTTCTACCACATCCTCCACTCTGACACTCAGCTGATCTGCTGTTTGCAGCAGAAGCAGAACAAAAAGCATTCTTCTACAGCCTCGTCCGCTGCTAACCTTTGCACACAGCTAGGACTGTGAAAAACGTTTGTATTTTGTATTTTCATTTCATTGCTGTAAGATGCCGCAAAAGAGTTTGAAGCATGAGTCACACAGGTAAACACTTGGCAGACCTTGACAAGATTTCTGTAGTTGGAAACAAATGTGCGTTGCATCACCTTCACACTCTCAGTGAACATCCTTGTCGAGTATGAGAACGTGTCATGAGTTAACTCACAGTGACATCACCCATTGATTGGTGGACTGCTGTTTAAAAGCCTCAAGCTTGGCGTCACAGGGTGGATAAGTCACACCGAGGAAGGGAACATAAGTGTATTCGCCATTTTTTCCCCAAAGAAAGAGTCTGTTTCTGCCCGTCTGGTCTGGCTGATTATCAGGGCCAAAACTACTTTTCTGATTATCTGTGATTTTTCTGTTAGATTGCAGATAAAATTAACACATTTAAAAATGTGCAATCTTGGCTATAATAAAAATCTGAATCTGCAAAATAACTAGTAACTGAATTCATCATATAAACGTAGTGGAGAGGAACTATAAAGAAGCAGAAAAAGGAAATACTAAAATAGAGCACCACAAAATTGTACTGAAGAACAGCACTTAAACGTAAACTTTGTTCCAAATTTTGAATTTAAGATTTTAATATTTACTGCAAATGAGTATCAGTTTCAAATATCAGTTATTGATCTTGTTGATTTACAATAATAATTATCGGCCCTGAAAAAGCCACATCAATCGGCCCCTAGTCCAGACATGAACACTGAATGTTTTGAATGTCTTCAGCTGCGAAGAGGTCAACAGGTCAGTTTTCAGGGACCTAAAATCCTGACTGGGACATGAAACGTAACTCTACGGTGCCCCTAGTGGCCAAACAGCCCACAGGGTTCCTGTCAGATACAGTATGTGGGAGTGGTTTGAAGGTGTAACCAGCGTTCTCTGCAGAAGCCTGCCTTAATTTCCATTTTTGATGAATCATAGCGAGTCGAGCTGAATAATTCATTCTCGCAGCAATTAACTTTGTTTACATCCGCTGTCACGCTGCTCGCCGTGCCTCCAGCGCTGCTGCGGATAGATGACAGAACATTTTTAGATGGCTGCAATAAAACTGCAGTTAATGACGAGAGAGAGTTTATTGACACTGCTTGTGGCCAAGGACAAAAATAAATACATAAAGATCGTCTGAAAACAGGACCATCAACAGGTCTCTGTACTCGGCGCAGCAAGTGAATCATTTTAAAGAGTTATAGAAACGTTTGGTGATAACCGGATTATACTGTGCCTCTTGGCTCATTGAGTGACTGATGTGTCGAGACTGTTGTGTTGATTTAACTCCAAATTGCAAATCAAACACTCAGACCGTCAGCTAGCTAGTCTCTTGCAGTCAGTCTTCATTTAGTTTATCTCCTCATCTCTCTCTCCTCAACGACGGCATCTGGAACAAGTTTTATTTCAATTTTCCACTTTCACAGGTGCGGCGTTGTCATTTGTCTTTTTTTTTTTTTTTTCTTCTCTCTCTTTATCAATCTGCCCATCTCTGTCTGGAACACATTATCCAATTTGAGAGTGCAGACGGATCCCTGGTGATATTTTCAGAAATGATCCAAGGGAATTCAGATGAGGCCCAGAAGAAACTGGGATGAAAACATCCAAATGAAGCTTGTTAAGGTGCGATAGAAAAGACGCTGTTATTATTATTCCCTTTGCACAGGAGTGAGGGTCTATTAAACCAGCATTTAATGGACCATTCGAAGTTTGTGCATTCTGAAATTGAAAGTACAGGTTCCACACGGTTGAAACAATCATCAGGTTTCCGTGTCCAGTATATAAAGTTGAGATGACGCATTTCAGTAACGTTTTTTTAATTTTGGGATTGATTGTGCTGGTCGAGCATCTCCGACGTTGTTTTGTAAAATAATCGTATTAGTCTTAATGGCAAAGTGAAGCAGCAGTGGAGAAAATGTCCCATCTTCTATTATTGAAACACGCCGGTGTCAGATGGGAAATCTCATCAAGCAGGAAGTGGCTAATCAGATTATAAGAGTGGAGGATAATGTGTTTTTCAGCAGCCGTGGAGGCCAAACAAAAAGCTCGGCCCGCCGCCGTCAGCTCTTTTGTCCTCCTCTGTCGTCATCGCATCAAGTGACCTTCTGCCTTAGAAAACTTGAGCGTGTTGAGTACGCTTTAAGGAATTTTAAAATACCTTTCTGCTAGCTGGAACAGAAAAAAAGAACTGCAGTACGTCAGTGCTGTGGATGAACGAGGTTTGTTTGTTATTGTCTGATTAAAAAGCCTTTCAGTCGAAAACTCAAAGATGTTTAATTTCCATCCAATTAAAACAGAATATAATGTACAAATCCACCAATCTGGGGAACCGGAACCAGCAATTATTTGGCATTGTTTATCTTTGCAACTTAAAAACTTTAATATTAACAATTCATTTCAAGGTTCAATTTGTTTTCCATTATACAAAAGAGTGCAGAGGATCAGACGGCTCTGAACAATCAACAGTCTATAACGTTGTAGCTCCATGTTTGTGGCTCGCCTGAAACATCGACGTGGGGCTAAAGAAGAACAAATAAATCATTAAAAGTTCCATGTAGTGGAAGTTCCCTGTGTTGTTGGAGCAGAAGCAACGCTGTTGAAGCCATTTTTTCCCAGAAGATAAATCAAGAGGTCATTTTTTCAGAGCTACTGGGTTGAACTGGACTGTTTGCTTGAATCACTCATTACTGCCATTTTGGCTCCACTGAGAACGGCCTGATACCCAAACTGCTGTAGGGAAACTGTGTCACTGTAAACGCGTGTTACCGTGTGACTAATCCTCTCTGATGTGACCTTTTTGTGTTCGCAGGCTACGTCCAGGCCTCCAAACGGGACAAAAAGTTTGCGACCTGCGCTCCAAACTTCTCCTACGCTTCCCTGTGCGAGTGTCTCCGCCGCTCATTCATCTACCGCCAGCCGTCGCCAGTGGAAACCGTTCTTTTCAACAGGAAGCAGGGTCGTCAGATAGGGCAGGTTGCCAAGCAACAGGTGGCCAGCCTGGACTCAGATAAACCAATCTTGGGCTTTCGAGCAACCAATGAGAGACTGTACATCCTGACCTCCTGTCACCTCTTTGTTCTAAAGGTCAATAATAATTAGATTTGGGACTCTGTTAGCTTTAGATTTTGATCTCTGTCCCACCCGCTGAGTGCGATCATTCCAAACTGAAGATATGTCGTCTCCTCCGACTGGAAAAAGAAACCTCCTCATGTCTGAGTTATGTCTGTGAAGTTCTCCTCATGTTTCATCCTCAGTGTTGCTAAATGTCTATAAGGTCGGAACAAAAGGAGGCATGTTCAGAAAGACAAATTCTAATAAAAGCGTTTGATGATGCCGAAGTATCTCATGTGCAAACACGATTATGTGTATTCCTCCTGATGGACGACGGCCTGATTGAAGGCTGATGGGTGGTTGTAGTGTTTTGTTACACCGGGGAAATCCCTCTCCTCGGCTCATCTTACAATCATTAAAGTCAAAGTATGAAAGAAGCGAACATTCATTTCCATAAATTTCCATAAACATGTTTCACACATCTCACTGGCTCCTGTTGCATTAGCCTCAATCTCCGACGGATCAGATGGACTTGAAGTCTAAAATCTCGAGAGGCCTAGAAATTCAATCTCGTCCTCTCCCATTTATTTATTTATTTTTCTAGGGGTGGTGACAGTTAGAGTAGAAATGCTGCACGTCTGAAGCTAGGAATATATTAAGCACCTTTTCTTTGCAGCCCTGTCTCTGAGAAATTATATCTATACACAACATATGTGCAACAGGAAATCACAATGACAGCGTTATTCAGTCTTCTTATGGTGTTTGGGCACTGGCAGCACTGTGTTAAAGGTAAAGGTCAGGAAAAGAACACAGTCTCTTTAGATTCAAAAAAAGTCAGCAGTGACTTGAGGCGTGGGATTTTGTTTTTTATTAACATTTAACCCAAATCACAGTCTTTCCTTCACCTGAGCCAGAGGGATGTTTGTTACCCAAACCCAACCAGAGAGCAAACGCTGTCTTTGAACGCAGGTCAGGCAGCGACTTTATTTCTCAAAACTTTGCAGACACAGATCATTTTTGTATCTGTTTATTGTGCCATGAACTCCACAAATGATGTTTGTCAATTCAGAAGATCCTTTTGAATGTCAAGATAGTTGCTTTTTGTCTTAAATGTAGTAAAATATCATCTAGTTTTGTGTTAAAGCGCTCAGAGAACTACATCATCTCGCTCAACATGCGACAACACTAGCGTGACTGTTGGCTGTGTTGTCTTATTAACTGTATTCTCACGACCTTATATTTAATTCGTTTTATGTCTTAAGTTGGAAAAAAAAAAATCATCTTTTAAATCAACAAAAGTCGAATGTGTGATCTATGACACAGTTCATGCGGGATCCCAAAAATGTTTCTTCTCTCACCATTAGCTGCATTACAGAATTATTTTGAAATATGTCCCGCGGTGGTCGGCCAGTAAGGCGTGACGGCGCCTCTCTATTGAGTTGTTCAGCACAATGTAAATATGAAAATGTTTTTGTAATACACTGAGGTAATCTCTCGGAGACGGGGTTGTTTCTCTGAGCTATTAAAGCAGAAACCTGGGATATACGGTGTAAAGGAGGAAAGCTCTTGTTTAGACATTTCTTCCAGCATCAAACACTGAAGTTTGCTGTCAATCCCCATTTTTCACGTCGTCATACTGAAGCAGAAGTCCTGCCAGTGAGCCGCCGTTTCTGCCTCGCTTGTTCAGCGGTGACATTTCCTCTCCCCGTTTTAAGAAACCCCAAAGAAACCCACTCATCCAGTTGACCAAGGAAATACAAAAAAGACCCGAGAGGGACGCTAATGGACTTTTTGTGTAAGAAGAAAAATATAGTCCACTTCCTGCTTTTCCTATTTTTTCTTTGATTGTATCATGAGAACACGGTGAAAGAGACACAGGCTGGGGAGACGCAGGGATGAAGGTTATCGCAGGATAGAATCAGAAAAGGCGAGAGGCTCAGACACAACATCACCTCTGACTCCTGCAGGACATAGATTCCCATCTGTGTCTTTTCATTTTCGACCGAAGGCAACAGTAAACAGAAGTCTTTCAGCTTCTGTTTGCTGTCTGGAAAAAACAACAACTTGCAAATTCTCAGGAATTAAAGGAGAACTGCTCAAACCGATGTATTGATCGAGCTTGAAATTGCCAGTGTTGTGTGAACTGGAACAAGCAAAGGAGCCGTGCCTCAGCGAGTCAAAGGCAGTTTGGGTTTTACAATTCAATCGTCTTACTAAAGAAAGGCAATTTCGTGGAGACTATCTGCAATTTGTGTCCTCGGCTCCCCCGAGTCGTCGCTGCCTCTGAGGCGATTTGTTTTCCTCTGCTAAGCCTCGCTGCAGACTGTGGGTAATCACCCTTTTCTCTTCACTCTGTCATTGTTTTGCTCAGGAAAATCCTGTTTTACTCTCATTTTTGTTTAATTACTGGCGTGCAATTGAATTGCGCTGCACCGCTTGTTTTTGTTAGCAGGGCCGGCGTCCATAGATTACTTGAAGGCGGCCTGTCAGAGCAGCTAACGTCTCCGAGGACCTTCTCTGACTTCACTTGGACACAAAGTAAAAAAATACATGTTGTCGAGCCGGCTGACCACCACAGGGAATTGGATAATGAATGACAGTTACCACTCACCATCTGCATTTCCTAACCCCCATCCCCCCATATTGCTGCGTTCAGGTACACACCACCATCTTTAAAAGTCCTGCTTTTTGAGGACTTCATTAAAAGAGCTGTGCTGGAGATTGACTGTTTTTTTGAAAATCGAATCAGTCCCTTGAAAACGATCTGGCACTGAATTAAAGATGGATAGCTAGATAGATATTTTCTTGATCCCGGAGGAAATTCAAGAAAACGCATGCGCCGCCCAGGAATCGAACCCAGGTCGCAAGAATGGGAATCTTGCATGATACCACTACACCAGCGGCGCTCTTCTAAAGTCAAGTTTCATGAGAGAATGATGAGAGAGTGATCTGCTGGCGTCTCTTAGTTCTTCACCACAAATTCTATTTGTGAAGGAACAGATAAAAGATATACTAGTCGTACTTTTGACCCATAATCAGATAAGGAAGACAATAAGGTTCATGCAGGTCCACTAGGTCCATGGATTCAGACAGGAGGTGGTACTGTATATTGGGAGTCTGTTTTGCTCCGCCAGTTTGACACCTCGGAGGGTTCACTTCTTTCCACCTCCCTTGCTGTGTAAATCCGAGCAGTCGATGCGCTGGCAATTGCGTGAGATGGGCGGAGGTGTCGATGACGTGCACTGACTCATAGGCGGGGAGTTTTAAAACCAGGAAACAGCTGATCGCAGCAGTCAGTCCATCACTTCATCCGCAGACCTCAAGATGAGCGACTGGAGATGCTAGCGTCTCCTCGGTCTCTGTAGCTGTCTTCGTTGTCCGCTTGTTGTTGTAGCGGAAAGCTGCTAAAAGCCCAAATTTGACCTGCTTCACTGTTCACTGCCCAACTTCATACTTCACGTCACATCACATGTTTACACCTACCCCAGTGGCGGCTTTTTGGAAAAGAAGGAATATTACACCTCCCTCTTCGAAAGACAAGGTGGCACATTGCAGCGTTTACTTTGCCCCAAATGTGCCACCTTTTCTATCTAAAAGGGGCTACTGTGTCACAGGGAGGCCCGAGTGGCCTTTTTAAAAACAATCAGTTTGTGATTAAAGCTCAGCTCCTCCTGATGAGACGCCTCCTCTCTGCAGGTGTAATTAGCACCTTTTAAGTGATTAAAGTAAACTAGCTGTGCAGCAGGGGAATCATGCGAGTGTATCGTTATTGAGTTGATTGCACATTCTTTGGTAATGAATAGATCTCCTCCCCGATGGGATCCGTAGACGGAGGGGGGAGTAATTAGATGTTTTGGATGCCATACGTGCGCAGCCGCCTCTCCGCAGGCGGCGGATGTAACAACAGCGTGGAGAAGTGGCAGAATACTCTGTTTTTAATGAAGACAGACTTGGAAACAATCTTACTTTTAATGGCACAGTGATGTCGCCAACTTGTTGGTGTTTTCAAATTTTATGTGATTTGCAATAAATGCAAAGGCACCATTTAATTTGATTCATAGGTATACGATGCTATTTAAAGTGGTTACTGATGCATCGTGGTGTATCGTATGTGTTTGTAGCACAGTAACGTGACAAATGTTCTTGGTCCTCTCCTCCATCTGCCTGTGAAAGCTTTAAAATATGGAAAGAGAATATACATGTATACAAAAAAAAAGCAGACACAGAGAAATAAAAAGGAGGAATTTGTTGATTTTGCTCAGGTGAGGAGGAAGCAGGTGTTGGCTCAGGCTCGTGCCCGGGCTGATGGTGCAGCTGCAGCAAAGTTGAACGGTTTAACGAGAGAAACGCTGGAACTAGAAACGCTCATCGCCACGATCTGGCAGCGAGTGCAGAGAAGGCCGCTGTTCCAACGCTGGAGCTGATGAGTAGATGAGCTGCAGGTGTGTGAGGAACACGAGGTCCAGCAACCTGAAGCACACACAGGCGAAAACACGACAGCCAAAATCCATGAATATCACAAGAGAGCGCCACACTGTAACTACAGACTGAAGCATCGACTCCCACTCAGTCGTCCAAAAGAAACTACAGTTGTTGCCAACAAACCTGATTAAACTGACTTAAACAACCATGTTGCATTGTGTCTGAACACCTGCTTGAGTGTGTTGTTTTACTCTGAGAGCATGTAAACCAGTCGATCATGTATCAGCGTCCCTCAGTGAAGAGACCGGCTCGCTGCGACATGAGTGCTGCTGACGGATTGATCGACCCTGTGAACTCTGACAGCTGAATGTACAGTACAGAACAGACTTTGTCACTGATGAAGCGTCACATCTGTGCAGGATGCAGCCATGAAACGTTACAGGTGCGCAGTCTGTGCTCTAGTTTTGCTGCTGTGAACAAATCTCATGAAAAGTCCCAAACCAGCGAGATCTTTCTCAGAACATGTAACAACGGTCCGCAGGGTTTGCTTTGTACTATTTCCATCTGTGGATTAATACACATTTTGTAGAGCTGTGGGGAGAATTCATGGCAGGCAGACGGTGTGGGCAACGTGTGATGGACTCAAAATAAACTCCAGTGCCCACATTCATGGACATAAAGGAGCCTGTTTCACAGTGCATCAGTGTGGCACATTCATATATCAGCACAGTATATCAGGCTCTGGACACACAATACTAAAGAGTAGGTTGTCGGTAGTAACAGTTTTTTTTTGCGTGAGGTTTGTTGACAAGTTGCCAGCCGCATCCTTTGAAATATACAGCCACAGGAATCCTCAGCTGAGGGCTTCACCGCACTTAGTTTCAGTTCTGCGGCTGCTTATGAAAAAAAAAACCCTGTAATTTTCCATCAGGATTGTTTGAGAGGGGAAAAAAAAGTGGCTTCTCTTTGAACAGCCCCTCCTCACGCCACGTCTTCTTCCACGTGTAATTATTGGTAAAAGCGACGGCTGCTCTCGTGGCGCGGGCGAGCTGTAATTAATCCGCCCCCTTGTCTTTGTTGCTGTGTCTGTCCGAGGTGTCATGGCGAACATGACGGTCCCCATTATCGCGGAACAACCTCTTTTTATTGTGCTCAGACACATTTATACCGGAGTTAATGAGCCGGAAAAAAAGTTTCTTATCTCCACCTCTCTTCATTAACCTGAATGATGCTCCTGTCGCTGCTCATCCTCTCTCATTTTCTCCCTGTCTGCCGTGTCACGGCCTCTTGTACTGTACCTCTCGCTCATTAGTTCCCGTCTTGTTTTGACACTTGATTACGGCAAATTCAGACTATTTAATGTTTCGGCGCCGTTATTTAACTTCCCAGAGAGGCACTCATGCTATTCATCTGATTCAAAGGCCTGCATCCAGCACACTGTCTGCTAATTATAACCTGTCATGCAAGAGTGTAATTTTTAAAGTGTTAATCTACAGTTTTGTTTTGTTTTTTTCTCCTTCTTCTTCTTCTACTTGGTTTTCTCCCTTTTGGCTAATAGATAATTGCTGTGGTGTCGCTGCTCTGCAAATCTGCAGAAATCGCCTGTCGATCAAACGGTGTTGGTGGCAGATCAGCCATCTTCTTGCTTTTTTGTTGTTTTTATGTCCTTGTGTGAAGTGGTGCCTCGTCACTAAATAGTTTGAACACCACTTGATAAGTTTGGGATAAACTTTGGCTCTCAAGAAACAAAATGAGTTGCTGAGTGTAAGATTAATAATGGTGTCACACTTCAGGGTGAATCCGGCTGTTTGCTTTCTTGCCACGGTGACTTCCTGGAGTCTCATTGTCACCGTGAGGTTGCCTGGCAACATCTGAAGAGGAATTATTGCAGCACATAACCAAACGTAACACGGCAAATGTTTGAGTTTCAATACTTCTGGCTTTACAACGGGTTGATTTGTGGGCCTGTTTAGAGGAGTTAATGAGTTTTTACACTTTGCCAGCCAGTAGCAGAGAGCACCGATATGAGTTCATGTTCAAACTTGATGAGAAGCCTCATCAAAATCTTATCAGGGCTGAATGTAGCTCATGGTCTCATTTTTAGATGTAAGCAGTAGTTGAGGACATGCAGGCGAAGATAAACCCAGCAGGTGTTCTGAGCGATGCCTCAGCTGTTCTGATGAACGATGATTAATACAATATACTTTCTTTTTTTTGTTCACGTGTCACTTTCTTGCCATCTGTCTTTTCTTCCAACGCACTCTGGATATGGATCGATACCGCAGAGCACGTCCAACCATCACAGGCGGCGATATCGACTGATATCGGAGGCGCACAGTATCCGAGCCGCGAGGGCTTTCAGTCGGAGCGTCATCGCAGAAAAAAACCCCAAAACGTTTGTTGCTGTTGTTTGTTTGGGAACGTCGTGTAGATTAACCTGAGACACCAATAGTAGCACTTTTTTGGGGAAATAAAACACCTGTGGTTCAATAATTTGCCATGAAATGTGACGTGAATGGGAACCATGTTTTGTTCAGACCTTCTTTATTTTTACATGACATTGTTGATGACCGTGAATTTGCCCTTTGTGTCTTTTTAAGTTGGATAATTTGACAAGTTTTAAGTAGATTGTCATGAAGTTGGCTGCTGATATTCAGGTAAACCAGACGGGACATTTTAGTGACATTGGTCATCATCTGACTTGTCACCTGAAATCAACATCATCTTTAGGAATAGTGGTACGAATTAGCACGTTAGCATCCTCATAGAGCTGTTAGCAGTTGTGTTGCAGCAAATGTTGAGTTGTAAGAAGTATTCAAAAGTCATACTTAAGTAAAATGAAAGGTATGATGTTGAAAATATGACTTTCACTTCTTTAGCTCTGATGCAGCATGTAATCTGCAAGCTTACTAGAACTCGAAATCAATATATTTGGATATAATGTGGTGGACTGGAGGTATGAAGCAGCTGAAAACGTAAATACTCAAGTGAAGTACAAGTGCCTCAAAATTTTACTGAGGTGCAGAACTTGAGTAACTGTACTTAAGTTTCTTTCCACGTCTGATCTAAAGAGATGTGTGGAAACATCGCTACATAATCCTGAAACTGTCTGCACCGTTAGCACTCAGAGGAGATAGTTCAATACCTGTTTGTTTTTGTTTCTTCTTAATTGAACTGAATTGATTTAAATGAACCAGTGTGGACTTGAAACAGTCCTTCATGAATGTAAGTCCTGAGACTGATGCACTCAGGGGGCACGCTGACAGAAGTGTGAGACTGTCAGGGTGTAAGACGGGCTCACATCAGAGGCCTGTCGACCGTCTCCCTGTGGACTTGTCCCAGAAGTGTTTTACAGCCATTTTCACGTCTGCGTCTGGAGCCGACAGCAGCCCAGCACCTCACATTAAAACATCATTCACACTCCGCAGGAAACCGGACGGATCCTTTTGAAATTCCACCCGCACGGTTTAATCCTGGAGATGGTGGCAAGTTAGCGGTTAACTGAAGCGGCGAGCTTATATCATGTGGTGTTCGATGGGTACAGAAGCATGATGTTCATTTATTTGGTGAGAAACTCGCACAATCTGGAGGTAAATCCCACGTGAGGAGGGAGTTATTGTTGCCTGAGGTGACCTGTGGTTCAACATATTTGCATACTAATCTATATACTGTCAAAGCCGGACGTTAAAGGGGCCGTCTGTCAATTAAACACCACGTGAATCTGATGTATCGTCTCTATGGTGTATAGAAATAAGCCAACACAACACTGACAAATTCTCTCTTTAATAAGTTGCTAATGTGCTTGAAAACAATCGTGTTTCTGAACAATATACACGCTTCTTTTATCCCTGTGTAGCTCTCCACCATCTCACTGACTAGTAGTTAGTTGGTGTCTCTCGATGTCTAGTTGCCAGTTTAACCCTTAAAGGTGCACTACGTAATTTTGGGGAAGAGCTTCATTGACTGATTTTTTAATTTCAATACAAAACTCAATAAACAAACTCTCTCTGTTTTCAGCTGACCTTAAAAGACGACACAGTTTCATACTGTTTTACTTTGTGTACATGTGGCGGACCCTGCCGTCTTCCTACCCTCAAACTGTGGGATTCTGGTGGGATTTATTTTCCTCCAAGAACAGTTTGTCTGTTCAGTCAAGGAGGAAATAAATATTTATGAGTTTGTGTTATTGCCTCATTAATATTGTAAATATTATAATTTCTCCTCCAGAGCTACATGGTGCCCTTTTCAGTTATTCACCAAGAGAGGGATGGCCCTCTATTGGCTGCCAGGACTATTATTCAAGCCACTGAATCTTAAAAAAATGTGTCACTCATTCCGAACTCGTCATCAGCTGATGCCTTTGGATTGGCGGTCGGGTCAGATGAGTCGGGAATGACACTTAAAAATCAACTTTACTTACGACCTTAATTTCAAGAACTTTTGGATTTGTCATTTTGAATCTTCTCCTTTCTGTCCTTTGACTGAAGCTCAGCCTTGCTGAGTGTGGGTGGTAGTTAGCGGAGAAATGTCAGGAACAGGAAGGACAGTTGGTAGAAATAAAACCGAAGTAACGAGCAGCAGATCTGCGACAAACCGTTTCAGACAGAAAAGAAACGGCCGCTGATGCCGGAGAGAATCTGCAGGTCCGCGCTTAAAAAGCAGAACATTAAAACTGTAATTGCAGAAACAACTTTATTTGAAACAGAAAGATAAAATACACACATGAGTAGTTCCTAGCTAACCATCGAACTCACGGGATCACATTTAGTCTAAAGAGCAAAACTGTGGCAGCAGCTGGCAAACTGTACATCACAAATTAATATCAGGCAATAGTAAAAGCAAGAGTGGCCTGATTACAAATCCACAGCTTCTCTTTTCAACTTACAGACAGAAGAGTTACTATAAATACCATCACTTTAAATACACAGGGGACACACACGAGGGCAAGAATCTACTGATACTGAAGGCGTGTGAACTATCGGTGCAATCGTTAGAGAAAACTGCAGCTGTTACAGAACATTTTCCACATGCAGTCGTGATGAGACCCTGTTCAGAGTGTCAGGGCTTCATGTCTGCTGCCGCCCAATTATATTCCCCAGTGTGGTCGACCGTGCTAAGAAGTCCATAAACAGTCACTGATCCGGCACACACACACACACACACACACACAAAAGAAAAAACGCCACAACACAACGTCAGTGTATCTACGCGGCGCACCGATCCGTTTCGCAAGCTAAGAAAGCGAGACGAGCAAAGCGACGGTTTGTTAAATCCACAGGTCACGTGACACCGAGCAAAACATTCACTTCACTTCGCTGCAGCTCGAACACTGAATTCTGGATGGAGCTCACAGATTCTATATGTTGCACTACGTCTCTGTATTCACACTGATAAACATCGAGGTGTACAATCATTGCTGTGGCTGTAAGTGACGGAGGTCCCACTGTCTGATAAGGCGTGTTTAACACGGGGTTTATAAGTTGTACATTAACGTGTCTGTTAACCTTTTACAACTCAGAGCATCAACGAAGGTTCATGACTTCATGAACGAAGCTGTTCTGATCAGATTTATGAATTAGTTTTTGAAGGTTTGAGAAGCACCTCGGCAGCGGTGCAGGTTTGAGCTGACCTCCAGGGGTTTAACCTCTCTCTCCAGGCTGTCTCAGCACACTGTGACACCCTCCATCACGTCACTCAAAGCCCCCGGCTGAGGAAGCTTGAGGAGGTCTCTAAGTGCCCACCATGGGCACCAAGGTCTAAATTAAATTCTGGGGACCTTATTTCATCATCGAACATCATCGGCAAATGTTGGAACGCATTATGATAATGCCTTGTTGGGAAAAACGGCGCTAAAACGCTCGTCTGGACGGAGACATTTCTCAGAAAGCCCTGTTTACAAAAGTACCTGCCACTTAAAGAGCGACTCATCCATAAAATGATTTCCTGCCCATAGGTGAAGCCATTAGTGACGGCTTATAAACCCTTTATAAATGATGTCTTATCAGAAGCAGGGTGATGCTGTGGAAGCCGAAGCAACACGTAATAAACGTCATCATGGCACTTTTTAAAAGTCCGAGTTGCAGAGTGGTTTCCGTGACTCGTTCCCCCGCGCTGTCAGCGAGCGCTCGGTGGAAAAAGCTCGACGCAGCACTCAAGAGAGCTCGTGAAGGCTGAGCCGGAGCCTCCAGGGCACACTCAGCACAGTCTGTCTCGCTTTCCACGCTGTGCTCGAGGCCGTATACATGTCCTTCACAGTAAAAATAGGGCCTGTTTTGTCTGTGAAGGTTCAGGTGTGATTCACCCTTTAATGGACCGCCTGGCCTGAAAACATCAGGGGGGCAGGATGGCGTACACTTATGAAAGCTGCACAGGGCGAGGGGTTGGAGAGAAACCTTGTTTTCTTAGCTCGGACCCAAACGTCTCTGTACGGCACAGGCAATCAACACTTCTCCACTGATTTCTTCACTCGTTGGTGTTGTTTTTCTTGCTTCTGTCATCTCTTCGGCATTCAGGCATCACTTACCGGCTGTGTTGGTAAACGTGAACGTGTCGGGAACAGTTTCATGTTGCAGGATTTATGGGTATTGGAGTTCACATTTGGTAAGACTGTTAGCTTGCGAGTGCTGCGCTGCCCTGTGCAGCTTTAAAGGAGATCTGTTTTCTTTTTCTCCTTTCCTTCAGTGTGTTGTAGGGGTTCTTGTGCTTGTGAAAGATCTTGAAAGTTAAAAGGTCAAAGTCTGCACCAACAGAAGCTCCTCTCTCCCACAGAAAAGACCGCTCCTGAAACGCCTCGTCAGTAGTCCCGCCTTTAACTCTGTGACACTTCGTGACATCACGAGATGCAGTCATGTCACACACTTAGCAGCTAGTTTGGCACGTAAGAACTGATTTAGCGTTGTTGTTAGCTGTGCTGGCTCAGGCGTGTGTAAGCCGACCAATCAGAGGAGAGAGGGGTGGGGCCTTAAAGAGACAGGATCTAAAACAGAGTGTTTGTATGTTCTGTGTTTTTCGAGCATATTCTAGCAGTAACCTGAAATAAAATGATGAACCCTGAAAATAAGAATGATATGTCTCCTTTAGAGATCAACAGTCTGTGCTGGACTGAGACCAGATATACGAAGTGTTAATGGTGTTTTTGCCCACGTTCATGTTTTATTGACTCACACAGTTTATCATGTGAGGCGAGTCTGAGATGAGATAACAGCTATGTGATTACGAAAGCTTATCTGTCCGCGTTTGTCGCTTTACAACGCACGGTATCATTCTCGATGAAGTGTTGTTTGGCTTCACGCCTCAAAGACTGTCATTACTCATCACTGGCTGTAATTGGTGTTTACATCTCTCTATACAGCAGTCTGGCTTCAGAAAAGGTCAGCAGGCACTCAAGGAGCGATATTCCCACTTAACAGACTCCGTTAAACAATCCTCCGTTGGTCTCTGAATCTCAGGCGTCGCTGAAATTCACCTTCCCGTACACGCAGGGATCTGGGAACATTTTCTGATCCGACAGCAGCTCGTCCGTGACGGTCAGCTCCTCCAGCTCGGTAGTGAAGTGATCGGTGCTCTCCACCATCGACGTGTCCTTCACCGCGCTGTACGTGAGGGCCACGCTGTAGGTGGCCGGTTTGTCCGAGCCTTTCCTGCCGCAGCGGCAGATCTTGCGGAAAGCGGCGCGGAACTTCTGCGACATGGCGTTGTAGATGACCGGGTTGATGGCGCTGTTGAGGTAGATGCAGACCCGGCAGAAAAGCAGGAACCAGCTGTCCAGGTAGGCCTGGTCCAGGCAGGAGTTGACCACCACCAGAGTGCGGTACGGCATCCAGAGCGTGGCGAACAGGATCACCACCACAGCCAGCATCTTGGTCACCTGCAGAGGGAGAAATATCGGGAATATCAGACCAAAGTGGGCAAATCAAATCTATTGAGCTGATCACAAGTAAATAAAACTAACAAATATGGAGCCATACATCACATTCAGTTCTTCTCTTTATGATTTTGATTTAATAGACAGAAAGACGCAATCAAACCTTTTTTTTCTCCGTCGTCACTGATTGACTTCCTCCCTTTTATAATCTCAGTTTTTAAAGGGTCAGTTTGAACTGCTTGACCAGACAACACTTATACGTATCATTTTAATAAATTTATTAAGTTATTAATCATTAAGTCTTTTTCTTAAACGCGGCTGGTTGGAGCTCCTCAGATGTAAAGGACTTTCTAGTTTTTTCACAGGATACTTGAGGACAATTGAATGTGACAGAAAAAGGAGATGATTGAATAAAAAAACTGAAGCGATATGCTTTAAGGAGTGGAGTGTCAGGCTTTTTCACGGCAATGTAAAGTGCCAAAAATATTTTTAAAAACATGGCATACACTTAAAACAGCTAGATTTATTTTAGGTGCCTAAAATACATTTTTCTGCCTGTACGGTTTCAGCAGTAGAATCTCTGCTGCCTGCCGACGCTGCACGCTGCTTCTCCACACAAAATAAACAAACTCTTGCTTCAAGGTGAAATCTCATTTAATTTAATTCTATAACATTGTTTTTCTTCTGGAAGTTGAGTTCTACGGTGAGGTTACAGCAGGATTTTGTGTGGAACAAAAGATAATCTCAAACCATTCAGTCCTGTATTGGCAATTCATCTTTGGATTAAGACGAGTGTAACGATGCCTAATTCAAAGACTGACTGTATTTTTTTCTCAGCAGTATTTTCTTCAGTTTCGTGGCATTTTGACAGAAATGTTCTGCCTTACTCATCTTTTATCACGACAGTGAATTAGTTAAGTAGTTTGAAGGTGAACTACTTTTTTATTTTCCTTTTTTCTTTTTTTTAATCATAAAGTACGTCAGTATTTTAAGGCAATTTACTCTGTGGGCTAAATGTCAAAAGATGTGGAGTAACACTGTCAGACTTCAGTGATGTCACGTCATGTGTGAGCAGCATTTTACTTTTGTAGTTTGCAGTATTTGTTTAAACTGTAAATGTAGTGAAGGAGGGCAGAGGACAGCTCCTCCTCCTGGAATGCAGTACAGTACAGTATAGAGTGGCACAGAATGAAGTAGTACTTGAGTAAATGTACTTGGATACATTTCAGCACCGTTCATTTGACTCATGTGTGACTTGTGGCTCAAATAAAAGTGATCTGATCTTTTTGTTCTGAGCTCATTAACACACATCGGGGTCCAGGTGTGACTGTGCGCCTCCTCTCACCTGTCTGCGGGAGCTCGCCGTGGAGCTGGAGTGGCGGGAGTTCTTGCAGCTGGTTTTGTTGTTGACGTTGTGGTTGTTCTGTCCGTTCTTCTTGTCTTTGGGGTCGGAGGGCAGCGGGTTGAGGAAGAGGATCCGGGCGATGAGCCCGTACAAGACCGCGGAGAGCAGCAGCGGCAGCACGAAGAAGACGCCGAAGTCGAAGAAGTAGATGGGTAGATAAAACTTCCTGGAGACTCTGTAGCCGCAGGTGATGATGGTGATGTTGTCGTACACCAGCTCCTGGATGTCTGACAGGTAAAACCACATCACGCAGTACAGAGAGGTGAAAGCCCAAACGAACAAAATGATCTTTTTCGCTCGGGAGAGGGTGCACAGAAACTGAGCTTTGATCGGATGGCAGATGGCGATGTATCTCTCGATGGTGAAGGCTGTGATGGAGCAGGAGGACGCGTTGATCCCCAGATACTGGAAGTAGGTGATGCAGAGGCAGCCGTAGTGTCCGAACACCCAAGATCCAAATAAACTGTCCGTGATGGAGGGCAACCCGGCCGCCGTGAGCACCATCAGGTCAGCCACGGCCAGACTCACCAGGTAGCAGTTGGTCGGAGTCCTCATGTGTTTGGTGGTGAGCACCACCAGGATGACCATCACGTTGCCAACGATTCCAAGAGCGCAAATCACCAAAAGCAGCAAACTACTTATCACTTTGTACGGGATGCTGTAGTCCATCCACACGCCCAGAGTGTGATTGAGCTCTGGAGCTGCTGTAAAGTTCTCCATCTTGTTGTTTCAGCTAAAAAAATAAGTAGGTTTTGGGGGCGAATGTTGCCTCGTGACGCACCAAACCGGTTTTACGCGCGACTGAAGCGAGAGATCAGTCAACTCTGCGCGTCCTCAAAAAGTGTAAAGCGATCTGAAAATGTCCACCCAGCAGTGCTGTTCACATCAGACCATCATAACAAGAAGTAGAGCTGCTCGCACTCCGCTGTTAACTCACTCCGCCGTCGTGGTCGTGCGTAAAAGGCGATGCGTCGCCGCGTCCTCGTCAGAACAAACTGTGTCGGTCGGACAGATGGAGGTTTGGTTTTGAGCCGTGCTCCTCTCACCAGCTGTCATTACGCATGCGAGGGGATTAGCCCATCATTACATTTCCGACTCGAGACCTCCCTCATCAACAAAGCTGCTCAGACGTCAAAATGTACCAACATGTTTGTGTCTCTCTGTCGCTCTGATGCTGGTTGATAACTTCCAGAAGGCTGCAGACATCAGAGTCAGAGCTGATTGAAACACTCTGTTTCTCTCCGGACTCTCGATCCTCACAGCTATTTAAACGTCAAAATCATAAATCTTTTGTGTCTTTTATGAAGCAGCCTCGCCGCTGATGACCAGCTCAGCTCAACAGGCTGCCTCTTTAATAAATTACGCTGCATTATGGAACGAGCTGCTGCAGTCGCCACATTGTTTTCATGCCTTCTCAATAGGAATATAATTTAAAAGTGGATTTTATTTGGAACATTTCTTCAAGTTTTCTTCAAGTTACAGCTGATGGATGAGACGATGGCATCTCTGTAAGATGAAGAACATGTTGTCAAGTCTCCAAACAAAGTGTCCAGATCATCGCTATGAACTGATTTTTCTCTTTCCAGGCGCAGTTGGGCAGGAAAGACCTCTCAGCCCATGTAGAAGATGTTAAAGCTCCCGTCCACACATACAGAAACTCTCTTATGTGTGTCTGACATTGTTTTTGCAGAAAAAGGTGTAAATACCACAGTAAAGGGGCACTGTGTAGTTTTGGAGATTAAATTTATAATCAGAATTTTAATATTTAGAATATTAATGAGGTAATAATACAAACTAAAGTCTGTCCACAGTGTATATGAACTGGAGACTCTCTTCAAATCAGATTTATTTAATTTTTTTGTGAGCACAAAGAAAATTTCCACAATTTTAGCAATAAATGTGAAAATAGATTTCCAATGCTACAAGCACAGTTTTTGGACCTTAATGTTCTACATGTTTGTAGTTTCCTTTAAAATCAGTTTCCTACTTGAAGAAAAATCTCTGCTCGACGTTACATTGATTCATTATTATGCAAGCCAGTGAATAATGGCTTAAACTAGAGCCATTTAACTAAGCTTGTGTTCGTAATGTCGACTGCTGACTGGCGCTGGAGGGGAAATGCACTCCACTAATTTCAGAGAGGAGACGGGAGGCCCAGAGACTCTGGTGAGTGACTCGACATGAAACACACACAGACTCCCTGCATGCTGTCGCTCACTTACAGCTCATGTACAGTGAAGTGATCAGGCTGCTGGAGGTGGTGGACACACCATTAAGCACTCCGCACTGCTGAAGAAAATCCATCTGATCTCAATCTTAATTCACATGTAGTTCAGTCGCCACTGACCAACCAAAACTCACCGTGACTCTGAGTAAACGTGTGGATTCCTCTGGTTTGAACATTGTTGGAAACATTTTTGATAATGTAAGAACTCAAGAAAATATATAACAAAGTAGTTGTTTTTCTCGTAGTTTTTTTTTTTATACAGAATTCCTAAAATTAAAAAAAAAAAAAAAAATTAAATCGGCCTGTGAAATACCAACCATGAGCAAGTTTTTGTCCAATTACTCATATTCACAGGAAAATACTGATGAGCAGCAGCAGCTGCAGCCTTTATCAAGACAACAAAGAGGGTGTAGATTCAAAGGGGACAGATAAAGAACAGTGGAGATTTATGTTGAATATTAATGTCTTTTGTCCTACATATTCAGTATTATATGCTTCTGTTATACGCCATCTGTCCATTCTCCACCATCAGACAACTTCACGATACGTTACATTTCTGCAGCTTTATTCCACTGTAATAATCGGAGTTGTTAAAACATCAGTGTGACTTACTAAAAAGTTCCTGACACGCGTTAGTGTGAGTCCCAGAATGTGAACTGGTACTTCACACTTTGAGTCTCAGCCCTTCACTGTCAACACCTCCTGCTGAACTGTACATTCAATCAGCTTCATTCACGTGTTTAACCGAATGAGACGCTGAAGCTGTATGTTTTAATAAGTGAGCTCTTTGAGGGATAGAGCAGTCCTCTTTAGTGAAGCCAACGTGAAAAGCACGAGAAGACAGATCTGCAGTGACCTGCATTAGCTGCCACGCTGTCCAGCATCATGGGAACGTGCAGTTGTCTGTTCTCTGCACAACAACACTGTGGAGGAGGGAAACTCTCCTCCACACCAACTGTGCACATTCTCCAGGACCCGAGCTGGGAACGCTGCTCATCACGCCAACACGCACTTTATTCACGAGATTGTGCCGCAGGCTCCGAAGCTGTCAGCCGTCCATCCCGAGGAACAGGTGGACGGCGGGGACGGCAGGGAATTACATAATGGTGACACCCCCCCCCTCCTCTTTTTCTCCCATGATTCCCATCATCAGTCAGTTTTAGCTCAGTATCAATTTCTGTTCATCTGCTATTTCAGTCTGGGTGATGCTAGCCAATACAAATCTGCTGTGATTTTATGTTTTGATTGATTTTCTAAAGAGGCTCGTTGTGACAATCTGTTACAATTTACATTCATTTACAATTATTTATCACCTTTTTGTTGGCCATGTGAGAGCGGATTGTAAAGCACTGGTACATTTGTTGGCATGAAAGAGATGTTGGCTCTGCTGAAGAGGACTGCTCCATTCTTCGAAGAGCTCACTTATTAAAACATACTGTTTCAGCTTCTCTTTCAGTTAAACACATGAATTAAGCTGATTAAAGTGTTGACAGCGCGGGACTGAGACTCTGTCATGACTGACTGCATTCTCATTTTTGGGTGAAACGATCCTTTAAGAACTTGTTTTTGTGACTGGAAAACGGCACAAAACTACATTTTTCACTTACAAAAAGTGCAAAGCTTCTGTCATGTCTTCAGAACAGCTGATACCAGGCCTCTGCTGATCAGCCACACTGTTTACATGCTACAATCAATGTTAATCATCAGAGATTCATTATAATTATCATTAACATACAGGGTTCCTGTTTAAACACCTCTGCCTGATTACATTATTCACACAGCAGCTGTGGCAGAAAGAAAAAGGAAAGTCAGCGTGAAGGAGAAAATATGTGGAAGAGTTTTACTGCCACCTGAAGGACGCAGCTGAGCAGCACCATGACCGAGGCTGAGAAACTGACTACAAGTTCTATTAGTGCACATTCTTCATCCTTAATTCATATTTTTGACCACAAACTTGAATACAAAGAATCACTTTCCTTTTACTTTGACAGAGAGCAGTTCTATTTTTTAGTACTTCTACCCATTTTTCTTTATCTTTTTATTGTATCTGAACATCCAGATGTCTCTGAATTGACTGGAGGAGATTCAGATCACCTGTGCAGGTTGTGGAGGCTCCTGATTAATGATTGAGAGCAGCTCAGGGCGTCTTCCTCTGGTTAGACGACGCCCTTTTCCCGACAGATCAAGAGAACCGGGGGAATAGACCTTTTATATCTATAGTTAATAACATTAGCGACGGTTGTGTTGTATTAAGTTGAGCTGCTCTGGTGCTGTACATGCTCACTCATCGACACGGCTGGGGCACAAAGTGGAACCGTCACAAACGTTGGTCACACCTGTGCTTTTCTGCTTTGACATGTCAAAATGTCTGCTGTAGAAATGGTTCATGACGCACCTGAGTCACGCTGCGTCAGTCCTCGATGTGCTGAAGGTAACTGTGGGGAGGGACGTTTATACCGGCTGTGCTCTGGTCACAGCTAACTGAAGCTCACGTCATATTGATGTAATTCAGAGACTGTCAAAGTTAAAGGTAGAATCTGTAGGATTTGTCCCGGCTGTTCCTTAATGCACCACAAAGATAGCTGATTGTTGAGTCTCACTCCCAGGACGCCACATTTTTGGTTTATAAAGCGTCACGAGCAGCAACAAAGTGAGAAGATAAGAAAGTCGAGGCAGAGAACTGCAGGTACGAGACGCTAACACACCTTTTCTCCTCATTCCAGCCTCCCTCTCTGTCTGATTCTGTCTCGGAATGGGTTGAATTCACTCTCTTGATGGTGGGAATGTTTTGTACCACCTCTGATGATTAGTGTTGCTTCATTTAGTAGTTCAGTTCAGTTCAGTTTGTCAAACATTAGAACAGTTAATTTTTAAAAGACGGTATCAGAAGAAACGGCCTGTTATTTTGTTTCCTTGCATTTTCTAGTCTGAAGTGTTACAAAATGTACTTTCACTGTCAGATTTTTGACATTAGAGACTGAAATTAAAAAAAATACAATGACTCAATAAACCCAAACACGTCAAGTGCAATCCTAAAATTCCCATAATGCACCTTGGTAGTGTCTTCAAATAGACCATTTTCTACTCTGTCTGCGAAATTGCCCTCGTCATGTTTAGTATTTCCCGGAATGAAAGAAAAAGAAGAAGGAAAAAAACTGAGATCGCCCGATGACATCAGAGTGACATCACCAGGATTAATTTCTCAGAGTTGACAGATCTCATCCAGAGCCACAGACGACATGTACAGTATCTGTTTTCCGACTCCCTGTGAGTAATAGTCTCTAACATCTCATCCTGTTGGTGTGTGTGTGTGTGTGTGTGTTTTATTTCTGTCACATTTCATATTTAGAGAAGCGGGAGAGAAAACAGAGGAGGCAGATTTGAGCTCTGTTGAGCTTCAACCTGAATCCAGCAGGGGGAACATGTGCGACTGCAGAGCTGGAGGGGCGGTGGGGGGGGACTTGATGGTGTGGTGGCCCACAGATCATTACCTTTGACAATAACAGAAACAGTCAGAGGCGTGTGCCTGCTGCGGTCTCACCAACGCTCAACACAAGTACTGCTCAGATCTGACGGAGGAAAGATTATGATACCCTCCGCAGGTACCTCATGAATATGGATCAACTGAGCCTGATGATACTCTGCACCGCGTAATATATACAACGGCGTGTCTATATCTCCTCCCAAACAGCTATAAACCATAAAATGTGTCGGATCGTCTGAGTTATGCTGCTGTTATACACTGTTGCACTGCAGTTGAACACATAAGCTCGCTACTATATTGTTCAATAAATCAAAAAAATAAGTATTTGCTGTAAAGAAAAAAAAAAAAAAAAGAATCGCGTTTGCATTTTTCCACTTGTGCACAATAACTCACAAAGAGCATAACAGCACTTTGAAAATATAAAATGGCCGCCGTGATTTACTGAGACGGTGGCAGGTCATTTTAGAGGAAGTGAGGCCGAGTCAACTGGGACCCATATGGCTGTCAAACACACACACACACACACACACACACACACACACCTACAGAGTGCAGACCCATGACTCAAGGTCGCTCATAAACAAGCCGCCCGCTGCTCCGACCCTGACCTCCCTCAATTAATGGTAAGTACACTGTGGGGTCCAGTCGATAAACTCTGCTGACAGGAGGCATCACTCCTGCTCAGAGGACAGCTCTCTGTATTTTTATTTTTTTTTCCCACCACCCACCACCTGTTTCCTCGCACCAGTCATCGCTGCATAAACATGAGGGAAAAAAGTCTGAATGTGCTCGACACGGCGGCAGATTGTTCGGTTCGGTCCGGGCAGCTCGCAGGTGTGACGAGGTTTGTGGGTGTGAAGGTGCCTATAGAGGCAAAACTCGCATTCGTGAAAGTCAAGCGAAGATTTTCAACTCACTGAAATGTAACATATGGTTTCAAGAAACAATTTACATGAACTGAAAATTCAAGTTTCTGAACATTGTTGACACTCTTCAGTCGGAGAGGAAAACAACGAAATGTGCTCAGTGGAAACAGCTGAATGGATCCGCTAACACGTGTCAGATTCAACATGGCTCCTGTTTGGATTCATTGATCACCACCTGCGTTCATTTAATCAATATGGGGTTCAGAAAATGTTGAACCCCGACGAAGACCTTCAGTGTTGAAACTTGTGCTACAGCCTCTTTTTCTTTAGAAAAGGCTTTTGGTTCCTCTTGAAGTTTGTCTTTTCATCTCGTGATCTGAACTTTTCCTTCAAAAAATAATACATTACAAAGACATAAATACAAAGACAGTCTGAGACAGAATGAACATTTAATTTCCATTCAAATTGAAACAAAAGAAAAGGAAGAAAGTGGTTCATAGCATAACATTTGAAGCTGAGTGACACGTTCCTCCTCCTGTGTTTTCTCCTCCTCTTCTCTCAGGTGCTGCTCATCAGGTAATCAGCCCTGCAGAGAGCGTTCTCTTCTTCAACAGACCAAGTAGTCCTGGCTGCTTTTACTGTCTTTGTGAGTTTTTTTTATAGTTTTCTTTTAGTTTAGGTAGTGAAGTTCTGGGTTGTACGCTGCACTTTGTAGCTGTCCCACACTTCCAAAAAGAACATAAAATGGCTCCACACGTGTTTTTAAATAAATATGTGCTCACCGTGACTTGGATTATGATGCATAAGCTGTACGGAGCCATTTGTGTTCTTTCTTTTGCTTGTTTTTTTTAGGTTCTCACTTCCAAAACTTGACTCGTCTTTCCAAACGCACGCGGATGAAAACACTGAATTTTCAGATTTGGGTGAAGTTGACCCTGAAGACGTTGATTTATTAGCCCATTCTCAAAACAACATGCTTTTTTATTTGTCACTTTTGGATGCGTTTCACACTCATCACAGCTCACTGTAAGCTGGCACCAACACTTCAATTTCACACTGAAGCAGCTCTGAGACAGGATTTGTCTGCAATCTGCAAAACTGCAGGCAATTTACAAATTCCCAGAAATATGATGCAGCAACTGTTTAGACAATCTGGCGCAGGGACGACCCACAGAACTTGGCCCGGTTTCTCCTGTGCAAGCTGAAACAGAACCTCCCTCCCCTGATGCATTCATGCAGCTGAAAGTTCAGTCGTGTTTGCGCCCCAAACCCAGGGTTTTAATCAGGACCGTGTCCAGTAATTTGTGGATGTAGGTGGAGATGTTTGTTCCTGGATTGGTTACCAGTACAATGTGTCCTCCTGTGCTCTGCTGCCTGCTGTCAGGGCAAATGTTTGTTTGATTTCTGTGTTTAAATCTCGTCCAAGATCCTTCGAATTGTGCGGAGTGACACCAGAGACAGAGATCAGACCTCTCCGCTCAGCCTGGCATTGCAGCTTGACTCAGCTCTTATGCAGGCTGCCTCCGGTAAGTGACCACAGCACGCAAACCATCCAGCCGACAGACATATGTGTGTGTTGTGTGTGTGTGTGTGTGTGTGTGTGTGTGTTTATCCCTGCTCTGGTCCAATAAAAGTCACCCTCCCTGCCCCGCTGAAAGGACGCCTGACTCTTCCTGTTCGCCTCCTGTGTCCTAGTCTAACCTTGGACCGGCGTCTTTGCCTCGGCTGCTGCTGGCTTCCCATCAGCTATTCTTAGCTTTACTTGTGCTCTGGCTTCACAGCAGATCTGTCAGCGTAAAATGCCACACTTCGCCGGATGGCGCAAATAAAAAACGGGCCTGCTGGTTGGGAGCATCTCTGGAGGAAATGACAAATCATTTTAGATCATAAACAACAGAGCGCCAGTGTTGCTTGAAGAATATCTCGTGGGGATAGTCTGGTGGTTTTCTCGGACTGCGATGGAGCAGAATATTTGCAGGCCCCTTATCTCGATACGTCTCTCGGTGGACAGCTCTAATTTCCCCGCAGCGCTGAACTGAAAGTCGTAGTTAGACAGATGAGTTTCCCCGTGTTTCAGTTTACTGCCCGGGGGGATTGTGGTTGCAGAGGTGGTTAGGTTACACACACACACATCCCAGGGGAGCACATCATCATCAAAACACTGTCAGCTGCTCCAGTTGAATACACTGTTTTCTGCTTTGCTCAAAGGCGCTGATGGAGGATGAAGACGGCTCCAGCATCTTCCTCATCCCCCCTCTCGGTTTGTTTTCTGTATCAGACAGCTGCACTATTTACATATTTATGCTGTCAGATTTATTTAACCTTTTAATGCATAATTATTTTAAATCAAACGTATCTGCACTCCTCACATACATACAGAAGTACAGTTCTTTTCACAGTTTGCTCCCCATCAGACTTCCTGCTGCAGTTTGGCATGTGAACCATGTTACGTGCCGTGTTTAACACCAGACCAATGACAGCGGCACCCGTAGGCCCGTGTGTGTGTGTCTGTGTGTGTGTGTGTGTGTGTGTGTGTGTGTGTGTGTGTTATAAATGTATGCGTGACTCTCCCTGACATGGCACGGTCACTGTTATGTATTGCATGCTGCTATAGGCAGAAACCACAATCTGAAGAACAAGAAATATTTGGGAACACTTTATGAGCAGTAAAGAAAACATTAAATATATTGTACAGTATCACCTCTCTGTAATGCATTACCATACTTATAATGTCTTATAATGCTCCTATAGTTCTGAATCATCGTGGTGTTGCGTTGGACCGTTGTGGTGAGGAGGAAGAAGAAGCTGATCCATCAGATTGACCTGTATCTGTCTGTATTCTAACTCTCCTGAAGCTTCTTCTGTAAGTCTGCTGGGCTCAACCTAAAGGTCAATTTATGCTCAAGCATACGGATGCAGAATTCTGTCTGTTCGCGTCATTCATTCCGTCAGTTTTTCTTGTGGAAGCTTACGGATACACACTGATGGAGCTGTACCTCCAGTAGGCCTTTGGCACAGATACAAACATTGGATGGTGGCGGAGGAAATTTGGAGGTCTTGCATTGCTTAACGTCCATGCCAATGTGAAGGATGCACAGAAGGAAGTGGGCTGTGACGGCTGTACAATTTGAAACAAACTTTTCTATCTCTAATCTTAAAGGGAGCATAAATGAGCCTTTCAGGAACTTGGAATAGTGCCGTTGCTCTTTCACGTCAAATACAGCCAGCTGAAGTGGTTCGGGCATCTGATAAGGAGGCCTCATGGGTTTCCCCCTTTTTGGAGGTTTTCCAGGCACAACCAGCTGTGGGGAGACCCTCGGGCCGACCCAGAACTCATTGAAAGGATTGCATATGTCATTTTGCCAAGCCTGCTGCCAAGACTTCACAATCCTGGTTCAGCAGGAGACAGAAAGATGTATGGATGAATTCTGAACCAACGGATGAACAGCACACAACTAGCAATGACTCACTCATGACTAATTATTTAAACGTTTTATTCACTGTCTCTGTAATAATCACTTACTCATCCTTATTATGACTACTTTGCCAAATTGTGTCCCTTCAACTAAGTGTTGCATCACCCTGAGTGGTGACTGAATCACTTCAAGTCTCCTTTCACTTTTCATCCCTGGTTCAGTTCTAGCTCACTCGATTTTTGATTTGGTGATCAGTATTTAAGGATCAGCTACTCTATACAATTAGATTAGGAGTTACTCATCTAATGGTTCACTAATGGTTAACTATCAGTTAGTTCCTCATTTGTTCCTCAGTATCTACTCTAACTACTTGCAAAGTGTCACCTGCAAATGTTTATTGATGGTGTTTGAAAGTACGGCTGATTGATGAAAACATTATATAAAAATTGACTTTTTGCAACTAAAATACACAGATACAACCTGTACCATTATACTTATGTGCTAAACTTAAAAAAACTTACAGTAACAGTCTCAGTATTGCACCACATTGTACTGAATTAACACTGACTGCTGAAAACAACTGCAGGCTACACGATGTTGAAGGACGGATGCACAGAAAACAATGAATAGACTGCAGGCTGTTTTTACAGTACAGCAAAGAAAGAAAGAATCTTTGACTGTATCAATCAAGTATCGCCTGCAGTGGCGTCTTAAACCTTGGTTATCGCCCACATCAGCATGACCGCGTCTCCTCCACCGCCTGGAGAGAAGGGAGGGGTGCGCGGAGGAGCTCGTCTACACCTTTGATCAGCAGACGAAACATAAGTTTCCTGTAAGATTCAAACAAGGACATTATAGAAACTGTATCAGGACACAAAGAACTGTAAATTCTCTATAAGGCAGATGCAGAAACTCATATTGCCACTGATGATAATGTGTTGTGTTTTGCAATGTGTTCAAATGAGATAGCACAGGCAGTACTGAAAGATATCCACGACGCCATTCTGATTAATGCACCGGCCACTGGCCAAAAGTATGTGGACATCTGATCCGTACGCCCGTGGTAGATACTTTTTTGGGCAATACATCAAGTTTTCACTGCTACCTCACACCAGACACACACAAATGAGTGCTGGAAAAAGTCAATTAGTCATCAAAGCCTGGATGCCTGGCAGCTGAGTTGAGGTGTGTCACACGCTGCCACGGCAAAAAGTATTTGATTAAAGAGCGAATACGAGGTAGGAGGAAGGGAAACATGACAGGAAAAAAGAAGTGACATGACAAATGAGACTAAGGGAGGATGAAATGAAGAGGTAAAGAAGCCACTAAGCAGAAAGGGTATCAATATCAAACCTGTGCCACAAAGCTAGTATAAATTGGTCATCAAATCTATTTTGGTACTTTTAGATTTTTATTATCTTTGAATATGTTATGTGGACCCAAACACTATAACTTCTCTCATGCTAGCCAGAAAAAATGTATAATACGACCTGTTGAAAGACATCTATGCTACTCTGTTGTTTTAAGGAGAAAACTCAGAGACCCCCATTAGATTTTCGCACACAGATTTAAAATGCTTCCTACGCTCATGGCCGAGACCCGTCCTCTATCCATGTCTCGTGGAAATCCATTCGGTAGTTTTTATGTAATCCTGCTGGCAGACCAAGCGACCGACGAATGGACGTGGGAGACAACAGCCCACGACCAAAAGCACACATATGTTAATGGACTGAGCCGCCCATATACATAAAGACTGTGCATCTACAGGCTGCGTCTGAATATCTGGACAGTGACTCTGCAGAGAGTCCGTAATTACCCACAGGCATACCCACTTCTTCTTCTTCCTCTTTCTCTTCCTCTTCCTCTTCCTCTTCTACTTCTTCGTCTTCTTCTTCTTCTTCTTCTTCTTCTTTTGCTACTTCTTCTTGTTCTTCTTTTTGTTGTTGTTGTTGTTGTTGTTCTTCTTCTTCTTCTTTTGCTACTGCTTCTTGTTCTTGTGTTTTTTTTTGTTTGCTCACTCAAGGCATATTTATGGTGTTTGCGCTTTGATCTGGGAATAAGAAAACCTATACATTTTTTAGTGTTTATTATGAGAGAGGAAAGGGGTTAGTGAGAAAATTCATTTTTGGATGTTGCGTCTAATTAGAAAGAACTTTTTTTTTTAGAAAAAGGTGCTATCAAAAATTCCAAACTGACTTCAGGGCATAAAAAATACATGTTGTTTGGCCGACTTAAAGTCATTTTGTTTTCCGAACACGTGTCGAAACTCAATAAAACCATTTCATTACTCAAACAGTCATAGAAAGCATCACACATACAGGGTCCTCTGCAGAGATTTATGATCATTCTCATCTTGTCCGTCGCTGCTGGACCCTCTGCAGACTCTTCATCTATATGCTGTGTTGTACAGCTGTGAAATCTGTTGCTTTGAACATCGTCTTTCTGGCTCTCCCTCTCTTTCCGTGAGAAATGTTAAAGTCACCCTGCAGCTTTCACTCTCTTCTCCCTCTGAAAAGGTCCTGACCGCTAAATGTACAGCAGCAGACCGAGCACACTATGTATCGAATAGCTGGCAGCATCAGGATGGTTGATGTCAGTAAAGAGAAGAAATGACCTTGAATCGGGGAGCGATGAACCGCTTCATAATCATGACCTTTGGCTACCTATAGCCTATATATGCTCCAGTGCTCTGCAGAGACAGAGCAGGCGGACCAGTCAAGGCAGGATTTCTTTAAGCGGCTCAGCAACTGGAATATCTCAGAATATTTCAGCTTTCATGTCAGGAAATTATAGCCCAGGATGTATATATTACCATTCTGTTAAACTATTAAATGATGCAGCGGTGAAGTGGATGTTTTTGTCCCCTCCTGAAAAAAACTGACAGTCTGAGCTTTTCATTCTGCGTCGCCTGTATAGGATTTGACATGGTTTTGATTGAATATCAAAGTCGAGCTGTCTTCTGGCTGCACGGCGCTCATCTGAAAATGGGCCAGTCAGGAAAGTGATTTGCAAACTTTCATTTCGCAGGAGAATGAATCCCTTCTTCTGCACTTAAATAAGTTTCTCCGTCTGCAATAGCATTGTTTGAATGCATATTATACCGATAACGATGTTAAATGTTTGTGTTCCCAGACAGAAGAAGGCTCCCGTGATTAATGAGACTGTTCTTCCACTAAGGGATCCCGTCTCGCTGCAGTGCTGTTGAGCACATCGATACAAATGAGGACACTGAGATCAGGTCCAGTATAGATTTTTTTATGTGACCCACTGTATTCAAAGATATAATATGGCCTAAATCCCTCTTACCCCGTATTTGCACTACATTACTCTACATTAGCTGTAAGATAACAAAGAAACAGTGTGTGTGTTTAAAATCGAGGTCAACTCTCAGTGAATTCAGCACTCACCAGAGACTCAGTTTACTCTCTTCCTCTCTGTAAAAATGATTTCCTGTTGATCTCCAGTCAACATTAAAGTATATAAACACCCCGCAATGGATTGCTGCTGCAGTCAGGTTGATAAATAGGAATGAAGATAAATCTCTTAGCTCTCCTCCCATCATCAGCTTGAACTAATGAGCACTTTAGCCACAGCCAGGCTAGCTGTTTCCCTCTGTTTCCAGTCACTGTGCTAAGCTAAGCTAACTAGCTGTAGGCTGTAATTAGCTTCATATTTACTTAGACAGGAGAGAAGTATCAGTCTTCTCATGTACAGTATCTATCAGCCAGAAAGTAAACAAGCATCTTAAAATGTTGAACCATCTTTTAAAAAACGCAGAAAGTATTTAGTATTTATCACCCGATTGTATTCCTGGCAGAGTGAGCTGGGCTTCAAAACTGTTATCAGAACTTCACGTTGCTCAAAATGATAAAAAATATATATAATTGAACATTTAACTGAATAAATAAACCAACGAAGCTCAAGTCAATTAAAAAAAAATATGAGGATGTGGGCAGTGTTCCTCACATCCTGACCTCAGCTGTGGTCCAACACGATGCTGTTTCTGATGTGTGGAGGACTTGATGCCGCGGCTGCAGGGCTCCTGCTCTGCAGCTGACCTCTGACCTCCTTGAAGAGTGCCTGTCTCAAAAGACACTTTCTCTCCAGCGATCAATAAAGCATAAATCTCATTACTGCTAACTCACAAAAAATAAGCTAATTTGCCTCGCGATGAAAAACAGCCACATGCAGTCGTTTTGTGGCACCGTTTTGATAAGACACCTCATCTTCCTACATACTGATAAAGGTTAGTAACTAATGACTTACTGGTGGGTAATAAATCAAACACTGATACTTCGTAGATCAGATTATGTTTATTTGCCTCCTCCAGCGTTAACTCATGATTCATCTGGCAGACTCCTTCTATGAACCACTGACCTCTGACCTTTCAGAGAAGGGCTGCAGGGCAGCTGGACTAAAAAAAATCATTCACTGACATTTCCAGCTGCAGACTTCATGATTTATTGTTAAAGACCGTCTCAGGCTCATTACCCACACCAGCACTTTGGCTGTGTGTATGGTAATGGCCAGAAGATCGGTCCACTGTTTTGGTCCAACCTGAAAAATCTCAACCACTGTCAGATGGATTATCATAATGTTTAGTAAAGACACAGAGGTTGTTTAATGATGACTTTTCCTCCAGGCTCGCCATGATGTTGGTATTTGCTGTTTTGAGTGAAATGTCTTGACAACCATTGGAATTACCTGTCATTAAATTTGGTACAACAATACCTCTGTTGGATTCAACACATCCTCGTACCTAAACTGTTGAATATGTCAGTTATTAGTCACTCCAACAAATTATCACCAAAACAACTTGTATCAACATTCCCAAAACAGCATGACTGTTGGTTGAGTTTAGGACAGAGCACAACTTTTTCAGGTTCACGTTCATCCTGATTGGATAAAGCTGGCAGGGATACCAGAAAATGTCTTCTTGTTTGGTTCATATCGTACGTAATCTTGCTTGTTTTTGGAATTTACAACAAATTGAGAATGCCTGGCACTAACTTGAACACCAACATGTCGTGGGTCAAAACAGCCACATCAACTACAGTCAAGAGCAGCAAGGAGATGAAGAGGGAGAGAAATCCCCCAGACTCCATTGTAAAATCACTCAATTTCACGAGTTGATGAGTCAGGAGAAACTTTATAAACCATGCAAGGTGCTGCTTCTGAAAAATTCTTAATTATTTGGGCCTCCTTGTAAATTCGGCGTATGCTACAGCCTCATTTAACACTGTGCCGTCGCCCCCTCAGCTGCACTATTTCCTGCATCCGTGACTCTGACGACTTTTACTTCAACTACCTTCACTTGTACATAATCATCGTGTGCTCTCAGTGTCAATCCTGCACGCTGCAGGGAGCCTGTTATATATAGACGCGTATGTATTAACCACTCCATCTACATCGAACCCACACTTTCAATTTAAGGGGTTGAGCATTAGGTGTTGTTTTACATGTGTCAGACATTTGTACATAATAGTGCTGCCAGTTATTTACTTGTATGTGTTCAGCTCCTTTGTTCTCAGCTGTTAGATCTAAATCTGTGTGTTAACACTGGAGGCAATTTAAAAAAAGGCTCATATAAAAGTCAGTATCCATTAGTTGCTGCCAATGACTCATCTTTCTGTATTTTCATCACATTTAATTAGTGAAATCTAATGTTTTCTTGTATATTTAATCTTTTTCATTGTATCATTTGTTTCATGTATTTTCATGTATTCTTATTTAGGATCACTGTTGATTTAGATTTTCTTTTCTTTGTTTTTTTTTATTTTTTATTTCTGTAGTGCTTCATTTGTATAAGCCTGGAAAGCTTCTTCACCTCTCCTGACACCCATGCTATTGATCTATTCACCTGACTTGTTCTAATCTCGTGTGCAAATAAAAGCGTGTCCATTCACTGTTCATTTATTTGTGACACTCGTGTTGTTTATGACTTGCAGAACATCTGACTCACACATTTCATTCATGCTGCCGCTCATTAGGAGCTTTTCACACACATCTACACACTCCTCCTGCCCTGTTCTTCACCTTCATGCGCTCATCCTCGTTGTTCTCAGCTCTTACATCTCATCCTGTGTCAGCGATGATAAAACTGGCTCGTCCTCCTCGAATGTCTTCACAAAAGTTGCTCTCATTAGACTCATTATCCATTAGCTGCCGCTCATAAACACTTCAAACTGAGCATCTTACTAGAGGGTGTTTGTGTAAATTGGAAAAATATCTCCAGTCTCTCTCCCTCTCTCTCTCTCTCTCTCTCTCTCTCTCTCTCTCTCTCTCTCTCTCTCTCTTTATCTTTCTCTCTCTCTCTCTCTCTCTCTCTCTCTCTCTCTCTCTCTCTCTCTCTCTCTCTCTCTCTCTCTCTCTCTCTCTCTCTCTCTCTCTCTCTCTCTCTCTCTGTCCCTCCCTCGGTGTGCCGCCTCCGGATCTCATGTGATTAGCGTGCATGTGCCGGGGAACACTGGAGTTGGCTCGGTAATAGGCATCATGAGGCGGTGTGCCGGAGCTCAGTCCGTGGGAGGGGTCTGCCGAAGCTTTCCCTCTAATTGACCAGGGAGCAGAAGCAGCCGCAGCCGGGGACACTGAGGGACTCTGCGAGCCGCATTCTGTCGCTTAATAACCGATTACTGAGGCGCAACAGACGGGACTGGATGTGTTAACGCGTCGGGCGGTTAGTGTGTGTTGGGCTGAGGAGCGGTCTCAAGTGTTTTATCAGCTGTACTTTAATGCTTGCGGTACACCCAGGAGAGGCACCGAGTGGATCCTGCCTGTGCAAATACTTCAGGCTCGGGCATAAAGTGGTTTGCGTGCAGGAAACTGTTTGAACGTGTCTCTTTCTTTGCATGGTGTCGCGGACAGAGACGGGCACATGGGCTTGCCACAGCCGGAGACCCATCCTGATGCTCAGATGGCTCATCTCGAACTGTTTTACTTTGATCAGCCCGAGCCGAGAGACGCCTCCCGAAGTGCCGACGAGCTGAGCTGCGGCGGCGGGGGAAAGTCGCTCCATCCCGGCGGAGCGGAGGGTTCAGCACCCTGGACAGAGACCCGGAGCGCCGCGCGTCCCGAGGAGGAGACGGAGACGTCTTTCACGTGCAAACACCGGGAGGGAGAGGAGGAGGAGGAGGAAGAGGAGGAGGAGGAGGATGTCCAGCTGATGGAGACAAGTCCACCAACCTGCAGACTGAGTCAGAGCTCCTCAAGTGAACTGTACGAGGAGGAGGAGGAGCTGGTGTTGGATGAGGAGGAGGAGGACATCCCGGAACTTTACCTGCTGTCCGATGACGACCTCTCCTCTGAAGCCTCGGGGAAGTCTGTGGATTACGGCTTCATCATCGCCGTGACCTGCCTGGTCACCGGCATCTCCCTGGTCGCCATATCCTACACGGTCCCCAGGGACGTCCGAGTGGACCCGGACAGCGTGTCCGCCCGGGAGATGGAGCGCCTGGAGAGGGAGAAGGCCAGGGTGGGGGCCCATCTGGACCGGTGCGTCATAGCCGGACTGTGCCTGCTCACCCTCGGGGGCGTGCTGCTCTCCACCCTGCTCATGGTGTCCATGTGGAAAGGGGAGATGATGAGGAGGAAAGCCTTCGCGTATTCCAGACACGCAGCAAAGTTGTACGGCTCGATCAATCTGAGAGCAGGCTCCAGCCCGACCCGGGAGTCCTGCTCGCATTTGTCAGCGGCTGATGAGGATTTAGAAGTGCTGAGCTGAATGTGTGGACAGGACAAGCGGAGAAGACTCAGAGAAGTGCTTAAAATCCCACCAGTGCTGTTCTATAATCGGGGATGTGGAGGTTTAATGCCTTTTTATTATTTATTTCTGACGGCTGATGCTCCGGTTTTGGTTAATATAAGCCTTTTTTTTAAAGCACAGATTCTCATTTTTTTCTAAGTCTGTCTTGATGAAATATGCACATGCCCTGATGCACACTGAAACAGCTTCTGTTTGCTGCAACTGTTGCTTTTGTCCATTACAGCCCTGAAGAGTTCAGCCCTGATTCACTTCTAATGTAAGTGACTGGGGACCAAATCTGCAGTTTGAGTACAAATGCATTTTAAAGCTCTGAGGCGACAACCCTGAATCCAAAAATTTAGTTTCGATGCTGCATAAAACAGACCGTGATCATCTGATGTAAAGTCATGTGAAATAGTGCAGTATGTTTCACCCTGAGTGCTTCAAACACAGCCGGTCAGTGACCCTGACACTGTTACCAGAGGTGCATAACCACACACATTCTAGTACAAGTACAGACACTTAAGCAAAGGTAATAGATTACAGGCTTTGAAATGTCCTCAAAGTACAAAGTATCCCTAGTAGTTGATTGTTGAGTCTCATTCTCTGGACCTCAAATAGCCACAAATAGCAACAAAGTGAGAAAAAACAAAAAATCCAGGCAGAGGGCTGCAGGTCTCTGCAGGTACGAGACACCAACACGCCTTTTCTCCCCATTCCAGTCTCGCCTCTCTGTCTGTTTCCATTTCATTACGTCTTTGTCGCCGTTTCATCTTGCTTCTTTTGCCGTGTGTGATACGTGATGATAGGCTGAAATTAGTTGTGTGATGTTGGGAAGGTGGTGCAATGACACTAAATAAAAATAATCCCCTCAAATGCATTAAAGATGAAGATACGTTCAGATATCTGTGTTCAAATGAAGGGCTAAAAAGAAAAATAACTAATAATACAAAGTCAAGATACATGAAACATCTACTTAAAGTCTACCTAAGTACAATTATAGAGTAGTTGTGCTTCGTCACCACCCGCCTCTGGTCATCAACCCTCAACAGTTACGTTTTGAAGCGCTCCTCTAGTGCAACATTATAAAAAGCATGAAAAATTCTAAGTTTGTGAAGGTTGGATGGGTCATAAACTGAACTTTATATCGGATAACTCAAGTTTGTGTCCTACTTGTGATTATGTTATGTAATATGCTGTGAGTTACGTTACTTAAGTAACCTCCATTACTGAAGTTATGAGACTGAATTTTTTGTAAACTTAACCAAAACATTTCTATGCCAAACTGTTTGGACACCGTTAATAACGGTCCAAAAGTTTTAATATGTCATAATACTGATTTAACTGTATGTCAGTATGCTTTATTTTGAAAGTCTAACTGAGAGTTGCATTTTTAGGAATTATTATTAACCTGACCACGAAGCCCTGCACGCAAAACTGATGCTAGAGTGTCATAGTTTGAAACTTCAGTCAAGACTACTAGCTTCATGGCTAACTGAGCTAAATAGCTTGCAGTGGTTAGAGGTTACACTGGTGAAATTCTGAACCCTATTTGTTTTTTTAGTTCTTACCCATAGTTGTTGTGTGTTGGTCGGTTGGGCCGGCCAACAACCCAAAGCTTCAGATTTTTATGAGTTCTGAATGAGACTCAACAACTGTCTTACACATCACCGAGCGAGCTGCCATAACACGTTTCAAACAAGTGGAATTCTTTATAATCAGCTGTTTGGATCATTTCACAGGTGAACAGGTTGGTTGGTAAGAGGTAATCATGATTGGGTATGAAAGAGACGACTTGGAAAGGCTCAGTCGTTCACAAACAAGGACGGGGCGAGTTTCAACTCTTGATTGTATAAACGAGGTGACTACATGGGCTCAGGGACACGGTAGATGATTGCATTCTGTTTTTATTTTCATTTTAGCCTAAACACATTTTTGGGAATCAGGGTTTTGATACGAGGAGCAGACCTGCGACAAGGTTTTTAAACACTCTCAGACAGGATTTTCTTTTCCTCAGTGTTCACTTTACAAGGTAATCCACCAGAAATGATAGCTTTTGATTGACACCTTAGCCCAAACCTCCGTCTTTGTGTAATCATCCTTCAATTATAGCTCAACAAGAGAGCACTGTCTGCAGAACGCAGGGAGGGCACTTTGAACAGAAAAGGACTGTCATTTTTGAAAATACCAACTTGTTTTGCAGCCTCATGTTAAAGCGACTCTTCCACCTCGTGCAGTTTCCCTGCTGTATTACTGTCAGCCTACTTACAGGCTTCTGTACAAAACAAAAACCAACTGTAAGAATCCCAATTTTACAATTTTGGAACCCTGATCTCAGCGTTATGTGAAGGCAGAGTAGAAAATCTGGTTGAATGAATGCTTATGCAGGTTTTGTTACTTAGTAGTAGAAAGAGGCTGTGGACGATCTCGAGTCCCTGTCACAGGAAACACATTTCAGCAGGAGACACAACATGCCCGTCTGCTCTCTGGTTGTTTTACCTCATTTTCTATCACCCTCCTTCTTTTGTTTGCAGTGCAGAGTTTCCACAGCTATTCCATTTACTCAGCCGGCACCTGGTTGATGGGGAACCAATCCATACGCAGGAGTAGATGCAAAAAAACGTTGTCTATTACCAGTTTAACGGCAGATAAACCTTCTCTTCACCGCTTTCTCTGAACTCTTCACAGCCACAATAGACAAAACGGATAATTGCTGCAACCAGGAGCTCTTTTTTTGTGTGCACATGGGCATGTAAGAGTTGTATTAAGATTTAAAGTTCAAAGTAAACCTTACATGATGACACGCTGTACAGAAGTATTAAAACGTGAGGTTTTTGGACTTGTGTTATCTAGAAATATATATTTTGTTTACATTGGTGGATGGTGGTTTGCCTTCTGATTAACCCTGAACCACCGCATCCGTTCCTCTGATGAAGCTGCTATTTCAGTGACTCTGGGTTTACATTGCTATGTTGAAGACCGTGTGTGTGTGTGTGTGTGTGTGTGTGTGTGTGTGTGTGTGTGTGTGTACGGAAGCTGCAACGGGAAATCAGACGTGAATCCGGAGCGGTGTCGTTGTCACTCCCTTCGCTTTTCCCACCTCGTCACAAAACAGCGCCTCGCTGAATCGTGCAGCTGACGGAGAAAAAAGTTTCCCAAAACAGCTCAACTGCTCGGATCCGCGTTGAACTCCAAAGATACCTCGCCTAATATAATTGTGACACGGCGAAATGATGCTTGCATTTGTTTGGATTTGTTGAAACGCAAATAGCAATACCGCAGGAGGCGTAATTAGATTTTGTGGTTGAGCACCGACGACGGGGAAGCTCAGTTTACCACAAATGCACTTGGGGGTTTTGACTGCAGATGTTCAAAAAGCACACAGAGAGACAGAGAAAGAGAGAGGGAGGGAGAATCAACAAACCCCGGGGGGAAAGCTCTCCTGGTAATTGGTGTTACTTAATTGCTCATGGGAGGCCCGAGAATCAGTGAGGGGAAAAAAAAATAAAGCATTTAAATAACTGCCTCAATCAAGGCCGCTTCACCCGCGTATCAAAAAACCAAAAACACTCCAGCTGCAATACTGGAGAGAAATGTTGCATCCAAAGGGGGGAGGAAGTAATGGATCGCCCGCTCTGAGAGAAATGCTGTGAATGAACAATTGTATCCCCCTGCTTACGCCAGCGTAGAGAGCTGTGCTGTGCAGCCTCAGTAATTGGAGGCTCTTACGGCCAGCAGGATCACATTATCCTCCACACAACCTTCACTGGCTCTCACCTCGTTAATGTAATTAAATAGGTGCAATCAGCTGACCCCCCCTAATGAAATATTAAGTTGATCTCACATGCAAATCTGACACCTTTTAATGTCGTGTACTAAAAGTTTATTCATTTATATTTAACGGGGTGTTTTCCTTCAACACACCTCATCTGCTGATTTTGTCGCACATTTCCTCAGATATGTTTTTTCGGCTTTGTTGCATTAAGTGTGCAGGATTGCAGGGAGTGGTACAGCGTAATAAAAGCAACGGCGTAAAGCTTTGCAAGCTTTGCAAGTAAAGAAAAACAAACATGAAAGTCAGCCTGCAGTGCTCTCTGGCCCACTGAGGCTCCAGCCGGTGGGGATATCGAGTCTTTCCAGCTCTTGTTCAGTTCAATATCTGTCCTCCCCGTTGATGTTAATTAAAAATGATTCAGCGCAGAGAGAAAATGTTACTCAACAGGACTTGACATTTAGCGCTGCGGTGTTAGACACTTGGAGTTTTGTCTGTAACCGTGGTGAAAATGTCTAATTTTGACATGTTTATGGGCCTCAGAGCCAACAACCCGGCCCTGAGAATAAAATCATGACTTTTTAACAATCAAAGTACAAAAGCAACAACATCAACAAGCTCCACTTATCAGTAGTAGTGGTAATCCATTTAATCTCATTTTAATTGTGCTAAGATTATTTTGTCAGCTGCTGTTTGCAAGGTCAAGAACTCAAAAACTCATATCTACAACTTTCAAATTGAAATTTTCTCATCTTGTGACTCAATAATACGCAAACTTATTCACCTAATTTTTAATAATCGGGCCACTCTGCGGCTATTCATTCATCCATCACTAGTTTCAAGGGTCTAAGAAAATGAAGCCAGTGCAGAAGTGCCTCAGACCTGCATCCTTTCTAATGACCCACAGGGGGCGACTCCACTGGTTTCAAAAGGTAGTCCGATTGTGTGTAAGCTTATGAGAAAACTACCCTACTTCAAGAAGTAGGCTACCTTTTCAGTACCTTTTCTGGGCCGAGTGGCGGTACCATTCAGTACCATGCAAAGTCTTTTCTGAGATAATGTCCCATGGTGTCCACTGGAAGGGGCGTGGCTTCTGCACTCAATTCAGCTCCTTTCTTATGTCGTTAAATTCTGACTTGTGCATGGAAAAAGCCGACATCACCATCTCCTAACTTTGTCCCACCTATTTGAATGCCAATAAGAAAGTGAAGAGACTGAAATCACAGCAGATGATGGTGGGATCACGCCGGCCTCTGTCAGGCGACGAAAGGTGAGTTGTGGATGAAAGCAGCGTGTTTCTTCCTCAGGCTCCTTATTAGTGATGTAAAGGCGCTGGGACACTGCAGCAGCTTTAATTGGTGTCTGGTGTTGTTTATTTAGCCAGCGGACTCTCCCAGACACAAAATCAAACCTGTAACACACACACACACACACACACACACACACACACACACACACACACACACACACACACACACACACACACACACACACACTCCCACACGAACTGCCGAGGAATCGAACAGAATCCCATGCACACAAACACACCGTGAACCGCTCGGGCTTGTGCACTAAATGTGCACCTCTTGCAAAAAACACAACCCGTACGGATACAGACACACACACACACACACACTGAAACACTCTCTCAGCTGGCACACACACACACACGCACACACACACCCCTCCCTCCTCCTCCTCCATGAATGGAGTTAGTCAGACTAATCATTCAGGGCAGCTGGCAGCAGGAAATGGAATTGGATTGCTGCAGGGGTCACTCGGGGTCAAGAGCCGGGGTGTGGCTCTGGATGCTGGGGACCAGGAAGAAGGAAAGCCTCTGCGGCGTCTGGCAGCCACTTATCATCAGCTGTCATAACCACTCATCACACTGAGTGGGCAGCGAACCAACAGCGCGGCACAGAAAACCTCTCTGGGAATCGCACAGTCTTGCATACTCCTGTTGCGTTGGCTGGATCAATTAGCAGTAAGATCGTGTCTCCGGGCCCGAAATGCCTCTCTTGAACTATTGCCTTAAGTTAATGACTTATTCAATAATGATTCTCGTTACTCCGATTGTTGCATAGCAACGGCAGGCAGCCTCAGTCGCAGCTCGCAGGAAGAGAAGGGACCGAGCCGAGCTGAGAGGGAAGAAAAAGAGGGAGGAGAAGTGGAGGCACAAGTTGGGAAATAAAATCACCACCACATCGTTTATCAGCTTTATTCATTCAGCTCAGAGGTTCTAAAACCCAAATCCAGCACAAACTGACATCCTCCCTTTCAAGCTGTCTTTCAGGGCTGAAAGCAGCTGAGGCGGATGTACCTGTAGGCTGCTTCTTAACTTGGCACTCTGAGGGGAGAGGGGAGTCAGATATCTGGAGGTATTCTCTGATCAAACTCACATTAAAAAGCTGAATCCTCTTCGTTTGAACCTGCTCGAAGCTTGCATCTTAACTTGGCGCGGGGAGGGGAGAGGGGAGTCAACGATCTGGAGGTATTCGCGGATCAACCTCAGATTATAAAGCTGAATCGTCTTCGTTTTGAACTCGCAGCAACCCCCGCCTAACTCAGCGCACAAGTGAGGGGAGCTGCACTGTCGGCGCGGGAATCCACTGATCCGACTCCACAGTCACATTTATGATCTGCCACTGTCTTCCTTTGTTTGTGCTGATTAAGCGAGCCACCTGCTGTAGGTTGAGCTGCACCCACATACTCATGTTCCTTTCTTTCTTTTTTTTCCCCTCCTTTTTGCCATCGTTGTCCTGGAAGAAACACAGAAGGGACACCATAACCATAGAAACAGGGTCAGCCTGTTGCTACGGTGGCTCAGTATAAAGGAGTTAAAGATGCTCTTCCTTTGATTTTCCACTCAAATGTCGACTGTGGCCTGTGTGTGTGTGTGTGTGTGTGTGTGTGTGTGTGTGTGTGTGTGTGTGTGTGTGTGTGTGTGTGTGAGTGGAAACTGACATATTTCCACTATTACACACAGTGTGGGATTCCTTTTTTGAACCACACACCTCGTTTGAGCAGACATGTGAGGCGCCGTCACTGTATGTCTGTCTGTCAAACGTCCTCTCCCTCAGAGAAGACGGAGAATACTTCCTCTGCAACATGGAGCTGTGTGAATCTGAAATGCTGAATGCACAACTTGCAGTGTTTTGCTGTAGCGCAGCGTTTTTCATCGATAGATTTTCATGCATGCAGACACACGAGACCTCAGTCGGGACTCCTGGGAGGACAAAACTGTCACTCACCGTCCTCTCCCTCAGATGTACTTACATTATCTGCTAGTTTGTGTGTCAGGGAAGAGATGGAGCCCGATCTTGTGCTTTCACTGTCTTTTGAATTGGAAATAAGCCAATAAACAATCATTTTAGACAGACAAGAATTGTTAAATAATGGTCTCTCACCATGATTGGCTGTCATTAGGATATGAAGCCACCAGTGGCCCCCCCAGAAAATCAGCTAATCAGGGTTTTCTTTATTTGATGTAATCAAGCAAAACCACCACCAAAAAAAAAAAAACCCCAGCACAATCACTAGAAGTGATGTCGGCAGTGTGGTTTCTGATTAAACTACAGCTATGTTGAAACTTTACATTTCTTGATCGGTTTTCAAGGTTATGTTGTGATGATGCTGCGCAAAGGATTTGGTTGAGTTTAAGGACAAAAGCTTGTTGGTCAGCAGAAGTCGGCCCGGTCACCAGGATAACATGTGATCCTGTCAAATGTGTCTTCAAAGTCCTGGAGGGTGGTGGAGACGGGTGAGGAGGTAGAGCCAGCGACTGTGTTCTGGTATTTGTGGATTTGCCTCAGGGCATCTTCCAATGGTGTGAATTAGGAACGAAAGAGGAAAAGGATTTTTTTTTTAAAAAAAACACACACATGATGAACTGAAGTGGCAAAAAAACCCTTCAAACTGTGTTTTTCTTCTAACCCCTCTTTCATTTTCCTTGTTTTTACCACCTGGAGAGTGCAGGTGAAGTGTGTCAGGCTCCTTCCAAAAAGAACTAAATCCATGGAGAGTTCACCGTTCACCGCTGCTGAGACTTCATTTCAACAATAAATGTCATACGAAAACAAGATGCAGTTGATTCAGAGACCTTAAACTTAAACTGTAGCAAAGAAGATGCCGATCAACCGCCTGACTCTCTCTCTTTAATAAGATATCGGATGAAATGTAGTTTTACTTTTACGGTTGGAGTCCTTTAAGACCACCTCAGTGAAAGCAGGCTATGGGAGTCTTGGCAGAACACTGTTATCTGAACTCAAGGTCCATTTAACACCTTTTTCTGCAGCTCCACTGCTCAGGGTGAAATTCAGCAGTCAGACTGTTTTTTTTTGTTGTTGGTTTTTTTCCCCAGATGTGGCAAAGACAGCTGAGTTGTTATCAGGTGACATGGGAGGATAGAAAAGCGTGGGCTGTTTTGCTGAGAAGCTCCAGAAATGTTTTTTTGGACTCTGACTTCCCGTCAGCTTGAGGGTGAGTTGATCATGACTGAATTTTAATTTGTGGGTGAACTTGTCCTTTATGATACCCGATCATTCCTGCTATACACTGTATTTATACAGCGCAGTCTGTAGAAATGTCAGCTCTAATATTAAAATGTAATGTAATAGTTTGAGGCTTTTTAAGGGGAATAGTAAAAGAAAAAAGTTCAGAAGCATAAAATGTTCATGGACCCTCGGGGGGGTGCTGCTGACGGCGATGGATTCACGAATGTGGGGAAAATGGGTAATAAAAAGTATAAAATGTTTAAAATACTGTTGGAATTCACTGATTAAACCATGAATCAAGATGATAGAATAAGTGGGATGTTAATGTTCGGATCAGGGTCAGCGTAATTTGCAAGTTTCACAGTTTAAGACGGGCCGATTAGTCTTGGAGGAACGTGGATCCATCAAACTCGGATGCATCAAGACGTGACGCGCGAGCATCTCTCAGAGGGAAAAAAAATGAAGCCTCGTCTCTGCCTGTAACTCCACTGGATAGATACTTCAACACTTTGCTGGGTGGAGTGAAGGGAGGGGGGTAAATTAATCTCACAGCGGGACAGTTTTGCTTACCTTGTCCGTGATTTATGCTGCAATTCATCCCGCGTGCCAGGTTTTCATATCTGCACAGATTGCACCTTAGCAAGAGCATAAAGGCTTTCCGCAGCATACTAATTCGGTTCTAAGTTGTTCTTTGAGACCGAACGTAAATCTCCACGTCTGACGTCACTCACCAGTCTTGACTCGATGGAGATATTCTCAGAAGCGGGCACACACACACACACACACACACACACACACACACACACACACACAAGGCCTCGGCCAGCTTTACTTGGAGTGGATCAATCGAGCACAATCTTTCAGTATCAAGCGCCATAAGAGTGGCTCTTTGTTGGAGCATCGATTGTGTCTATTCTCTCCGTGCTGCTCCATCACAATCAATATTTCTATATTTCCGAGCGAGGAATGGAACAAAGTCCGTGCCGTGGCTTTTCTTATCCACCGCTGAAATCATGTGCCATTACCAGGAAGTTTAGAAGTGTACTCTCTTTCTCTGCAGACGCTTTGATGTCCGCTTTTCACAGCGCAGCGGCGGGAAGCCACAAATCTACAGCACGAAAATACACAAACAACCCGTGAGTGTTTGTTATCGCTGCTTCATGGTTTATTTCCATATCTGCAGGAGGCTGTTACAGAAATGTGCATAAATATCAAACATCATGCCCACTTACACCGAAAGGATACGGTTACATAAATTACAAATAAAAACAGTCTTCACTTTGCACAATCTGTCCTGTTGTTGTCGAGTCATGTTAGTAGTTTTATTTCTTACAATTTTTACAACTTGATTCTTCTTGTCTGACACAATCCAGATGGACATACTTTCTGGGTTTTAGAACTGAGATTATGACGATTTTTGAAGAATCTTTATGGATTAAACTCACAGAGACACACAAAAATAAAGGTGCTTACCGGAACAAGATGGTTCGCAGCAAGAGAACCACATCTACAGACGGTTCTTCAGGAAAAAAAAAACATTGTTCCTGGCGCTCCAAGAGTACAAGTTTCTGTTCGTAAAGGCAGTACGTATGAGTCCATTACACCTTCTTTGAGGAACCATTTTTTAAGAAAGTGGTTTCGTAAAGTCAAGTCTGGTTCACTTCAAATGCTGACAAAATTGCTTTAGAAGGAGATTATAGAAAACAAAGGAACCTCCAAATTAAAACACAAGAATTAAGGTGAAACATAGGAAAAGATGAAAACACATGAACAGCATTGAATAAATAATAGAATGAAATATGAATATTGTAGAAACCAAACGGTGATGAAGCATCTTAAATCACTTTGAAGAAAGGCTCTTTTCTCACATTTCTCTGAGTTTAAACACAGTTGGAATTACAAAGTTACACTTGGACTATTTTTGGGTTTTTTCTTTCTGTGCTTGTGTGTTTCAGAGGTGCTGTGGAGTTGTTGAAGCTGAGCACACACACCTGCAGAGGATCGAGGCAATCCGCTGCAGGTTAAAAGCCCTCTGCTCACGCTGCCGGATTATTTTGTCAACCAGATGTGTTACACGCTCTCCTCGTGCTGAGACTCGTGTTTCTGGAGTTACTGTTTCTGAACCGAACCTGTTTCCTTCGTCTCCTCCAGTGATCACTCTCTGGCCACTCCACCTCCACCACCACCCAGCCTCCCGCTCCTCTGCCTGCATCACCTGGATCATCTGTTCCCGGCTCACCTGAGCTTCTAACCTGCACCGCCGTGAGTCACTCACCCCTCTGGCGGAGCCTCCAGTCACCTCCATCTGCTGCCTGTAACATACACAACTCAAGAAAACACACAACAGATGTCTACTTTAAATGCAGAAATGTTACATATTATATCTTTAAACAACTCAGTGTAGATTGACTCTGCCTCCAATGACTACAAGAGTTAAATGCTCCCTAACCTGGATTAACACATCAGTAATAATATTCCATTGAAATGATTTGCTGCACTCACAGGAGATGTTTTTAATTCACATGTCTTTACTTGTACCACAGGCAGTATTTTTCACAGTGTGGCGGTGCTTCTTATGAAGAGTGTGAATATTTCCTCCACCACCGCCGCAGATATTGAGATACCCATCTCCGAGGCTTCTGTCCACACCGCAATATAATGGAGGTAAACAGAGATTTCATTTGCGCTGCTCACTGCAATAAACCGTCCACTTTAAACAGCTTTGGTAGGAGCCACTTTCCCGCTGAAGGATTGTCCCTAAGAAAACAAGTGGCAGCGTGTCGTGTGGCAACAGCGAACAGAGCTGTTGCTGTTGAATCGTCTAAATGTAATTCATCTTTTTTTTTTCTCTCTATGCAGCCAGCAACACAAATCCAATTCCCTCTCCTCTAGTCGTTGGAGGTGGAGGCAGATATTTTTCAAATAAGTGAGAAAATATGGTTCATGTGATTCAGGTGAACCACTCTGGAACAGAGCTGTACTCTCAATATTGCCCAATATTTGCATGATTTCTCTTCGCGGGCTGACAGATGTTTAGCTCGGTGGAGTTCAGGACGTGTCGACTGACTCACGAGCTCGTCGGCGACTCGTCGTGACAGCGTGTCCTTCACCGTGCTGCTGACAAAATAGAAACATGCCATAAACAGACTGAGTTTTATTTTAAAGAAATCTTCTGTAGCACACAAAGATTCTTACGTAACGATGTACACAAACACTCTTCCTCTTCAAATACACTGTACATGTTTATGTTTGCAGTGAACATGCAGGCAGCGATGGCGGTGCTCTTTGTTGAGGACTTGTGCATGTGAGTCCTGATGAGACGCTCCAGGATGCAAACACAGAAACAAAAAAAGAACAATAACTCATTGTTCCTGTTCGCCCGTCCCCATCTGTTCTCCTGGGTGCATTCTGCCGCCCGTCATTCAAACCGCGTCAGGCTGAGGTGATGCGAATCTGCTTCATGAACAAACGCAGGGCAAGTGTTGTGAAAGTACACGAGCTTACAGGAGCTACACTTTGTTTCTCCTCCTTTACACACAAATTTAATGAGCCCTGCAAACCCGAGCGGGAGACTTCACAGAGCTCACTGAGGCTCAGGTTCCTGCCCTGAACTCCCTTGTAATGCAGATGACAACATCTCGTTCTTTCTCCCTCTGATGTGCATCCGCCAGCAGCGTAATTGCAAATACAGTACAGTAAAAAATGTTATTTCAACCCTGTCAAGATGAATTTCATCCCATGCATACGTTTAGTATTATTCATGATGGTTTCTGTCACATTATTAGGACAGTTGGCCATCAGCTGTTGTATTCCTGAGATGTCAACAAGCCACGTTATCCAGACGGAATAGAAACTCTTATTTTCTTCTGATAGTTGACTTTCTGTAGGTACCGACTCGTGTCATGTGAGTCAGAGAGAATCCATAAAATTGTGGCTCAACTGGAGAAATAAACAGGCGCACGAGGGATTCACTGGATATGGATTTTTTTTAACATGTTGGAAGATAAATCCAAAGCTCCCGGAGAGGTTGAAAGAAATCCAGGAAAAAGAAGGGCTCGTATCACACAGAGAAAACCAGGGATTAAAGCAGGACGCTGAAGCCCAAATTCACTAATAACACCATTCAAATCTTCATTAAGCGCTTGTTCCTCCAGTTGGATCGAAACACATCTGCATGTTGCAATCATTACGCAACAACTTTACCCAGAGGAAGAGGCTGAAGGCAGGCTTGTGTGGGATTTCTACTTGGCAGAAACACTGAAATCTCAAAATCCTTTAAATGTGCAATATGTTAAAGATCTGTTAGAGGATAAATTACATGAAAATGAAAAAAATTAGTCATTACTTACGCACTCATGCAGATGGATAGTCGAGTCCATGAAACATTTCAGGAGCTTAAAAGGACATTTTTAAAATGTACTTGCATTATTTTAGTATTTTTTAGCACTTGGCTTGGTTTTTTTTACACACTACAAGTTTGCTTTTTTGGTTCCATTGTGCTCTGGATACACACATTTAGCAGCTAGCTGGTGAAGAAGAAGTTTGAAGCTAAAGATCAAGATATTTTCTCCAGCCGTTGGTGGAGACCAAAACAGAGCAAAGAAAACAAAAACAGCCCAGTCAGCAGGATAAGATGTTATACGTCCACCAGACATTTCACATTTGTAAGCATGACACCAGTTGTGTTTGAGGTGATATTTTTGGGAGGGAAGTCGGACCATCTCCAGGGTTTTTGTGCGTAAATCTAATCAGAGCCAGGCACAGAGTTGTGACAGAGCAAATCAGACATTTATGCTGTTGTTATGCAACATAAAGATATGAATAAGTCTTGAAAGACCAAAAAAGTAGAACGTTTCAGCATGTAGCTGTGTTTTACATGGTCAAAGTCTGATTATTCTTCGTGCTGAGCTGAGGTTTTTTTTTTTTTTCAGACCTCACTTTCGCTTCTATACAAACTGCTGCTCCTCAGGCGCTACACACCTACTGTGTTGACATCGTGCCGTTAACTGAAGAGGTACTGACAGCACAATAGTCAGAGGAATGAATGAAGAGCAAAGTTCTTCTCAGTTATTGGTACGTATGTAATTTTGTTTATAGGATCCACGCCTGCTACGTATTCCTGTGTATTGTGAAGCTTTCGCTCTGGATGACTGCTGTTTATTCACCGTCAAGGCCACAATCCAACATGCGTTTCCTGCTTCACTTCACCCTGAGCTATATTTTCCTGCTTTGATATACACATAGGCAACCCTTCAGATGAATTTGAACAGAGAGCGTGCACTTTAGTGAGACCTGAGCTGAGCTGGTGGGGAAGGAGTCGTCAGGTTTGGAGAAATGTTTGGAATCAGAGCACTGAGCCACTTGTTTTCCCGCTCTGGAAACACTCAGCATTAAAGACAAATTATCGAGAAGATGAAAAAGTGCCTGAACTCTGGTCTCAATTCACACTGTGAAGTGTGTGCAGATGAGTCAAGGCTCTCAGCTCATTTTATTCAGCTTGGAATATGTGCGGGGCAAAGTGTCTCAGCCGAGGGGCAAATAAAATCATGTCAGCCGCGTCGTCTGCGTCTCGATGCTCAATTATGTTTTCGCTGCTTTTTCTCCACTTTAGCTGCCGTGTGCTGAATACTGGCAGCCAGCTCGTCTTATAACGACTGAAACAACTGCAATTCAAGACACGTCTGCTGGTTCTGCTATTCGTAAGTCTGTGATTCAGGCAGAAACAATGATGTTATTTCAACCAGTTCCTTTGGAGCATTACAGGTATTACATTCATTGTTCGGGGAGCTTTTTGTTCCTCGCAGCTCGGCGTTATTTTCACACGGTTTCATTTTAGTTTCGACCAACAACATGAATCATCAGCCCCAGTGTGGCTGTGGACTGTGTTGTGGTCTCTTTGGTCACACACACACACACACACACTCATAGTTCAACACATTCATACCTGCTCACATGTTTACACACAAACATAGGGTATAACTTGACCTGCTGGTAACTGACTGTGCGTGTGTTCAGTCAAGCCCAGATGATTGACTGGGTGAACCTGTGGAGGAACGCGTGCAGTACATAGGGTGACACCTCATTTTGCAGAGGAGAAGTCGACACTGACGGAAACCTTTGCACCTCTGCACATATATTCACTCGCTGTCCATCCCTGCGATGTCTGAAACGGAGGCGAGTGAGAGTGTTTTTTTTTTTTGTTTGCTTTTATCTGTCTGATTTGTTCACGTTCACTCTTTTCTTTTCTCTTTGTCTAACCCGTCTTTTCTCTCACACCACAGACCATCCTCAGCGTTCTCAGCTCTCCCTGTCCGCTGTGCTCTGCTGGTGATAACTCATGACTGTGGGTGAGCGCACCACCAGTGTGCTTCATCCCTCATGTATGTTTTACACACAATATTCATGCACGGTATCGACACAACAGAATGCATACAGGCCCTTAATGTCATCCAGTGCATTAGCATTACCGTATTGACTCTGCGTATCAGTGTAATTTGCAGTCAATCACCGAGATGACTGGCAGCTCTTCGTGGATTCTGCGCTGCCGTCTAACTTTATCTGGGTCGGATTTTCCAGGGAAAAAAAAAAAAAAATGGAGTTAAAGCTTTCAGACTTTATGAGGTTCTCACAGGAAGATTCACTTCCAACGTGTTTTTCTTCTCAGCTAAAAATAAAAGGTTGGGGCTGACAAGTAGCGACAACAACTAGCAACACAGTGTTTTTGACTAGAGGATATGAGGCTTACGGGAAACAGGTTTTAATTTTTGTGTAACGTTTGTACTCGAGCTGCCAGCTGCCTCAGCCAGTCATTATGATGATATATGCGATCCGATTGAACTTTACTGGCAGAGAGTCTGCAGACATGCAGCTACTAAAGATAACAAGCCATATACGGAACATTATGAATGTAGGTCTGCATAAATCTTCCGTAATGATGTCATATATATGCTATAGTCAGTGTGAATGTTACAGTCTAATATAGGAGGCTTCGTGGATCTGATGGCTGACAAAATCAAAAAAAGGAGTGGACTCTGGTACACATAATAGAAATACTGATTTTAAGAGTGGAAAGTCTTCGTTTGAACTCACGTAAGTTGTCGCTTTGTTCAGCTATCAGTCATGATTTGGAAGGAAAATGCTGACTGGCCTAAATGTTGGTGTATGAATATCGTAGAGTGGTTTAGAGTCAAATGTGTCTTGGTTCCACCAAGCGCGGAGACTCATCGAAACCCAAGAAATGTAATATTTATTCCTGTTTACCAAACGAAACCAAAGGTCTCTCTCGCCTCCCAGAAGTAGAAACACTGACCCACGTATGAGCCGACTCGCAGCCTTGGATCTCATATGGGAGCCTTCTGACCGTTCCCAGGCTGAAGCTTAAATCCAAATCTGGCCATCTTTTTCCATCAGGACCCCTCAGCTTTGGAAAGACCCACCTGAGGAGAGAAGGATCATCTTTTTTTTAAATTCATTTTATATTAGTCTCTGTAGCCTTTTATTCTTTTTACTGTCCTCAATCTCTGTTTCTAATTCAATTTTATGTGATGTAATCTTCTTGCCGTCTTTCATTGCTTCTGTTCCTTTGACTTTTTATTCATATCGACACTTTTGTTCGGCAGTCTTGTTTCTAACATCTCCTCAACCTTGGCTTCCTTGTGTTTGGCTTGACATTGAGCATTTATTCCGTAATATCGTCTTCTTAAGTGTCCTTTGCTTTGTCTGTCAAACTGCTCTTTATAGATAAAGTCATCATAAACTTCATATCATGTGTTATTAGATGGTGAGGAAAGTGTAATAATGCTGTTTAATTGACTCAAACAAAGAAAAGGCAGCTGTAAATTTAAAGTATATGAAAAACATTATTACTTTGTATAACGGAAACCATTTAATATATTGTCTTTGAGCTGTTTTCAATTGCATATATGTGTAAAAGGATTGCAAAATGTTCACATTCTGTTCCATTTATCTTTTACACTGCGCCCAAATATTTTGGGAAGTTGCCTTTGACGGCATCTCACATAAAGTGAGTGTCTCTCAGGTCAGTGAGTTTAACTGCTCATCACATTCCTTCTTGGTCGACTCTTGATGCGGCAAATAGCTGAAGAAAAAATAAACTGGAGGAAAACTAACAGTACATCACAGCGTGCTCGGGTAGAAATTGCTTAAAATGAGGCACTCACACGTTTTTCAGCGATAGGGATAAAAAATAAAAAAATAAAACACTCAGCAGTCAGTTAATGTCAATTATATCTGAAGGGCTGGGCAGCGTGAGAACGTGTCTGGCTTCTGTTGCCAGGTGACTGCAGCACTGCCAGCACACCTAACAAGCCACAAGCCATCGCTGGGCTTGTTTTCCACCGATTCAACAAGCAAACATCGCCCAGCAGACTGACTGCGGGAGCCGGGAAACTGTGTGGAAACTGAATTGGAAGTGGATGTTCGGGGAGGGGTACGAGTCCCCGGGACAGGCGGTTGTTTTTGCTGCTGTCTTATTTCCACTGCTTTAATGTCAGAGCATGGAAATTCATTCGATTTGACACTTGTGATCCTCGGCAGCTCCAGAGAGCAGCGGTGCAGCACACCACCTGGTAGAAAAGCAATTTCACGAGAAGGCACTGAATTTCAAATTATCATCCAAGGGAGGATATTACATGCAGTCTCACATTTTTTATAGAATGTAGCTCTTTGTCTGTAATTAATCAGTTTCATTCGTGCCTCTTGCTCTTATGTCTTTATTAAATTCTTGGCTTCTTCTCTAAAGCGCTGCACATCCAGCTGGCTCTTGTTCTCATAAAAGAAGTGGAAGTGGAAGGCAGCCAGCCGCTGAGATGGAGTCCGGGATCCGTCCAGGCCTCGAGGATGGACGGAGAAGCGAAGGGAGAGGGGGAGGGATGGGGATGTGTGCCAGCAAAATATGACATTACATTTACTCCAGTCTTGTGTTTTTGTGTGTGTGTGTGTGTGTGTGATTTTCAGGCACGAATGAGCTCTACCAGGGAGGTTTCATGAGGGAATTCGTCGCCTCGCTATTCAAAATCTGTAAAAATGGCTACACTCGACTGCAGCCTTTTGAGAAAACAGAGAGATCTGCAAAGTGATGAGGGAGCAGTTTTCCAAAAGTTCACTGTGCAGCCTTTTTACAAGCTGCTCCCTCCATTTCACACACCAAGAAATTACATGGCTCAAAGACAGTCTTGTGCTGCCGGCCAATGAGCCATTATGAACCACATAAAAGATTGAAATTGACCTCGGTCCTGGATCTTGGTCAAGTCTAAACCCAGCGTGAAATCACCCATTGGTTTGTGAACTAATGTTTTGAAGCCTTTTGGCATTATGGGAGTTGGCATTTGTATTTTTTGGAGCCAGAAGTGAGATATTTGGATAAAAATCGGGTCAGACTGAGAACTCGAGGACACGCTATGGAAGCATGTTGTCAATCACAATCGAGCCAAGTCCTGAAGCATACCCTGCTTTATCGTCTATTTTGCACTTAAGGGGACCAAATTGTACAAAATGAATAAAATCTATATATAATAATAGATAATAATATATAAAAAAGACTTAAAACAACTGATTAAGACCATAAACTCATCAGGAAACTGTTTTTTGAATAAATTAAGCCTCTAGTACCATTGCCCACCACATGGCCAGTCCACTTCTTCAGTCCAGACTGACAATCTTAATGCTTGTGGTGATAACCTAGCTTTTCCTCTTTTGCAGGGCTGGAAGTGGAGCCTGTGGGACACATTCTGTCCATCTTTAGTGTTGATTTGACCACTGCGAGCAAAATACAAATGGATAAAAATAAAAATGATGGCACAATAAATGAAATGTGAAATGTGAAAAGTAAAAACCCGGAATGGTCCCCAGAGGATTTATTCGGATGTTTCCTCAGATGCCACCAGAAGGTCAAACACTGGGAAATTAATGACATTCCCATCAGCCTCAGCGTAAATACATTATGCTAAGTGTTACCTGGCAGTATTGGCATGTTAACGTACTACACTCAGATGATGAAACATTCTCATTGCTATGAAACAGCTGTTTTTTATGTCTTTTCTAAATGCTTTTATTGTTTGTGATTGGTTTCCTTTCACTTTGCAAACACTATTGCATTATGGCACATTTTGAGCTGGTTATATTCAGATGATTTGCTCTCTGTTAGGTTTGTCTTGCTTTGGTAATGTTGTATGAATAAGTTGCAGTTGATTTCATACCGATTCTGCAGTGTTGTATCTCCCTCTTGCCTTTGGCTTTCTGGCAGCCGGTGGCTCAGAGATGTTCTCTCATTCCTCCCCTGCTCTAACCAAAAATTAGACTCAGGACACAGCAGCGTTGCCTCTCTAAACAGAATGGATCTTTCTCCATGACTACTGACTGCGAGCTCAGGGCTGGATCAAGCTGGAGCCCAGCAGGCTTCAGAGTGCTTTTCCTCCTCATTGACTGATGCTTATGAAGCTCAGTGCCTCACATCTCTGATCACAGTCCCTGCTGTGGTGACAGCTGCTACCTGTCTGCCTGGTCCCTCTCCTGACCTCAGGGAGGTCAATAAAACAGTCTCATTCAGGTTGGCCACATGTCCAGAGTCCAGAGTCTCCTTCAGTCCATATGTTTGACCAGCAATAGTTGTTCGTCGGTCCCAGAGGCTTTCCTTTAGATGCATTCCTGACCGCTTGCAAGACACAGATAAAACCCCATCACCCATATGTTAATGCTTCATCTATTTGTTTTCAGCTGCTCATTTGGTTGGTATTTTGCATGACTTTTGTGTCGCTAAACAGAAACATGTTCCTGGCAGTCTGGAGCTCTAGCTAAAGGGGATAATAATCTTTAAAACTAATGGTACATAATTGTGGCCAAAGCAATTTCAGGGGTATGGGGACCACTTTATCTATCTATCTATCTATCTATCTATCTATCTATCTATCTATCTATCTATCTATCTATCTATCTATCTATCTATCTATCTACATATTTGTACATTAGTTGGAGCAAATATGTTAAACAAGAAGAGAAGATCAGTTCATCTGGCTATTTTTTTACTTAGTTGGTTGGTTAAGATGTAAGGTATTACTATTATTACTATTACTACTGTTACTATTACTGACTTTGTATGCTATGGCTGGCAAGTTTGTGTTAGCTTGTTTGTGATAAAGCTAGTGTATCCTTGTTTTCTTTCCCTTTTTTATTTGAACACTTGCCACTTTGCTTTTTGTTAAGTTTCTGTGCAGTTAAAACCTTCATGTTGTTTTTTTTTTTTTGTTTTTTGTTTTTTTGCCATTTATATTTTAACTGTAATTTTCTCTAAAAATAAAATAATATAAACATAATGCAGGAGAAAATGAAATGACGTAGCATTCCTCGGTTCCGTCTGCTCTGTGTTTGTCAATAAAGTTGGGTTTTGAAGCCAGCCAAGATGGCGGACTACGATTTGACAACCAAGATAGCACATTTTCTGGACCGGCATTTGGTTTTTCCTCTTTTGGAATTCCTGTCCGTGAAAGAGGTATAACATATTTAACTTTTTATAATGCCAAAATATAACGTGGTTGTTTCTTAGAGGCTGTTTATACCTGAAAACACGGTTGTTGCTAGCACCGACCCCTCCCCGCAGGCTAGCTGTCACGTTAGGTTACGTTAGCCCGTCAGCTGGTAGCAACGTTAGCTAGTTTAACTACGACTCAGTTTAATCTTTAATATTGGAGTGTTGATGTAATATCAGTTGTAGTAGCAGTAAACGATCGTAGTCCCGGAAACTAATGTTGTCGTTAGCTATGGCTAATTAGCTTCTTATTTCGCTTACCTAGCGTGTTAGCATGTATCTCAGCTGTCAGCCTGCACAGACATGATGTTGAGATGCCCAGATGTTATTTTTTAATCTCTGTTTGGTACAGTTGTTTGTACAATAAGTGTTTTTTTTTTTTTTTAATTCATCACAGATCTACAATGAAAAGGAACTTCTCCAGGGAAAGCTGGACCTCCTCAGCGACACAAACATGGTGGATTTCGCCATGGATGTGTACAAAAACTTATACGCGGACAAGGAAATCCCACACTGTAAGAGAGACAGCTGTTTATCAGTTTGTTCTGATTGCATGGCATTGATACAGTCATATATATTGCTTCCAAACAGCACAGTTTAAGGCTACTGTTGGCTTCCCATGATGCACAAACGCTTTTAGTTGGTTTATTGCACACAGTAAGATTTGGCTCATTTCAGTATTAACTTCCATATAAAAACGTTTAAAAAGACAAATAACAGCCCTTTACCACAATACTGAGACACATTTCATGAACAGAAAACATTAGTTTTAAATCACATACAGTAGTTAAGGGAAGATCTCTAGCCCTTCTATAACCTTAGTGCCTGTTGTGTCCCAACATTGAGCAGCTCTTAAGCAGCTTTTTTGGTCAAAGAGGTAACAACATAAAAATACCATAAATTGGAAAGTGCTTCATTACTGGCCAGGCCTGGTATTTTGCTATGTGATAAGGTTAATTTTCCAGTGAGTTATTGAGATCAGAAATGTTAGATTTTCTTCTTTATTTAGTCTTATCAAGCACTGATGTAAATGTGAGAATATTTCCTGTTTCAGCTCTGAGGGAGAAGAGGAGTACTGTGGTGGCCCAGCTAAAGCAGCTCCAGTCAGAGACAGAGCCAATTGTCAAGATGTTTGAAGACCCAGAGACCACCCGACAGATGCAGTCCACAAGGTCAAATTGACTTGTCGAAGAAATGCATCCCTGTCCAATACTTTGCACAGTTTATATCGCAGTATTATAGTACTTTTGAAATATCTGTGGACTATAGCCCCATCTTAGCATTGACTCTCATTGATCTGTTTATTTCATTTTTAATCAGAGATGGGAGGATGCTATTCGACTATCTTTCAGAGAAGCACAATGTAAGTTTTAAAATGTTGTTCTATTTTCTTTGTTTTGCTCTTATTGTATGACAGTTGCACTGAATTTTGAGCTTTGAAGTTGGGTTTTGCAATGTGTTTGTTTCCATAACAACCAGCTGCCACTGCAAGCCAGCAGGACTGTTATCCAAATCTCTGAATCCTAAAACATCCACCAACACCCACCCAGTGCTCATTATTCAACTCGATGATCAGAGGAACCACTTGCCACTCCTCTGCTAATGGCTTCTTTTGTTTAAATTTTTTTTACATTATCATCAGATAAACAGCAATTCATCTTGTTTTTTGTTTAGTCTGTACATAAAAAGACATCGCTGATGTCATGCGAGCTACACGTAGAGGAGGACTTGAAAATGCTTTGTTTTGTCTGAAAAGATGAAAGATGTCTCCAATCAGCTACATTCTGACAGCCATGCAGCTTTTCACAATTAGTTTTCTTTGAAATCTGAAAAAGGCAAAGCCACTAGCAGTTTGAAAAACAGTGGATTAGTGTGACTGTTGAAAGTCAACGTCATTATAACCATGGCCACAAATTTTACAATGACCCTTTGCCAGCTTAAAGGGATATTTCAGGTTTTTTGAAGTGGGGTCATATGAGTTACGTATCTATAGCTGGTCTGTTCCCTACTGTAATTGCCGATCAGCACAGCCTCAGTTTGGAGAGCCGCTCCAGCCCAGACGCTCGGCTTTCTACTGCAGTGAACAGAGTCCAGATGCAAAGCAAAATTTTAACCACCTAACCACATCAAAAAAACCCGAACTATCCCTTTGTTGCAGGTAGAAATGGCAGTCAAACTCTAAAACACCCCTATATATTTGGTTGCTGGTCAACTTTCAGCCTGGATTAATGAGCTTTAATTTGTATGTTCCTTGTCTTTTTATGTCTTAGTTTCGTCAAGAGTACCTGGACACTCTGTACAGGTACGCCAAATTCCAGTACGAGTGTGGTAACTACTCTGGGGCTGCAGAGTACCTCTACTTCTTCCGAGTCCTGGTAAGATAACCACGAAACAATAGAAAAGCTCTTCACAGGCCACAGTAGATTAAATGGTCTTCAGACTACTGCACAGTCAGATTTTGAGACGCTAATTTTGTTGCTCTCTGCTCAGGTTCCCTCAACGGACAGGAATGCCTTGAGCTCTTTGTGGGGTAAACTGGCCTCAGAGATCCTGATGCAGAACTGGGAAGCTGCCATGGAGGATCTCACAAGACTAAGGGAGACTATTGATAACAACGTAAGTGAATAATACTTTAAGAAACAATAATTCATGCAAACATACAAATGTGATCAGGGTTTGCTAATTTTATTAGTGACTGGATCTGGAATGTAGAAATAAGATGAGATGGGTCAAGCAACAAATAGCAACATGGAAATGACTTTGCAGTTTCTTGTAAACTGAAGTCTGAAGTCGGTGAGGCTTATTTTCTGTAATGTCAGAGTCAGTTTCAAGGCGTCCTGACTGAAATCAAATAAAAGTATAACCAGATGAAGGTAATTTCCCTCCACAGTTACGATGTGAACCTGCTTCTTCTGTCATTACTCTGCAATTTAGCAGGACTGTTTGTCCCTTAACCTTTGTCTGGATTGTATTTATTGGTCTTCCTTTTATTTAATTTCCTAACAGCTGTCATTTGTGTCCTCTCCTTTCAGTCTGTCAGCTCTCCTCTCCAGTCACTCCAGCAGAGGACCTGGCTCATCCACTGGTCCCTCTTTGTGTTCTTCAACCATCCCAAAGGCAGGGACAACATCATTGAGCTCTTCCTCTATCAGCCTCAGTGAGTCTCTTTGTCTTGTAATATGAAGAGAAACGGTCACCTTTTTTTAGATACAGTAGGCACATTCACAGGCTTCCTGGCACTGTCATCCTGAGCTTATGTTACATTCTTTATCTTGCTTGAGACCATATGGCTGAGGGACACACTGGCTTTTTCCCAGCTGAAACCTGTGACCTTTATTGAGGCCTCATTAGTTGGAAGGCCACTTAGTTGTCAGTTTCTTAACCTGAATGTATTTTTTATTTTTAAATGCATTGTTACTGCATCCACTGGCAGCAAAATGTAGTTTTTTAGAGCCAAGAATTTAAAAGAATATCTTGTGCAAAAAATATCCCTGCCTAATTTAAATGGATTCATAGTCTATTTTTTAAAGTAAGTGTAGCGCCTGAGGAACGAGTGAAGAAAAAAAATACTTAAATCCATTAGAATGCTTACAGCAGTTTGGCTTCATTCAATTTCATATACAATAGGTTAGAGTGAGTTAATGATAAATGGACTTGCATTCTATAGCGCTTCTTTGTGTGAAGATGTTGATCCTTGAGATTATAAAGAAAGTGATCTTTTCAATCATATGATTTCAATTCCCGAATCTCTCAAGTGCGTCTCCTATATTTAAATATTGTTACACAATTGTACAGGTTATGCTGTTATGTCACCCTGTGTAAGGTATTGCACTGCATGAATTCCAGATTTCTTATCACAGCTTCTGTGTGAGAAATATTTCCTCTTTTCTTTTGGAGCAAAAGAACTTGTACCAATTTCGTTGTGATGGCAACAAATTCCGTTGCCAATGTGTGCTGCCTTTGTGTTTTTCAGGTACCTGAATGCCATCCAGACAATGTGCCCACACATCCTGCGATACCTTACAACTGCAGTCATCACCAACAAGGATGTACGAAAGCGCAGGCAAGTGCTCAAGGACTTGGTTAAAGTCATTCAACAGGTGAGGTCAACGACTACTTGCAAATTAATTCTTATTGTGAATTCATTAATTGATTGTGACTCAAGGATGTAGTCAAGACAGAAGTGATGACTTCTCTCTCTCTCATGCAGGAGTCGTACACGTACAAGGACCCGATCACGGAGTTCGTGGAGTGTCTCTACGTGAACTTCGACTTTGACAGTGCCCAGAAGAAGCTGAGGGAGTGTGAGTCGGTAAGGATTGCGCTCTTAAGTTTCTCCTTCACTTTTTTTCTGCATGACAGTGTGTGTTTGTCATGGTGCACAGGCCTAAATCGGCCCATAAAAGTTAGCTGTCTCCTGGGACTGAGGGGTAATACGAAGCTTCCCTTGGCTATGGTGCTCTGATCTCCTGAGTCTCTGGCATTTAACTTTGCAGCTATTCAGCCTCAGCAAATCCATGTCTGGCCTGATTTGCTGGCTCTCACTTTTATTCAGTCTGATTTTCAAAGCGGAACAGCTGTCAGATTTGGGGATCGGTTGCCTTCTCTTTAGAAACCCTTGAGTGCAGTTTTGTAGATATATTTGGGGACCTCTTACGCACTGTTTAAGCACTCTCATCAATTGGCTTTTACCCCTCTTGTATAAATTATGCAGTGACTGCCAAGGCCACAACTATCCTGTCAGATACGGAGTGAGAGCACGCTGACAGCAGAATGAAGATAGTTCATTAAACCGTTCTGTTGGTCTCTGTTGATGGACTCTGTTGGCTTTTAATGATCAGGGGAATTTTAATTAATTTTAATTACTGTCCAGATATCAACAACTTGTCCTAATTAACAACTTTATAATTGATGTAAAATATCTATAAATTTCAGCAGTGGATCTGCTTTCATTTTGATAGCAAGATATAAAAATATTAATTTGTCCACATTCGTTCACATTTGGTTTATTTTGCTCATTTCATTGAAGGATTTCCAAAATAACTGTACAGAACAAATAATACACTTTTACCCTTTTACACTCTTTCAATATGAACAGCATCTATGATACTAGTGACAAAGTAAACTGATTGAGGATTTAGGGGGACTATGGCACCCTAATTTGTGTTTACACATTAGCGTTGAATAATTGGATTTATTGCGCAAAAACAGCTCCTTTTGCCATATTTCCATTCAAATTCCGACACACTAATATATTCATGGAGTTAAGCCAAACATCCCTGTTGATGTTTCTGTGATTGCTGCTTTAAAAGCACAGATGGAGACATTGGGACATAATCTCCTACAAAACACCGTGTTGGCTCATGTGTGGTGATGGTTTGATGATTCATGGTGGATCGTTTTCATGTTTTCTGTAGTACGAGCTTGGCAACAGCGATGGATAAATGTGATAACATCTTGTTGTGCTGACATTTAAAAAAATGTATCTTCAGAATACATTAAATTAAATGTTAATATAGCCGCTAATAGCACGAGCATGTTGGTTTCTTTAGAGAATAATTTTGTGCAATATAACTCCTTGTCAGCACATGATTCAGTCTTCACACTCACACCACATGAGCCTCCTATACAGCAGTCACACACTGATTCATACATGTGCCTTTTGGGGAATTTGCAGACAAAAACTCTTTTCAGTCCGAACCAGGAGCCCAAAACAAAACCATCACATAAAAACCCCTCACTTTGTGAGGTTAGATAATTTCGACCAGGACATTTTAATGTATGGGTAGATAAACCAACAGCTGGAAACTCTGCCAGAACAGCCGGACCACAAGGAATAGTTTCCAGCACATTGTGTGTGGTTGTTGTGCCACATTATGTACTGCAGTGCACTGAAACTATGCTTATCATCCCAGTAAATCATGGGTATCGTCTCAAATTATAGCTACACACTCTAGAATGTTTATGTATGAGTATGTATTGGAAAATGTGCCTCATCTGGATTCTTTCTGATCGCCTCTAATTTTTCTTATTCTTGAGTGAATGCTCTGCATGTAAAGTGAGCGATGCTTACAGTAGTATGATCTTTTGTCCTTCAGGTGCTTGTGAATGACTTCTTCTTGGTTGCTTGCCTTGAGGATTTTATTGAGAACGCCCGTCTGTTCATCTTTGAGACCTTTTGTCGTATCCATCAGTGTATCAGCATCAGGTATACCATCCTTGAATTGTCTTTTAGTGTAAATTGCCTTATGTGTTCAAGAATTGCTTCAGTCACAACATGAGAAAAGTGAAGAAACAATCTTTTCAACTTCAGGATGACTTCAATAATTTTACTTCTGAGTGCTCCCGAGTTGTAGATTTTATTTATGTCCCCTCAGTTTTTCAAGTATATTCAAGAGCAGAAAGGGAACTTAAAAGACTTTGGATTCCCCCAAAGGATATTTACTTGACTGAAATGCCCCCTCCCCCCTCACTCTCTCCACTCAGCATGCTGGCAGACAAGCTCAACATGACGCCCGAGGAGGCGGAGAGGTGGATCGTCAACCTCATCCGTAACGCCAGGCTCGATGCCAAGATCGACTCCAAACTGGTGAGGCTCCGCATTCGCTGATCCACCTCCAGTCAGATGAGCTTCAAAACACGGAGCCTCGCATAAACAGCCCAGACTAGACTGCTAATTTGTTTAGTAAAAACGGCTACGTCAATGTATTTATCCTGCTTATGCGTGTCTGAAGCCAGCATCCAAAACCTGTCAGGATTTATGTGACGGTGCATTTTGAAGTCGGAGAAATAAACATTTGTGAATCTGTTTGTCAGGGTCATGTGGTGATGGGCAACAACGCGGTGTCACCGTACCAGCAGGTGATCGAGAAGACCAAGAGCCTGTCCTTCCGTAGCCAGATGTTGGCGATGAACATCGAGAAGAAAGTGGCCCACAGTAACAGGAATGAGGTAAACTTCACATTATTTATGTTTATAGAGATACGACCTGTTCACCCTTCACACCTCACAACTACTTGGCTTATGTATAGAAACTACCAGGCTTTGTGTATTTTCTACACGTTTTAAATTTACATTCAAAGTAGCACATTGAGTAGAGTTCAGCTCTTAAAGGGTAACACCACCTATATCACCAGTTGTCTTGGGGAGAACTACTGTATACTGGTGGAGAAACGAGTAGAAAGCCTTTTGTAGCTCCAGAGGAAGCGTAATGTAATCAGCTAAATTGCCTCTAGTGATGTCACTCAGTGGCTGTATTGCATTGTGGGTAATGTAGGCACCAGGTATAGAAAACTCTGTGGAATATAAGAGGCGATCTATCTGGTTCTGTCAATTGTGATAATTTGTTTTTAATTGCCCATGTGCAACATTACCAACAATGCAACTTGGCTGCTAAGTGACATCACAGGAGGCAATTAATACTACTTGTAAACACACTTGAACTTGTAAAATTGGTGGAGTCACCCTTTAAGGTCACATCATTCACATGCGTGATGCTTCTACTGCCCCCTGATGGATCTGTGTGAAATCACAACACTTGATCTTTTCCTCTTTCAGCTGATTGCAATTGTGACCTCTGACTTCCTGCTTGTGGATTTATTTTTTTAAGCTTGTATTATGAAACTCAATATGTTTTTTTTTTAAGTAAATCTGCTCAACACATTTCATTTTGGGTAATAAGTAAGTGTTAATATCATCTGCCAAAAATAATCATGATATTAATTTAAATTATTTGCCTCATCAAAGAGAATGAAGACAGTCTTGTCATGATTCTGTCAGAATGTCGCTTGTTTTATTCCTGCCAGTCGTTTTTAAGAGAGAAGCTGGCAAGTGTTTTCAGTTGGAGAGGGTCTAAATTTGGATCAGATCTTTTGTTGACTTCCTTCTTCTAACGCCTCTCCTCATGTTTTTTTTGTTTTTTGTGTGTGTGTACTTTTCTTCTCAGACACCAAACTGGGCTGCTCAAGACTCCGGCTTCTATTGAAATGGAAATCGGCGTCAAGAGGATGCCATCAACTCTTGGGGATATTATTTAGGCTTTTTTTTAATTGTATTTATTAATCCACTAATTTATCAACTTATCACTTTATTTGCGATGTTATTTAACTGCCAGCTTAACTGCTGCAATAAACATTGAGGCGAGAGGAGGCATCTGCACTTGACGTGGCCATTTTAACCTGAAGTATTATTAATATTAAGTGAACACTATTCTCATAACTGACAAGCTCTTGATGAATATGGTATTAGCTTGATTTTGCAGTCAGGTTTCATGAATAAACATTACAAATGTTTTGCCTCTTAAAAGTTTGTTTCTTCTTCCTTTTATTTATGTTTGACCACTAGGTGGCAGTGTTGGTTAAGTTTTCTGCCGTCTGCAAATTAGTGGCATTTCACTATCTGCTATTACTTCTCCTTCAGTGTTTTTAATACATGTGTTGACGTGTAAAAAAGTAAGAACAGACCGATGTATAATCGGCATGTGAATCACATTAAACACTTTAAATGTTGTCACTGAGCTTGGCTCTCCTGGAGCAGGCCTTCATGTGAGACCCAGTACTGTATAATGAACAATAAGCGAATGGGAAATCCTGTTGGTAAGGACAAAAATGAAAAATCAGTCATCATCTACTCACCCTCATGCTGATGTAAAGCAAAGGGAAATTTCATGGTCCACAGCAAAACAGCGTTGCAGAGTTCTTCTAAACTGAAGATGGAGATTTAAAAAACATAAATGCTTGAGATCCCAAACTGATTTGAGAAGAAGTTATTCACGCGCATTTTAAAGCCAAGTGACTGAGGCTGTCTGAAGCAGGTGCATGAGCTTGACTGTGTTGAGGATGTAAATAATGTCTTATCAAATCAATTTTGTATATTGGGGCATCCAGAACCTTAATAATGCCGCAGGAGTTGTATGGAACCATTATGTGCAAAGCTCAAGAACTTTTTAGTACAGTGTGAAACTTCACCGGACTTTCTGTTGGCTTGAGAGCGAGTAGATAAACTGGCAACTCACAAGACTCTGGTCACGCTTCATCGTTTCAGGTGTGCCTTATCATAATTGGTTGTTTGTTTAACCACACCTTATTCCTCAGTATTGAATTACGTTGCCAACTAAGCCCAGTCCAATTTAGCACATCCTTATCAAATATTTATCTTGTGTAAAAGGGCTGTGAAACCAGACTTAAATACATACTGCAGTATTATTACACTACCATGCATATATATGGAACGAGCCTCATCTAAAACCTGCTGGGTGAATAGTTTTGGTCAGTTAAAGTTCTCACTCTTTGTCGCCTTTTCACACAGAGTCTGTCTAGTCTGTGGCTTTGCCATGTTAACAGACGAGCCTGCTTAATGACCTTAAAGAAATGACAGGTATGTAAGGTGACAGTCATACCTCTGTTATTATAGGAATAACTGCTGGCAGGTGTCCAGGTAAAGAGGGGAAAACGCCCCAGGTGCATTTCACAGTCAAGTTTGCAGCCTTTTGGTCCGTGTGAGGATTCTTACTGATGTTCAGTCTGGGAGTGGCTGACAGTTATGCCAGCCGCTGTAACTCCTAGCCACTCCTCCAAGCTGTTATGCACACACACACACACACACACTCACTCACTCACTCACACTTTTCCAGGTCTCAGTAAAACACAACAGACACGCGTAAGCTTGCACACATGCCTACACACTGCGAGCTGACGTGGGCTGAGGTCTGAGCAGGGCTCCGTCTGGAACAGCTGGTATCCATCTGTGGTTGCTGTTGCTCTGGCTGACTTCTTCCTGTTGCTGCTGCTGCTGCTGCTGCAGGCACTGTGGCTGCCCCGAGAGGACACAAACCAGCCAGCCCATTCATGAGCCCTTCTGCAGACACACTCTGGGAATCAGACTGAGTAGATAGTGAGGCTCTCCTGGAGCAACCTTCAGCATGGATATCCTGACAGCCTGGGCTGTCACTAACCCAGCTGTGGCCCGGCTCCTCTGGGTCCTGGCTCTGGTGCTGGCCACTCTCCTGGTCTGGCTCTTCTTCTTCTGCTGCTACAGTTGGAACCAGAGCTCCTCGCCCTCTCTGGAGAGGTACCTGGCAGGTAGGTGTGCCCTGAACCCCCACACCCAACCCTCTGTGGGTGTGTGGAGGCCTGTGATAGGCTTACAATAAGACGGCGCCGCTTACTATGAAGTTTTAACTTCAGGCTCGGGAGGAGCACTCAGTGGAAATGTTTTTTATTTTTTTTTTTTCCAAATCCTGTAATTGTAAAATGTGAGTGCTTCCTTTCCAACACTCCACATTTTCCACAAATTGCCAGCCCACGTTGGCTCACACTTCATTTGGTGGTCGGAGCTGCTCTAATTACTGTTCAAATGTGCTTTTACCCATGTGAGAGGACACAATGGCTCTTTCATACTCATTAGTTCAATAAAAAAAGATTATTTTTGGGAACGTTACTGTGAGTCATCAGAGGCATACTTTCCCATCTTACTAAGAATGTGAAACTACACTGGAGTGTTGCGACACACACACCAACATGTGAGCTTAATGATATGTTATACATTTGACACGATGTGACGGCGACATGCAGCTCGAGCCTCCAGTGATCTGCAGAGTCACGGTAACCTGAGGGCAACATGTGGATGCATGCAGAGAACGATGACTCAGGACTTCTATGTCATTTCTGCGGCATTTTACACATTTTAAAGGGGCAGTATGTTGTTTTTGGGGAAGGAATTTTAATCAGAAGCGAAAGATGTTTTTACGCCTCAACAAACTAAATAAACAAACTCTTTTTGTGTATATGAGTGAATAAACAAACTGACCTTGAAAGACAACATAACTTCATACTGTTTCACATTGTTTATATGTGGCGGACCCTGCCATCTTTCTACCTTCAAACATTGTTCTTAGGACCTTGTTTTCCTCTGAGAACAGCTTGTTTATTCAGTTATGGAATTAAATATATATATCCAGACTTTGCAAAAGTACCTCATTAGTATTGTAAATATTAAAATTTTGAGCATGAATTTCTACATAGTGCCCCGTTAAAGTGATGCCACTTTTACCACCAATAGTTGAAATGACTGTACGATAACTGAACCACATTCCACTGTTCCTGAGGTAAAATGATGATGATTTTGCTTTTCTTTTCCTACAGTGATGACAAAGCACTCCAAATCGAAAGCTCCAACTCAGGTGAGAGAATCTATCTGAACGATCCTGATGAAGTTCTCAAAGTGCAGTTTAGCTCATTAGTTTGCCTGTAATGCCTAATTCAGACTTCAGAGGTCCTCGTTCACTTGCACTTCGCTCTGTTTCTCACAACCAGCCTGCAGGTGTTAGGAGCAAACAGCCAGCATGCTTATCCAGCTCATTATTACTTATTCAGTGTGCTGAACCGTTATTACTCAAGTGCTATGACATGAATATATGGGAATACAGGGTCTGTCAGTTTTTTTAAATCAATTTTAGAAGCCATGACAGTGTGGTGTGGTGTGGTGTGGTGTGGTGTGGTGGGGCGAGGGGTGTTTCACTGGTTGTGATCTGCAATCTCACTGCTAGATGCCGCTAAATCCTACGCAATCAACCTTTAATTTTCCTGACTTTTACAGCACAGTCGTGACTCAGCTGAGAGAATATCCTGTTTTTACATTTGGCTTTCTGTCTCAGTCAGAAAGGGAAGTGATACATTTAATGTTTCCAGCATGAATAACAGTGTTTCTTTATAGACAAAAGAGGAACTGGCATTAGCTTTGAAACAGAAATCAAAGTGCATTGTTCGCTAACATGCAACATTGGAGCACCGACTACAGTTTGTGTGGCACCAGCTGACCCTCCACAGCTGGAGCCCCCTTTTGTCCAATCGAAGGTCCCTGCAGAGGACAATGTTTATATCAGTCCCACATAATCCATACACTGTAATAAAACCTCCCAGCAGCTGCAGCTTTATCACTCTGCAGTTCCATCACTAAGTACACTACAAGTGGGCTCACTTTATACCAAGAGATGTGTAACTGTGCTGGCTCTGGCTCAGTGTGTTTTGGCACGGTGGTGATGAGTGTTATTACCCGGCAGAGAAGGACTGTGCAGTTATTGTGAGTGATAAGTTCAAGAGGCTCTCTGAAATGGCTCCATGAGTGAAGCCCTTTGTCTGTTCAGCACTGACGTGCCAACAAAGGTCCATTTCCTCCTGCAGCAGCCAGCGTGGACAAAGAGGCATGTGAGGTCTCGTAACGCTGCGACCATCAGTTATCAGGCTGTCAGTCACTGTTTTTGAATCTCATAGAAACAAATGCATTCATACTGACAAATAAAGTACAAGAGGCTCTTTATACAATGTGCGAAAGGTAAGAAAACAAGAAAAAGTAGTCAGTCATGAGACCATCTTCAGCTGTATGTTGTCAGCATGGTGCTATGAGCTTTTCTTCTTTTTATTTCATTTAACATCAACAGAAAACAAAGAAATATCCACCCCGACATTGGTACTTTGAGTTTTGTCTTGTTAATGTCCATTTTCCCTTCTCTTCAAACAGTTGTGCTTCTTGTAGTGTAGAGAGGGCACGTTTTTTTTCCCCAAACATGGGACACCAATCAGGACAATCACCTGATCTAACTGCCTACAAATCAGATTTCTCCAGGTCTGTGAAATGGTGGATATTTGCATTGTTTGTTTTTTTTTATTCTACTTATTTAATTAGCATGCAACCATTGTTTTATCCTAAATGAGACTGGTGATGTTGGTTACATGCACCTAACAGCACTTCCTGAGAGTCACAGTCTACAATTTCTCTCCTGATAAAGATGTTTGTGTTTAAATTAGAACCCAAATATCAAACTACACAACTGTGGAGCCATTTGACGTTGACATTGACTGAAAAGCTAAATACTGTATAAGCACGCACTTCTAGGTCTTCAAAGTGTGGGCAGAGGTGTCACAGTTTGAGCTGCTGGTGGTTCAGAGGTTACAGCAGAACTGAGCGGCTTTACATTTCTATCTGTCACGCTGTGCAACATGAGAATGATTTCATTATGACTGTATGTTAATTTCAACGACTGAATGAAAGACAGGCTTGTTCATTTTCTGACAATGGAAACGTAACTGATGCATTCTGTCGGTCGGCTGTAATTCATAGCTGAGATCAGACTGTACAATCACTCTTTTCAAAAACTACTGTATGCCTCAAATTCTTTTAACATCTGATTACCATGTGATAAGTTGAGACAAAACATAAAGCCTGATGATAGCTATGGATGGAGGAATAACTGCAGTGTGACACATGATAGACTACACTGCCTGCATATTAGAATCTGTCATTTAAACATATAGCAGATCTCCTCCATAAACAGTATCAGCCTGTTTCCATTCAATTACACTATACGATTGTCCCCCTGGGTGAATAAAACGTATTGCGTGTAGTTTTGTTCCTCAGCAGCGGGAAAAACAAAACCTCATTTGTTTACCTGACAGCACCAATCATAATCAGTGGCCTCTGAATAAGGAAGCTTTTGTCCGGCTCAGTCAGTGCATGCTAAATATCACTTGGTTCCACGGTGAACGGCGTGTTGCTGTGACTTTATTTCCCAAACTGAAACACTTTACAAATAGAATCTGTCTGTCAGAGAAGCAGCGGCTCAAAGATGATGCACTCGCAGGAAAAACTCTGCTCCCATGTTCAGTTTAATAATAACATCAAATAATCAAAGCTACTGTGTCATTTCAGAGGAAGAAAAAGCCCAAAGAGAAGCCGACGGCTGCTGTCCAGTCAGAGGAAGTTGTGGTGAAAGAGTCCGTGGCCGTTGGACAGGAGCCACCGTGTCCGGCAGTGAGGAAACGGAAGAGAAGAGCTCTTAAAGGCGGGACGGAAACTGTGACTGCAGTGAGATCACAGAAGGTGAGGGATGTTTCTCCATCGTGTGTCATCAAAGGCTTGTTTCCTGGCATGCCAGCACCACTGTCTCCACTGTGTTTGGTTTAATGAGGCTGTTTTTAGAGCTTTGAACACATTTCAAGGTTGTTTAAATCCTACTGAGATGTTTTCTGCTGTTGTTTCTACTTTCTTTTCATTCATGATTAGATTTGAGCTGTTTTTTTTGACTGAGTTCTGATGGATGTATCTCAGCTGAGTGCAGAAAATAACATGCATACAAACAAACTTTTCCTTACTACTGACCTCTCAAAGCACATGTCACATTCCTCATTCATACACTGATGAAGCAAAGCCTGCCATGCAAAGTGGTGAAGCTGCTTATCACATGTTCAAGAATACTTCATCATGCAGAACCAGTGACCTTCAGGTTATTCAACGATCCCACTGTGGATTTCAGCACTTTTATCTCAACTAACAGCGATGATTTTGCTTTGCGTCAGTTCTTAAAGGGGTATAGTATGAGTGTTCATTTGAAGAAAGACAGACGACTTTATTTTGCCAAATATTGCAGTTTGTTAAACTGGTAAAAGACATGTGCATTTCTCTTCTTATCACTGTGAAGTAAATGTTGATTGCACAACATAAAGGCTTTAGAATAATGACACCAGTTTCATGTAGCTTGGTTCCCTGTAAACCTCACTGGCACTACGCAGTTTTGTCTGTTTCCTCTTTAATTTATTGAGACCACGGTTTTGGTGGCTTCAAAATATTCTATGATAAAATTTTGTCCAAATGAAATTAAATGTACCTCAGGTGTGTTCAATTTAAAGAGGCAACATGTGTTCAAAAAATGAACCAAAATGATCAACATATTATCCAGAAAGACAGTGTTGAGATTCTGTCAAAGACTTCTATGTATTATCTTGCAGAGATGTCTACTGGAGTTAGCATGCTAACCAGCTAGCCCCGGCCCATCCTGGCTCCTAATACCACTTTGTCCCACAAGAGGCAACAGTCTTATAGCCACTTTAGTTTCTGCTTTGAGACGTACACTCCTCATGAGCTTACAGTAAATAAATAAAAAAATCAGACCTGCTGTAAATCACCTCTGTACTGTCTTAGAGCTGGCGCCCGTCTGTCTCAGAGGTTGTGTTCAGTCCCAGTTGGGTGTCCAGTCGTGTTCACTGGGAGGTCGCTTCCCTTTGGTTTACCTGAGCTCCTTTGCCTGCAGTGACTCTCCTGAGAAATGAGGTCAAGGTCCAGCCAAAATGTAGTCAACTAGATGCTCCACAGCAAACTGAGCTAACCTGCTAATGGCAGCTAGCCGCTACAGCCAAAGACAGCTGCAGAAAAGAGTATACTGAGCAGCAGTTAGCGGTCAAGCTGCCCCCTACAGTGTGGTATTAGTACTTTTACCTACACAAAGGATCTGAATTATTCATCCTACACTGGACACTGACCAGTGGTGTGTGGAGTGTTGCTCGCTCACTGAAGGAGTCGATGTGGTTCTGATGTACTGTTCATACCACAGCAGTTCTAACATCCTTCACCTCCCTCAGAGCTCCGCTGCTCTCTGGCGTCATGAAGCCCTTGGTTGATCAGATTGACCCCTCAGCACAATGGGTACAATGCTGGCACAGACATCGGCATTCAGAAATGATGGCACGCATGGTTTATGAATACAAGAGCAGGCTCAGAGTGGGAGCGAGCCAACACGTCACCGCCCCCCCTCCTTACCCCGGTCTGCAACTTCTCCATGCCCATTGATTCATTCTCCAAGTGGGCGACTAATAATGTAGTACGGCCACATAAACAAGCAGTCTATCATTCATGGTGCTGTTGTGATTATGTAATGGCTCAGCACGACAGTTTTTAATTTGACTCAGTACAACTCGGCACCGTTCTGAGCAAAAAAGAAAGAGTGCAAAACAAGTCGCAGGGCAACAGGGGACTAAATGGAACTGATTTCCTGATTAATTGCTGTTGATTTGCATGTCTGTGAAATCAAAGTGTAAAGTGCAGGAAGAGTTCAGCTGGCAGACCCTGAAACATACAGGATACAGTAGATGTGATGAACTGCTGGGTGCCACTGACAGTGTTTCCTCGTATTGAATGTTATTTTTGCATAGATATTCATATTTATGGGTCATAGTTGTCAATGAAGTTGATATTTGTGTTAATCACCTTATACTTTATATATCATCGTGATGGTATATTTTAACTTGGTGAAAAAATATGCAGCACAAGCTCAAATTATCTTGTATTTCAGGGCTTTTTACAGTGGATGGATGCTCAGTTGTCATGGAGACCGTGCAGTTGTCATCACCTTTTCTGAGCCTGTATTTGAAAACAGTCAGTGGGACGGTGATGTCGTTCCTTTATTGCCTAAAGCTAACTTTTTTCACTTCAGCTGATTGCATTTTTTGCTTTAAAAAAATCATGAAAGTTGTGTGAATTTGTGAAGATTATCTTGCTTAATTTCCAAGTTCCCAGTCGTCACATTCAACTGGAACAGACCTCAAAATCCAAGATGGCTGCTGCACTCGTCAACAGCTGTAAAGGCTGTAGAAGATACTGTTTATTAGCACTTCAGACTCATTTGTGTCTCATGAAACCAGCCTTAAACAAAGTACTATCCAACTTTGATCCGTGGACATGTTTATTTAATGTCAATGGCTAACAAAGGCTAAACTGACTGGAACTGGTTTTCTTACTTGCTGTGTACCAACAGTGTCAACTCAGATGTGAAGTCATTCCCAGCTCTGGCTTCTGACTTTTACTATCACTAGCAGTGGTGGACCGATTGCCCCCCTGATGCTCCGATGTTTTAAAAAAAAACACAGCAAGTGCCGTCTTGGATGTCCTTTGGTATATTAAACATGATAAAGTGTCCTTCCAGTGGACAAAACATGGTGAAAAAAAAAACTCTTCACTATAAATATATCACAAATCTCTGCATGCGGGTCCCCCCACCTTGAGTCCGCCCCTGGTCATCAGCATCTTGTTACATGCTGATGTTGTAACCTTTGTTACAACAGAACTCATTTTCTACAAAAATCAAAATACATCATCCCGGCTGCTCTCTGTTTGAAGCTGGGAGCTTCTGTCTGGACGGTTAGTCACCAGGAAGCTCCAAAATATCATTTCTAAATGTGTCGTACTGTTGAGTCTTGTCCAGAGTGCACATACAGGAGTTAAATCTGCCTCGTCCCATTGAGTGTGATCACAGCTGTATGTTTACATCACAGCAGCACATCTGTTTCCACGTGCCAGACAGATGCTGAGCTCAGCAGGACGGAGCTGGCTCTGCCTCTCGGATACACAGCATCTGTAAGGTGTGAAGTGTCTGCACGTACACTGATCACAGATCAGACTGTGGCGGCGTGACGTGTGAAGCAGCCTCTGATCGCTCGCTGCGATCAAACTGACCTGAGCTCAGTTTTGACGTGCATGCAGTCAGACCTCAGCTCTCAGCCTCGTCTCGGTTCGCGCCTGCTGTTTCGCGACAACTTCGCCCGGAGACAAGCGACAGGACTGAGAGGGAGCGGGTCGGATCGGTCCGGGTCTGACAGCCGGGGTACTGCAGGACGCAGGCGCGCCTCCGCTGCGGCTGAGGAGGAGGAGGAGGAGGAGGAGGAGGAGGATGATGGCTCTCAAGTTTGAGCGGATCTAACTGGGACGAATCCACCGACGGCACCGCTGCAGTGGACGGATATTGTGCGCTTGTTTACTCGGGGACCAAAGCAGCAGCAGTCCTGGATATTTTCGCCGTGAGTAAAAAAGAAAAAAAAAAAAAAAGGATACAGATTATTTATAGTTTTGCGTTTTTGCCGCATCGCTGACGCTTCTCATCACATGATTTAGTGTCATTTTAAAAAAAACATGCAGATGAGAAATATCCGTCCTGGAACGAGTGTGAGAAACGTGTTTTCATCTGCATGGAGGAAAAAAAAAAATCCCAGCAGGTGCACCCATCAGGTGTGTCCACACTGCGGAGGATTTCAGGTGTGGCCATGCGGTGCTGCCTCTCAGAGAGGTGGGACTGTGAGCTCAAGTTGTTATTTTGTCCTGGGGAGGATCCAGACCTGTCAAAGTGATGATCAACAGATCCAGCTCCTAATGAAGTCCCCTCAGTTGTTCACAGTCTGGAGGGGAGGGGAGGGGAGGGGAGAGAGCCTCGGTCAGCTGTCAGAGTGATTCAGCCGCTGTCTCAGTCTGTTCATGCCAGCACGCAAACACTTAACTTTCTTCCATTTCCAAGAGCTGAGAGTTTGTGGAGCATGCTCTCTGAGGCTCGCCGGGGTTGCCTGGTAACTACGGTTCACCCTGATGCTTTCAGCTTGCTTGGATGAAGGCCATACAAGAAAGGAAAGCCCGTGTGAATGGTAATGAGTGAGAGTAAGAAGGACAGAGGTGACCGTAGTGGAGGTTTAAAGGTGATATTTGTAAGCAAAGTTTGAGTCTCATCACCAGCTCACTGTGGGATGTAGGATGATTGTCGGACATCCCAAAGCTTCCAAGTTTTGATGAGTTGTGAATGAGACTCAAAAATGAACTTTTCATACAATTAGCACCTTCAGCCGCCTCAGAGTCAGAGCTGCAGATGTTTCTCACGTGTGACTTGAACAGATCAGTGCTCTGCAGAACAGTAATGACCAATTCAGAGGCATCAAAGATCAGACAGACTCACACTCGACTGATCTACAGCATCACAAGAAAGATTCAGATGCGTCTGTGAGAACTTTGAGGCGGTCTCTAGATCTCTCCCTCTGCTGTGTGAGCTATTTTTGAAGCTATGAATTTTTAACACGGCCCCTCCACTGTATCTAACCTTTCAAACTGCCTCGGCTGCATTTTCCTGATGTATTCACGCAGCTCAGTTTGTCGTACATATGAAAGACCGAATCCTATGAAATCAAGATGAATCCACGCAGCTGTGCTAGCCGACCGGTCAGATGGTGGCTCGACGCCCATGTGTCCATTAGGATCAGTTGATGAACTGCCACAGGCGAGAATAACGTGTTACTGCTCCACTTTTCAGAGTGTTTTTAGTTTGTCTGTCACATATCGAGGGGCAGCACTGATTTTAAACCTGAATGACACAAGTTTTCCTGGAAAGAAAACGGGGTGTCGTGATTTAGATCGAATGTGAAAATGAACCCTGTCGACAATCCAAATGCAGAATCGACACCATCACCCCCCCTCGCTTCAACAACACCTCAGAGGATACAGCTAGCTTAGCATTAGCCTGCAGCAGCACATCCAGACACTTATCCTGTCAGCACTGAGACAAACAAGCAACCGGTGAGAAGGTAAATCTGACAGCATCAGAGCTGCATCAGAGATCCTTTATTGAGTTCTTTGAGAAGAGCGTTTACTCGTGGAGGAAAAACTGGTCTGAACGAAACCGATAACATCGCCAAAGATCTTTTATTGATTTGTTTGAGACGAGGGTTTTCTCGGGACAGATTTGAGAGACTGAACTTTGTAACAAACTGAATTTCTTCTATTGTTTATTGTTGAATCACTGAAGAGGATTTTAATTTTTTGATGGATGTTATTTGAACTTTACTCTAACCTTCAAAGAGCCATCATGGATGAAGTCAAACTGTTGTTGTGATCCTTATAAACAGCAGTCGTAGGGGCAGAAAATCAATCGTGACCTTAAAATCCAAAGTTAAATTGAATGATGGATTTGGAGAACCGTGACACACCAAGTAATAATCTGTCCATGCAGAGTACAAACTGTCATCAGAGATGGAAATTTGCAATAATACAAGAAATAAAAAGTGCTGCAGTGCTGCAGTCCTAACAACAACCGGTGTGTAGCTATAAATAGCACCCAGCTAAATCAAAACCTGAGCATGAACTGTGTCTGGTGCACTTGAGACATTACTCCTGGGACTCTGCTCCTGTCTGCTGCCGTCCAATCAGAGAGGCTGTGGCGCTGCAGCCAGCGCCCCTGTGGAGAGCATCCTGCGAGCTGGATGGTGACTCAGCTGAAAAGAGAGCTGGGAGTGTGGTGACGTCGTCCAGTGCATCAGCAGCACCTGCCCCAAAAATACTCCATCTTCAGAGAGAGAGAGAGTTTTTGTCTTAAAGGGACAGTTCACTCCAAAACCAAAAACACATGTGGTGTTATTTATCCAGCTAGATTGTTCTGATGTGAGTTTAGAGTTGTCTGTCCTCTCAGCTTGTGGTGCTCAAAGAGTTAAAATGATACATTTGAAAAAAACTCAACATCAATGTGTCCTACCAAAAATCATGAACCCGTTTCTCAAGATAACCTACAGACCTTGGTGAGAGCCTGAACGTTTAAAGGAACAGTTCATCCAAAATAATCACAAATGTATGTTCCCCTCTGTCCTTCAGTGCTGTTTGTTCCTAGAGATTGTTCTGATGGGAGTTCTACAGATATCAGCTTTAAAGATGTCTGCCTCCTCTCAGATGTGATGTCACCAGATCTGCTCTGTGTTCTTTGTTCTTGTTCTGAGAGGTTTTGTAAGTGTGTGCTTCTCCTTTTTACCCACTGATTTTCATCCAGACCATGGAGGAGGTGAAGGACAAGCCCAAGAGGAGGCCTCTGGTCAGGGCGGCGTCGGAGGAGAGCTCCAGTGACCTGAGCTCGGTGAGTTACTCTCCATCACCTGGAGACACGCTGCCCTGGAACCTGCCCAAACACCATCGCATGAAGCGCTCCAAGTCAGCCTCCGGAGACGTGCTGGACCCGGCAGAGAGGGCCGTCATCCGCATTGCAGGTACGATGTTTCGCACAGAAAGAAGTAGAAGTGTCTGTGAGGGGGATGTACGTGTCTTTATACGTTCTGCCCACTATTTTTCTTTATGTTCTGCTCTAGTGCTCATTTTACAAACTCTGCTGTAACACTGCTGCTAACACTGGTTGTTCGTGGAGCATTACATAAGGAGGTTCTCGTCTGATCGATCGATCGTAACGCTCGGGGCGGCTTCTGATAGTTGATAACTGCAGTTTGAATTTGAAGTTGTCGCTGTGTGTGATTCTGGTTGGATTTTTTTGCTAACAGGCATTTTGTGAGCTGATATCTCGACTCCTCTCTGTGTTTGTGTGAAATAAGAACCTGTGATGATGCAGACCTTTATATTTTACTATCATTTAGACCTGCGTGCAGATGATATCTTGGCATCTGTAGGCCAGTAGTTTCTTATACTCTGTTTTTATATTCCATTGCTATCTATGTAAGTACTTGCAGTATTCGCGTTGGCATTTGTTTTTCTTGGTTGTTGTTTGGCATTTTGATGCTTTCCTTCGCTTTCCTTCATTCATTTTGTTTTTTCGTCATTGTTGTCAATAGCTCTGCAGTCTCTTTCACATTTTCTCTACACACATTGGATTCAGCCAAGCATAACAGATCAAATCACTCATACGTGACGGGATTACTTCACAGCTCGTTTGCTGCTCTTCATGTCATCGTTACACCTAAACTGTTCTGCAGTTCACACTGGTGCTGCTCTCATCACCTGCTGCCCATTGACAACATTTCGTAAGAATATACTGTCCATCTCATACACTGTGATAGATAGATCTATTGGAATTGTATTAATACTAAGCCCTAAAAGTCGAATTTGTGAGGTCAAAATTCTCTTATGGCTCTGATGTGTGACTGTCCACATTTCTGATGTTACAAATCTTTAAACCAGCCTCTTGCACTGTGTTTTACTTCATACTTGTTCCTGTTGATGAAATGTAGATGAACCCAACATGCTCTGATAATCCCGCACCCTCATACATAAAACCTGCCTGTGCAAGGTAATATTTGTCCTTACCTGCAGTGTTGGCACAAGAAAACAATGATCCTTCCAACAATCTGTCTTAAATTTAGTTCAGACTTCTCTAGAAAAAGGTTTTAAACAGCTTTAGATTTAAGTGTGTGATACCTGTAGACACCCCGACTGCAGCTGCTGATCCGGATGATTGTTTGATTTCGATGCTTTCTTACTCGCAGTGGATGGAAGTGATTCAAAAGAAGAAAATGTGAAAATCTGCTGTTCCTACACACTCAGCCCTTCCTCAGAGACTCTTGTGGGCAGTTGAAAGAGATATATTATATAACATCATTATTGCTAATCTCTCATTATGCTCATTTATTCCTCGTGGGAGGTTTCACACTACAGGGACTGTTTCTTTGTCTACCTCAGATCTTGCAGAGGCTCTGCAGCTCGTTCGCCTCTGTTCTGCTGCCTCAGCACTTCTCGGGGTGGGTGTTGGGTTCACGCTGTCTCTTTGGACCACAAACAGCAACACGGACCTCTACACCCCCCCCACCCTCCCCGATCGTCCCTGATATTGATTTGATGGGGTGGGGTACTGCAGCAGTATTGTGAAACTGGATGTTACTGTCTCTGCAGCAGCAGGATCGAATGACTCTGAGTGATGAGCGAGAGCTTTGGGACGTGGTGGGATATCTGGATGATTTACTTCTGGAGATAGATATTTAAACATCCCTCTCATGACTTCCTGTAGTGCCTCTAGTAGCGAGCAGAAATACATTAGATAAAAGGCGACTGTCTCAATGTTGTCTTGTTGGCTTGCTGCCATAATGGCCCTGGCCCGATTCATTAGCCTTGTGAGACGCACGCGAGGCTGGAGATGCAGCTTTATCTCACAAGGAATGACGACAGGACCATTTGTTATCAAGCTGCAGACAGTTTGAGAGGCACACAGCGTCGGCCGACACTGACTAACATGTCACTAACAACCTGTCAAGGTGTTTGTGGCTTTCCAACACGCCGGTTTATTGATCAGATGGCTGTGACTCTTGACGGTCGCTCTGTTGATGCTCCAACAGACTCACAGTGATAAAACAGTACAGAGTTGGTGAAAGAACAGACTGGCTACACAGACCAGCAGAATCACATGGAGGAGGGGAGTGATCCTGGTTCAGTCATGTGTTGTGATCCTCATGGCTCCTAATGACCACCAGGGGCCGATGTGCCAAACAGTGATCTCCTGTTACAGATGACTGGAAAGTCACAGCCAAAACACTACAAACGCACCAACTGCACAGATGCCGTGGGATTGTTAGCTAAAGTTAGCATTAGCACGTAGCTTAACCTATTGCTGTAGCTCAAGTAAAGGCTCACAGAGACACGAGCTTGCAGTCTCATTACTTTAAACTTAGATTTCCTCTGATCAAATCTGAGTGTAATAGAGGGTGAAACATTTCACCCAGTGCCTCAGAAGGACGTCTGAGAGGAAACCTTCCCTTTATGTCACTGATGTTGTTTTCTAACTAAAAATATCAACACACACAGCACAGTGGCTGTAATACTGAAGATCTCTACGACAAGTGAAAGCAGTAAGATGTCGACATAAACCCACTGATTATAAGTGAATGAGAGATATACCAGGCACTCAGCATGGTTTCTTATAATCAGTGTGTGATCATTTAAAGTTGTGTTTGTACAGTGGGATGTAACGTGACTCATTTCTGATCAGCAGTTGTTTTAATCATCCACCTTCTGCGAGTCTACATCATCGTTTCTCTGTGGAGTGAGAAGAGACGCCGTCTTAACTCGTCCTTTGCATATTATTATGGTTTTCCAGCAGGGCCTCATTACGATATCTCACAAACCTTTGACTCCTCTAGTTTGAAGAATTTTGTTCACCCCTCTTGGGTTTTGCAGAGGATCAGCCTGTTACGTAACCTTCAGCTCTGTGATGTTGTTCATTTCATTCAGCCAGTCTCTGCACCTGAAACATGCACCCTCAGAGAAGCAGACACCTTTTTTTCTTCCACATGATCATCCAGCTGTGCAGGGTAACATCTGTCTGAGAGTTTTTCAGATCATTAGCATGTGTTTATTGACACAGTTGCAGTATAGCGGGAGTATGAAAACAGTGGTAACCAGAAAAACTGGACTGTTTTTTTAGCCTGTGGTCGCTTCTTGATCACACAAAACAAAATCAAGTTTTGTTTATTGTGTCTTTTTTTAGGTTCTAAACTTATAATCAGTCGTCCTGCTTCTTCGCTGAGAGAGACAAATGACTCACGCACCACTGTGTAGGAGAGGAGTAACTTGTTGTTGCAGTAAATATTTCCACATTTCATCCAGGGAACATCACCGAATGGTGTTTAACTTCACTAAATGCAGGGCGAGATAAGGCTTTAAGACAGATTGATGAAGAATCTCTGAGAGTACTCCTGTCTTGTCGATGTCGTAACTTCAGATTGATCTCATTCTTCCTCCTGAATCAAACATCCATAGCTGCTTTTTCCTTCCTTAATTTCTGGTTAGACTTGCCGTGCTGTAGTTTTTCACATTTTTGTTCAGTTTTCAAGGAACTCTGAGTCGAGATGATAGATTCAAATGAATTATTCAGAATTGCTTTCAACACGGGACTCTGTGCAGTTTTTTGTCAGAATATTAAACTGCGGATCCATTATTGATTTTACATTTTACAGTCCTCTCTGTGGCAGCTTGCGTCAGCGGCGTGTGAGGATGCCTCAGAGATCCGGAGGTACTCTTGTGCGGCACACAGGTGCAAAGTTTTGTGATGATGTTTTCCTGAAGTTTTGTCCTGTCACTGTCCTGAAGTTGTCTCCAAATGTTGACCACTACTACTACTACTACTACTACTCCCTCCAGTGTTAACAGATGAGGGACACCCGTTTTGAAGTTTGGTGAAACTTGTCTTGCAGCTACATACTGTCGAGTGCTGTTTACCTCAGTGATCAGATTGGTGCTCATGGACCAGGACAGAGGAGTTTGTGCAGTATTCATGCTGGACACTAGAGGACAGTATCCAAAGATAAAGTGCAGCGAGGCGCGTCTGCATGTTTCCAAGTACCCCTCTCTTACTGTGCGGCTCGTATCTGCTGTCATGTACAGTATTCCATATTGAGGACATACATCAATACATATTGCACGTGCAGAGTCACAGTAGTGACATGTGGTGCTGAGTCAGCAGCTGAGCAGATGTTCATGACCGCAGAAAACAACAGAAGAGAAATTGAAAAGCTTGTGGTCATCGGCCAAACAAGGCCGTAAATCACACTCGGCTTTGATTGAATCTGTACCACACAAGCAGAGCAACACATCACTTGTTACATTACTTTATGACCTCTAAAACAAATTTGCAAGGCTATTTGTGTTTACACGGTAGACAAATGTATTCAAATCAACCAGAGCTTTATGACTCACTCTTAAATACAAATTTAAATAACCAAAAAACTTTTTTGATTAATTTTCTTCCCTTCTGTTACCATTTATTCTTTCGTCTATATTTGTTGTGTTTGACTTGAATTTTAAATTGATTGATTTATTATATTTTATATAACATATCATTTGACTAACCCTTTCTGATATGTTGTGTTTTGACCCTCAGGGCCACCGTAGATTAAAAAGTGCTGCAAAACAATCTGAACCATAATCAAAATGTTTGGTGACCCTGAAGGTCAGAACACAACAACCTTTCACAAAAGGCAACATGTTTTCAAAAATGTTGTGTTTGTGAAATGTTGTAGTGTTCTGGCCCTCTGGGCTACCGTAGTTTAAAAAGTATGCAAAATAATCTGAACCATAAGAAGGACTAACGGTAACCTTGGGGGTTAAAACACAACAACATTTCAGAAAGGGTTAGTTTCTTAAATAATGTGTTTGTGTTGTATTTTATAAAATGTTGTGTTTTGATCCTCTGGGCCACCGTAGTTTGAGAAGTACAACAAAATAAGCTGAACTGTAATCAAAATATACGGTGGCCCTGAAGGAGAAAACACAACAAACCTTTCAGAAAACACAACTTTTAACAAATGTTTCCTGAAATGTTGTGTTTTGATCCCTCAGGGACACCGTACACAGAATGTTGTCATGGATTATATCAATAAAGAGGTTGGAGGCGAAAGAGTGTAGTACAGTCAATGACCTCCAGGATCGTCCCCACAGTAACAGTAATTACACACATAAAACAGTAATGCTAATGTGATTGCAGTCATAAATAACTGTGCAGCACATTATCCCCTCACTGACTATATTTCAACCTATAATTAGTATTCAGGCTGCCAACCTGTGAGCTAGTAACCACACAAGGTCTAACAAACACAAATCAGTGGGTACACTAAAAAAACAGTCAATGAACACCGAGGGGGCGTCGGATCCCTTCCTGGAAGTGTTGTTATTTTCTTTTGTTTTAGCCGAGAACGTAAATTAGTGGCACAGCCGGAGCGGAGCGTCTTTGCTCTGGTGATGTGTGGGAGGGCTGGCTGGCACGGCAGTCCGTCACCCGAGCCAAAGCCAGACAAGCAAACAGGGAGACAAAAGTGAGACTTTCTCTCCGAGAGGCACCGTCTGCTGGGCAGTGATGAGGAAACAGAGGGATGGGGTTTTATTTTTTGCACCCACACTGTGGCATAGATGGATTCAAACATAAAATCATAGAATAAATCCATCAGTTTTAAATTGGTAATCTGTGCGAGTCTCATTGTTTTACTTTGGTGAGGTCTCTGGGGATGAGCTGTCATGTCCATGTGGTGGTTTGCACCGCGGTCCCCAGTGGAGACTTGTCAAACAGTTTTTGCTGTGCAGCAGCAATATTCTCCTTGATTTTCTGTTGATACTTTCTGGAGGTTTGTCTGTTTTCTCTGATTTGTTTCATGGTGGCTGTCACTTAAACTGCAAGACTTCCTGCCATTTACTCCAAATGAGACACTGAAGTTATTTTCTGACATTTATTTATTCATTCATTCTGATCCATTTATTAGGTGTCTTAATGATGTTTTTTCATCCAGTAACAGGAGTGTGTTCCTCATAAATAATCATTATATTTAATAAATTCAGTATTATCATAATTTAAGCCATAGTCATGCACTCCCACTGTCTCCCTGCTGTTAATGTTTTTATTTTATTTAAGACACTTAGAAATCTGTTAATCTGAAAAAAATAGTTGCTCATAAAGTTCTTAAAAATATCGATATCGCATGTTTAAAACAATGCAGTGTCCATTAATTATACATTTGACTGTATTGAAAGAACAGAGGGTATTTAAACAAACCGATCAAGGCTGCACAGATATTTATTTCCATTTTTACTAATGTGTTCACTCTCTGACTCTTTGTGTCGCAGCTCTGTGTGCATGTTGTTGATCATACAAATCCCATATTTTGTGTCAAGGATTTCTTTTCTTTTAACTGTGTGAGTGAAGACATTATATGGTGGTTTTTCTATACCAGTATGGTATCAAAGTTTAAAATATTGATAATGTGACAGCCTTAGGTTCTCTTCTCTGAAAACTGATCACATGAATATAGAAGAAAGAGTTTTAACAAGCTCCACTGAAGAGGCTTTGGGTGCTGCGCCTCATTACAGATGAACACAACATCATCATCATCATCATCATCATCACCATCACAACTGTTCTGCAGCTCAGTTTTGGGTTGTAACTCACTGGTTGAGAAACACTTGAGTAATTTTCGGGTGTCTCAAAGTTGCCACACTGTTCTCATAACATTTTCCACATTCCCGACTTGAAGGATTTATGCGTGTCAATTTTGCAATTTGCAGTTTTGTGCTGCTGAAAGTCTCCTTTTTTTTTCTGCTGATAGCTGAGTAAACACGAACTCCTCCAGCTGTGTGAGAAAGTGATAACACACCCATGTGCTGCGAGTATGTGAGAGTTCAGATGCATTCTGACTGGTGTGACGTGCAAAAACTTGATTTGAGCCAGCGACCTTTCGATTACTAGAATATTAATATATCACCAGTATTACTCCCTGATAGCAAGTAAGCTGCTTTGTTTCTGTTGGCATTTGTTCAAGTAATTTTGTAAATTGCACAAAATTCATGCACTAACTTGCTTTTATTGTTATATTGAACTTTCCTTTGGCTGCCGTGATGCACAAATGTTCCACGTTTGCAGGACTAATGAAGCAACTCTGATAATAAATAAAGGAACTGATAATGTGATATGGCATTAAAATAATACTGCAATTTATTTGTCTATATTTCAATGCACGATATATATCATGAGACTGAAATCAAACTTCCAAATATTTTTGATTTTATTTGATTGATATTGCAACTATACTGCTTATTGAAAAATTATATCACTGTGCTTTAATGCAGCATTTTAAACCCAGGAAAAGACAACACTAATGTCATATCACAACATCATACTGCCCCGAATCCAACAATATGATATCAATATATGACCCAGCTCCAGCTTCACTCCATTTAGATGTGCCAGCTGAAGGACATTTTTGAAAGTAGGAAAAGCAATATCACTAAAGGCGACTGGATTCAGCGGCGTCAGTTTTTCAGGTCCTGGTTTTGTGCCTGCTGGCTCGCTGTCACATCATCATGGTTTGTTGGGGAACCTAAATGGAACAGAGCGATCATTAATGTTATTTGTTCCACCCGTGCACTTCCTGTTCGAGCGAGTCCAAAATCATTCCCTCGTTCACCCCCCAAGCACAATAATACACACTCGATAGGTGACTCTAAAGGTGAGAAGTACGTTGTAATTTTGGAGATTTATGACTCGTCAGTACTTTCCACCATCGCTGGCAGGTGTAACTTCACCTCTGACTGCTTTTTGTGGTGTTAAGCGAGCAGTGACGCTACATTTCGATTAAAATTGGGGAATTTATGAGGACATTATATTGTGCTTTAATTTCCCACTTCAGAAACTGGACAGTAGATATGTTTATATATGATTGCTGAAGGTTGATGTGGTGGAAATGTGTGTGGATTCAGTTACTCAGCTGCCACTCAGAACTTGCAGAGTTTCTGTGTGGACATACAGCTTTTTGGAAAAGAAATACTCTTTGAGTGATTCACAGTATATTTCCTCTGAACATTTCCAATTTTCCTGTCAAAGTTCTCAGTGCTTCTTCCAAGCACTATTTCCTTGTAGGAATATTGCACGGCTGGCAGTTTTTCTTGGCGTCCTGATGAACTATTGTCACTGCTTCATCCTGAGACGGTCTGTGACTCCTCTGAATGGAGTAGTTGATGTATTTACTCCTTTCTTGGCAGTGTGGGCTGAACATTCCTTCAAGGACGGGGCCTGAGAATTGGACTAATCCTGTATCTTTCTCCCATTTAGAGTTGGTTATTGTTGATGGTCCCTTTTCATTTCCCACAGCTAAATCAGACCAGGGCAGTCAAAACTGATGGATACTGTGAGATTTAAAAGGATCACGGGTGTTTATTGTTGTCGTTTGGCTGGTTTCTTGGTTTAGGCACAAGTAAAACACTGAGATTCTTCTCAAAGAATGAGAAGTTCTGTCTTTAAGGATTATCTTAAGTCCCTTTGCTGTTAAACATGTCCAGTCATAGTCAGAGTTGTAATCCAGCAGTGACCCAGTGTCGTGGCCTGTACTGAAGAGGTGTGGTTCTCTGGCATTTAAGCTTAAAAAATATGCCGTCATTGAGCATTGGGAATATGACGTGACGTTAAGGAGAACCGTGGAAGTGTTCTGGGAGTTTATTTTAAAGCTGTGAATAGTGCAGGATCCACTTTGCGTGCCGTGCCCCAGTTTCTCCAGCAGCAGGAACTCAAATAACCCCACGCAGCTCCGTCATTTGTTTTTTCATCGAGGTAGCCATGTGTGTCTCTCTATCAGAGGTGGAGCTGGCCTGTGTGGTGTGTGTGTGTGTGTGTGTGTGTGTGTGTGTGTTTGCGGGATCTGCGGCTCAACCGGTGTCTGTGTTTGTGGTGTGTGTTGGCCTCTGTGCCTTTAAGAGGGAGGGTCTGATATGTGTGAGTGTGTGTGTGTGTGTGTGTGTGTGCCTGTGTGGGTATTTCTCAAGCAGAGGAGGGGAGTGGTGGTGGTCTGGAATGAAATCTACAGCTTCATAGAGGGAATACAGTGACAGAGCGTGGGTGAGGAAGAAGGTGGGGACAGACAGATAGGTGGACAGACAGCCAGGAGGGCGTCTATCAGCGCTGAGGGGCACAGAGAGACAAAAGAGAAGAGGTGTGCAGTGCCAGTGGGAAGTTTAGAGAAAGTTTGAAGAGAGAGGAAGGTGCCCAAACTCCGGCTCAGTATCAGACAGGCCATGTCCATGCCCATGTTTGACCCAGGTCAGCGGCTGGCAGAGGAGCAGGACTATGTGCAAGCCTATGAGAACGTCAGAGAGAAATATAAAGGTAACAACGCGCCCCACTTTTTTCTCTTCTTCAGTGGTTTTCACTCTGCAGATGATGACCACGCTGAGAGCATGTTTGAATGGGGTGTTCAGTGTGCATGCTGCAGTGACCGGCAGTAATTGGTTCTGTTATTGATTTGACCAGATGCACTTTGGTTCAAGAGGAGATGTAGAAACAGGAAGTGTAATGTTTCTGTCATTGAAGTGTGGCCTGACACCTGTGCACAGAGACAGCAGCACACGTTTGTTAGTATTATCGTGGTGCAAGTGATTCATTCAGTTCACTTTGAATTTAAAACTACAGATTCCTCTGTGGAGAATTTGGAGAGCGTCTGTGTCCTCTCTGACCTGACAGCCTCCTTTGCATACTGGGAAATCACTGGTGGGCCCAGAGAGGTGAGACATTTGGCCCTGGGTGGAGTGGCACAGGTCCAACATGTGCAGCATGGCAGATAAGAGCTGCCAGCCAGCAAGGTGGTGCACCAGTCACCTGATTGTGTCTGGGTGAACAATGGCTGGCATGACCTGGATAGTCATTTTCATATTAGAAAGCAGACACAGGAAGTCGGATCAAAGTCAAGATGTTCCTCATTTGCTTCCTGATTCATGAGTCTGGTTGATTCACTGTTCTGCTGGTTTGCATCCTGCTTGTACAGGCTGGACTCAAGGTTTATATCAAGGTAGCTCTGAAACAATCCTTTTATTGATGAATTTATTGATCAACTGACTATCAGTGGTACTATGGAGCTATCACACTACTGCTGCCAGTTTCCATAGTAACAGGATGCTAATCCTTCTTAGAGCAACTTGTACAGAGCATCATTCATTCATAAGGATCTAGCTTAGCACATTTATATAGTGAATACCACTTATTATTAGCCCACTTGGCTTTCCCCTCTAAAGCAATGATAGTGCCATCGTGCATCTGTTCTTACAATACTTTTTTTAGTTCTGCTATTTCTGAGATGTGTCACTCATAAGCGCTTCCCCACTGACATCCCCATGAATCTCTTGTGTATGGAGATACTTGCCAACTCTCTTACCCTCTCCCCATATCCTCCCAGGGCAACTATTCTCCAGTATATCTCCCAGTTTATAACACATTCTCCCACATTTTCACCTTTTAGTTATCACCACAATAGAGTGTACTGACAAGAAAACTCTCAGACTTCCTGGAAAGAAGAATTCTCGTTTCATACGGAAAGTTTTTAACATAAAAATGCTGTAGCAATGTAAATTATTATTTAGTTATTTTTATTCTTTAAAAGTCACCATAAAAAAAAGGAAACAAAATCTCTGAAATTCAAGTGTTTCTGGGGGAGGATCCTCAGACCTCCTGCTAACGCTCATTTTGAAATCTTCCCTGTTGTCCTCCCCCTCTAAGTGTCAAGGTCGACAAGGATGTGGATGTGGATGTGATTGCAAAATTACTTTTGGGGGATTTTGGACGTTGGCAAGACAAAAAAAAAAAAAGTCTGCCTGATACGTCACGTTAAACTCCAGGAAATTCTGTATTGACAACTCTCACTTCATTTCTGACATTTTAGACCAAATGATTTCTCAATTAATCCAACAAATCAATTTCAAACCCAGAAAACACACATTGTTCAGCCCTGATCTACAGCTTGTCATTTGATGTCAGCGTCAAAGTTTACCATCGATCCTGGTGCATTCACAGACCAAGCTTCAAAATAAAAGCCTCACATGATGCCCTATTATTGTGTCTGCATGTTGGTGACAGTCTGTGACGATTGTTTAAGAAACAAGACATCAGACAGGTTCCATCAAGCAGGTGTCATATTGAATTTTTGACCAGCTGCCTGTCGTCCATGCGGGTCACGCTCAGGCTTAGTGTGCGAGCACAGGCAGGTGGATTACAGCAACATCTGGAGGTGGTTTGGACCACGACGCAGACTGACAGGAGCAGCTGTGCTCTCTTACCCCACTTGCCATCCATGTAAAGTAGGACATTAGTCATGAGTAATGTGTTGTGTTCAGCCATTACTGTACTTAGACTGCAGCCATCGCTTCAAAGCTGAGCATTGTTCCTGAGAGGCTGTGTGAATGTTCTGGTTAAAAATAGGTTAGAAATTAAAAAAAAAAAAAAAGAGAGAGAGAGAGAGAAACCTGCGGGTGCATTTTCCAGCCATATTACAATAGACTAGCAAGAAGGACAAATGGGACTAGCTTCAGTCTCTATGTTGGGAACAGTATCGTTCCATCCAGTCACAACAGTCTAGTAATTTTCTTCCCATGCGGTTGCCTACCGAGCATGTCACTGCGGGCAGCGTTCCTGCTGTGCAGCTCTGGCACCAGTCTGGTGCTCCACGCCCCTGTTGTAACCTCCCGTCCCTCTGCCAAGATCTCACTTCCTGTTACTCTTTTCTTATTGTTGGTCTTTGACTTGATGCTATTTGCTTTAGATAGCTGAGCATCCAGAGCGAATGGAAAGTCTGGGTGAAATACAAAGAGGGGGAATGTTCTTCAGCTGCTCCTTGTTTTAATGAAACTTCTCGGCCTTTCTGGTTTGTTGTTTTGAGGTTTTTTTTTTTTCACGAGGCCTCTGCTCTTTTTTCCTTCTCCAAGGCCACTGCTTCAGTCTGTGTGTGTGTGTGTGTGTGTGTGTGTGTGTGTGTGTGTGTGTGTGTGTGTGTGTGTGTGTGTGTGTGTGTGTGTGTGTGTGTGTGGCCTGTTTAATTCCAGGTTCATGTTGTATCAGAGGAAGCAGAGGAGCTGGCTCACACCTTGACAGGGTTGTATTAGTTTCAAGACACACTTCTTAATTGAGTTTCTGTAATGAGATTTATATCCTGCCACCGATATTCCTCATTCATCGTCAGCAGGTATAATTATTAACATTACACTGTGGATCATTTGCTGACGGTGATGGATTGTCTTCTATTTTTACCGCTCGTGTTGACGCCGGTTCAAAATTCATAACACTACTGAGAGATATCAGATCCCTCGTGTACAGCTTGTCCCGACTGCCGGAGAGTGGAACTGCTTTTTCTAATCGGCAGAATCTCTACACACCCATATCACATGAATACGTTTCAGTCTGAAGCTGTTATTCTCGTACAGGCTGTCTTGTTTAAGTTATTGCCACAGGTGAGCCTCAGCTTGCCCGGGGGGATTGATTGAGAGCGGCTCAGTGGAGCTCCACGTCATTAAAGCAACCGAACAGATCTATTAGTGTAAAAACATGCGCCGCTGCTTTAAATACTCGCTGCAGATATATCCCGGGAGTTAACTTGGTCCATCTTCATGCTATTCTGGTTGAAAGACAAACTACAAAGACTTTTGACATTTAGCCTGACGAGCGGTCGCTTCAGGAGATTCTGATAGGGTTATGTGTGATTGATTGTCATTAGTTATTCCATGTTTTCTGTCTGTCGCATTTTATCGATGTTCAATATTTGCCTTTGGAACGAAGCTCCGGAGGTTACAGATGTTTGGCTGCGGCGTTTATCCTCCCAGTGGAAGATCTGAAGTACAGAGGCAGGAACATTTCAGGGTGGAGGGACCTCAGATACACTAACACACTCACTAACAACTCCAGTGACCTCGCCTCACACTCAGGTACGCATTCCTTTTAGGTTAATTGGTGGTTTTGCTGACAGCTTCTCTCAAAAGTTTAGTTTTAGATGCACTACAAGGAACTTTACACTGGTTATGAAAGTCTTATTTTTATACTGATGCCTCTATATAACCTACATTAGCACACAAGCAATACACAAGCATTGAAACTTGTGAACTAAGAGTGAAACTAATAAAATGAAAAGTTACACACAAAAGATTTAAACACGATAATTTTTATTTTATTTTTCCCTTCCCTCATATTTAACTTTCAGGTAATCTGTGACTTGTTTCACAAGACCTCGACAGTAGTCCTGGTGGTGATCTCATCTGTGTGTTTGCCTCGTAAAGTGGAGCTCCGTCATTAAATCCAGCCTGCAAGGTGGATTTTTAATGTATTCACAGTCTCACTCCCCTTCATTAAACAGGCCAACACACTGGGAAACCTGCAGCTATAGCTACAGAGCTTGTTTTTTGTGTGTGTGTGTGTGTGTGTGTGTGTGTGTGTGTGTGTGTGTGTGTGTGTGTGTGTGTGTGTGTGTGTGTGTGTGTGTGTAAATACCAGCAGGGTTCACTTCTTAAAGGGCTGAGATAAGTTTGTCTTGTGAATCACTGTTGAGCCGGAGCGTCCACACAGAACCCCCCCTCCGCTCTTCACTTCCAGTACTTGCCTCGGATCGGTTTCGTGCAACTTGACCTCACATTCAAAAATAGTAATAGTCCTCATGTTATGCATACGTGCCGTGCAGCCAGAGAAACAGTCATGCACGGACGCAAGAAATCAGTGCGATCCAGCCAACTGCGTGTGAAAAGATAAGAAGAGTCTCATAATGCCGTGTAGAAGCCGTCACTAACATCCAGGACACCTGCTCTTTCCTGGAAGTGAAACATATTGAGACTCAGTGCAGTAATGAAATTCTTCTAACAGTGTCAGTGAGCAATAATTAACTACTTATCAAAACACTCGGCCATCAACATTTTCACAGTGTCAGTTGGAAAACATCAATAGTGCAGCAGGAGAAAGTCGTCGGCTGCTGAAGCAAAAACAGGGAGCAGAGAGGAAGAAAATGTTCTTTTAGCATCCAATATTAATGAGGCTATTTATTGTACTTGGCAGTTGTAATCCCCAAAACTAAAATGGTAAATTTGCACAAAAAAAAAACTATTCCAGAGAGAAACACTGGCATCAGGAAACACATCACAATGAGGCTTCGGATTGTGTGATGGCCCTGGACTGACATTTTTACATTTAAACCTTCAGCAGGTTGAAATACAGCATCTGACAAGTTTTAGAATTATATTTCACATTTAGGAAAATTCACGTGAAGCAGTAAAAGCAGAGGCAGAGTCCGGTTCTGCTCGAGGTTTCTGCCTGTTCAAATGCATTTTTTTTCCCTCTATGTTGTCGCCAGGTGCTCGCAATAGGGATAAATGTTGTGTCTCTGTAAATAGATTGATGAAGGAGTATGTTCTAGACCTGCTGGAGTTGGAAAGTGTCACGAGATGACTTTTGTTGTTGATTGATTGCTCTGTAAAAGTGAAATCATCCTAACAGTGACAAGCTTTTTGTTGATGTTCGATCACTTCCTCTCATCACTTGTGTTCTCATGTGTGTATTTATGAGTCAGTATGTGTTCAGAGAACCGATCCATGTTGGTTTGTGCACTTTGGTCCGATGAACGACCTCCATGTGTCGCTGCACTGTGCTGGTTATAACCATTAAAGAGGCTCTTAACATGCTGCTGCTGTCGGCTCGTTGTGAGCGCTCAATCATCTGCTGACGTGTCTAATTAGTCTCAACATGCAGACTAAGAGGCTGCAATTTTTCTGACAGATTAATCCAGTTAAGGGCTAAATTTAAAACCAATCAGAGACAGAAAGTCAGACTGTAGCTGTTGGACATTTTTGTGGAAAATGTGCACAAGTGATTTTTTAGCTCCAGTGTTTCTTTCCTCCATCACTTCTTCAGCCTCTCTGCCCTGCTGGTGGATGGTCGGTCCAGAGGAAAGTTTCAGTCATGGAATATAGTTAAAACGTCCTGCGTGAACAGAGACGTGAACAGAAGGTCATTCAGAGAGAGAGAGAGAGCTCGTGTCTTGAGGCTGTCTGTGTCTTCTGACCGTCAAGATTATCATCACTATGAAAACTCAAAGATAATGACGGAGACACGCAGCCTGATCTCAGCCTGACCACAGTGTGTTTTTTTAGATTTTTAATTTTCCTAACATACAGATAAACAGGAAATTCTTTAAAATTAAAACATGAAAATTACTTGAGTTCATTCTGAACTTCCTTCTACAAGTCTGAGAGAAAACTAGATGGTGTTTCGGTCACTTATGTTTGTTCTGGACCCCCCTTCTCTTTGTGCTGACCTCCACTGACAGAGGACATACTCATATGTTATCTCCTACATGTGTTCACACCTACATTTGATCCCGCAGTGTTGTGCCAACAGGACGGCTCGGTGTGCCACCGTACATTACCCAGGATTCAGTGCTGCGGCAGAATCCTCTCACCTGTCTGCCACTTCACATGAGGCTGTAAGATGACCTGTTTGGTCTGTGTTTGTTCACATGTGCAGCCGAAACATTGTGTGTGTGTGTGTGTGTGTGTGTGTGTGTGTGTGTGTGTGTGTGTGTGTGTGTGTGTGTGTGTGTGTGTGTGTGTGTGTGTGTGTGTGTGTGTGTGTAAGAGAGAGAGAGACTGGACATGTCTGTAAGTGCTGTTTAATGAAAAGATTTTATCTACACAGATTTAATTTTTGCGTTTACCAAGAAAAACAATCTTGTTTTTACATGTTCTTGTAGTTTATCATAAATAAACCAATAATTAGCTTTTGAGAAAATCAACTTCACAAGAGAAAAGCAACAATTGTTAAAACTGTAGATGTTCTGATCAGGAAATGTCTACTCAGTTTATTATTTCAGCACTCACGTGATTCTTTGTTTTTCTGTGAGGGGTTAGGGTTAGTTATTTCTTTGTGCTCAATTAAATAAACAGGCTAAAAAAGCACAAAAAGAGCTGATTCACTAGTGACTCTACATGTAGCTACACACTTGTGAAGTGCAACTTTTGACTCTTTAATGTGAATGGTTAGCAGTAGAACTCAGCAGAGAGCACTTACCTCCACCAAGACCCAACAAACACTTGATCTGCATCAAATACAGCTGATTTATAATGAACTAAATCTCCGCTTCTGTATCTGGATCCTCACCAGAAGATAAAGGGGTCTGTTCCGGGCTGAGACACATCCCCCATCTGAGTTTCATGGAAATCTGTTCAGTAGTTCTTTTGTTATCCTGCTGACAAATCTACCAACAAATGGACACGGGTGTAACCCAGTTGGCAGACAGGATTAAACCATGACCACGCTGTACTTGTGATTGGTAAGAGGTCAATAAACATATGAAACATAATTCTTAAGCCACCAGAAAGCTACAGAAGCCGTCAAAGTTAGGAAACTTTTACATCTGAGGAGATATAATGTTCTCGTACCCCTTCAGCACATTCCCTCTATGACGATAAATGACATCAAGATGTAATTGGTGTCTTTACGGTGTCTCTGGTTTCTTACGTGGAACAAGTTCAAGCCTACAGAGAAAATGTAAATCCCAACCATGAACCAAGTGGACTCGGCCTGGCAGAGTCAGGACGGAGCGGAGCAGAGCTGCGGTAATTGAAATGGGATTTGTGTTCAAGCGGAGGATTAGTGTCTTTTCCAAACCCGGGGAATCAATAACAGCTGACGTTAATTATGTCACCACACTGCGAAATATTCAGTCCATCTTAATGAATCAGAATCAGAAAAGCTTCCAACCCTCCGACGGTCCTGCTCGTGCCCAGAGATGTGGTCGAAAGCTTTTACCAATCAATCCCATATTTTCTGAAAACCTCACGACTTTTAAATATGTTTTTTTCAGCTAAAATGTTAAAAAGTTGCCATGCCGATGGTCTAAGCTGCCAACTTTAGAGATAAATATCACCTGTGACATTTGGCATAAAAACAAGAACTGTAACAGCGTGATCAGGCGTTCGGATGAGAATCCCTCCCTTCTCTTCCTGCCTGCTCCACGTCTGCTTTGCTATCGCCGACAGTGAAAAGGAATCAATGAGGCTTTTAACAATTAACCTCAGTTGATTTCACCGTGTGACGTCAGCGTTTACTTTCCCACAATGTTTTAGCACACGGATGTCGTACGGTGTCCGCGGGGCGCCGGGTAAGATATCGACCGATGGCAGTGACGCTGTGAGGGATGTCTTTCTACTCTGCCTGTGAGAGGGTGAGGTCACCGGCAGAGAAATCTATCTGGTTGCGGGGAGATTTCAGTCTCCAGGATACAGTCAAACACAAACTGTCATTTTATCCCTCGATGGTGCTCAGTCTGCACAAACCGGCTGTAAAAGACACAAAAATAGACGCAAATATCAGTCCAGAGGGTGATTTAGACTCTGGGGCAATCTGTAGCGTTGAATTCTGCATCCAGATCTCTACGTACCCTCATGTGTTTACCTTCAGCACGTCAGGTCTGAGAGCGTGTGGGACCCCAAGGCTGACAGGAGCCACTGACGGGCCTGAAGACTTCATTAATAAAAGGCTGGACCTCTAAATATATCATGATGTGGTTGACATCATTTCTAGCCTGCACGATTCAAGTAATGTTATAATGATAACCGTTTTACCCCTTCATAAATAGGTTCACAACGTCACGTCCATATTGCAATGAATTGTGGGTACTTACATAAGTGATGGTTAAGTCCACACCCCAAGCTAAATCCCTGGAGGTCTGCAGATTGCCTCTTGTGGGCCCGTGTGGACTGGATGGGTTGTGGGACAGGAGAGGCCCACAGTGAGTCCACGTGTCTGCAAGACCAGTGAAGTCTGGACATCTGGAGGCAGCTTCAGAGTCCCGTCGCTCCATGTATGTCCATTTGGAGTATTGATTAATTACCTCAATACAAGCAGTCAATACAGATCATCAATCTGGGCACCTTCATCACTTTGCTTAACCTGAGTACAGGATTCGTGCCGGGCCGCTCCGAGATCGACCATATCTGGAGTGGTTTGAAGTTTAGTTTCTCTACGGCGTCCCTGTTTGTACTTTATTGTGAGGAAGTGATTTGAAATGAAATATCAACACAATGAGATTTATGATAAATGGATGGAAAGTAGAACAGCCTGGTGAGTTCAGAAAAATGACTTCACTTTACTGTAACGCTGCCTTTTAAAACCCAGGAAACGAAAACAGATCACAGTACAACTAAATCCAAAACTAACGACATTCAGTCTTAAATCACGATGACAGTGTAATACTGATTTACTGCTCGGCCCTGGTATGAGGGCACACGGAGATCCTGGCCTCCTGTGGTCCTGGGCTGTGGAACAATAGTGCTAACACCCTGGTTCTGGCATGCTACAGTAAGCCAGACTAATGCCAGGAATGTCAGTAGTGAGTTGGCAGGCATGTAGTCTATTTTTCAGCAGGGTGCCTGAGTTTGAGAAGCGCTGCTGCCTTTTTCCACGTATACATGCCCGACCGGGCTACGAGCAGTAGATCGACAGTAACAGCATTTACGTTAGATTTGTCTCAATTTTTCATCTGATTTGTGGAGAAAGTAAATGAAACACTGGAGAGATGATAATAATCTACTCAGTTTTTTTTCAGTCAGAGGATTAAAAGTTTGATGATGAGTCGAGAAAATTCGACCTAACTAACGTCAGCATCATCATTCGCTTGTGTTCAGGGTTATCAGTTTCTCCATCCCAACAGAATGGATTATCTGTCCTCGGATAATAAGCTGTTCTTCCGGCCGACACCAGAACCGCCTCTTGTGGATCTCTCAGTGCCCCACAAAGGGGCAGACAGACAGCCTGAATGTGTCTCTCTCACAGTTGTAGATCTGAATGATAGCATTGGGGGCCTCAGAAATACATTTTTCATCGTGACACTCTGCGAATTCCTCCTGCGCTGGTGACTCCTCGTTACGTAAGAGCGCTCTTTTTTTTCTCCACTCTTGAGGCGCCTCGGAGAAAACACACAAACCCTGACAAGTTAAAAGGAGCTAATTTGTTTGGATAATTGAGGCTCTGTAACTGATAAGACCGAGAGGCCGACAGTGGGGTTTGAATATCTTGGGATAATGTGTGAAGAATTCTCATGAGACGTGTATCCATGAAAAATGCCTGGTGCTGATCAGCTGTCAGGTCAAACTGGAACAGCAGGACGCCTCAAACATGGCCGACAGTGACCTCCGTTTTAAATCAATGTGGGGAGTATATCAGACTGCTGGTAACCACAGCAACGGTGCTTCTGCTTCATGCTATGTCATCATTCATTCTCCCCTGGTGGTGAAACTGGGTGTTAAACTGAATGCAGACTACTGGTGAATCAAAAAAAAATGGACGCTCTCTGAGCACAGCTCCTCTCAGCGCTGCGGAGCCCCTGACTTTTTTTGGCGACACAGACCACTTTTGGGGAGGATCGGCCGAGTTCTCCACACTCCATCACCTCATCAGACAGAGACATGAGAAAACAAAAAGACTAGAATAGGCGAGTGTGGAAACAAAACAGCCAAGTGTGATTTAAAGGTACATGGAGGAGCTTTTAACAGTCTAAATGTAACACTGATGCCTCTATGTGATCAGATCGGCTCTATCTTTGTAGGTATTTTAGTTATTCTTAGTTACTTTGTGTGCTGTCTGGTGGTAAGTTGTGTTTGTTGTGATGAATGAGCTCCTCTCAGAAACACTGTGGGCCTTGAAGGGCTGACCACACCAACAACTGTAGCGACAGCAGAGGAAAATATCTTTGGGATCACTTTCACAGCAATTAGATCAACGATAGAAACTCAGACAGCCAATGATAATCCATCTGGATTGGCAGCTTGATTTCAGGAACATTTTCCAATATGATATTGTTGCAGAAGTACTTTAAATTTTGGTTTCTAACTGTGGCCGACCTCTTATTAAGAGTCTCTTTTTAGATGGTCTATTTTAGTAACTCAGTCCTGGATATGCGACTAATTAAAACAATTACATAACGTACATTAGGCCATTTTACCTGAGACATACTGCCAAACGATTCTTTGGCGCTAAATAAAAAGCACACTGCTGCAAAGCAACTGCAGCAAAAATAGCCTATAATAGCCTCTAGAGTTACACAATTATTATTATTATTATTATTATGCTTTTTTCATATCGTTTCCACAGGGTCTGGTAAAAATTGTTCCAAGGCTCTGTGTTGGTCTGTTACCTGGGGTCTGGAATATTTCAGTGTGAGGTGTCCTGTTATTAAAAGAGAATGACTCAATGGAGGAAATATCATTCCTAGTCAATAATCATTGCACATATGGGAACCTATCTGTGTGTTGGTGTTTACATGAACTTGAGTCTGTCCCAGTCAACAGGTTATTTTTAGCAGCTGATGGAGGACTCCCGGGCCGGTTTGTTGTCTCTTTGTTGACGTGTGTGCAGTAACAACTGCACTTGAAGTTTAATATCACTTTAACTGTAATGAATGCAGACAGCACAGTAACACCTCCACCCAGCCGGCCTGAGATTGGTTTAGCTTCCCCCCCCTGCTGCTGGTGCAGCTCCAGCTCCCTGGTGGCTGGACTCCACGGTGGGAAGATCCACATCCCAGAGACGGGTGGAGACGGTGTATCAGGTCTTCCACCTCTGATTAAGAGGGACATGAGACCTTGGCTGTGTTTCAGGCTGAGTTTTGACACCGTCGTGTCGAACAGCTGCGTGGAAACAGAAAACATCGACTCATCCGGGTGTGGAGTCAGGCGGCTCGCTCTGCCACGCACTGACATTTAGCAGGAAACTTACATTTTTCTGTCCTCTCAAATACTTGAGTTGCATTTTATTTTTGAATACTAACAGTATTTATTGTAGTTATTGTTTTAAAGTATTATCACCAAATTCAACACTGCACTTCCTTGAGTTCCCAGCAACAAACCTGGGAAGTGTGAAGAAGATCAGATGAATGGTTCACAGGATATTCACAGGACAGACAGACAGACAGACGGGCATATTTCATACATACAGACTCTGATCTCCTGATGAAGATGATGTTTCAGGTGTGGCCCGCCAGCTGGTGTGTTGTGTTTACTGCCTGTCGTCACCGGGGGCATCGTTTCTTTGGTGCGAGGCTCTTCGCTCTCCTCTCCTCTGCAGCACCTCGGCCTTCATGCACTGTTTTTACTTAACGCACCTTCACAAAGTGCTGACAGACGACGATGACAAGCTGATTTTCACCTGTCACTGCTCAGCTCTGTTGTCACTGTGTTTAATCGTAGCTCTTGGCTTCTTGTCTAATAAAGCTGATACTGATGATATGAGGCATGATAACAGCTGGGATTTAACTGAGGCAGTGTGGAGCAATAAGGAAAAGACTTTAAACTGACCATCTTCTCTTAAATCATTATCATCATGATCATTTTTCCGCCTGGCTTGATTTCAGATGAAATGATTATCTTTCAGTCGGTGTTATGCAGCAGATGGATCAGTTTTGATATCGGTTACACGTGTGGTTTCGACTCTGACATGTCAGAGTGTCTGTTCAGGTGAGGAAGGTCGGGTTTATGCCCAGAGACTGCCTCGCTTATTGAATATACAGCAAGTCAAAAGTTCCAAGCCAAACCCCAGAATAAATGTTTGATGCTCGCGTCTCTGTGTTGCAGTTTTACGTTTGTAATTTTTCTGTTTCCCTCCCGCCACAACACTGTGTTTTAGACTCAATAACTACTTTGTTAGGTTTAGGCTTAAAATACCTGTTCCGGTCGCCAATATTATGGATGGAGATGGTCTGACTTGATTTTGTCACTATGAGAAAGGCTGGAGACGTCCACAAGTGTCATTAAAATTATCCAGCCGCTGCCTAATGTTAAAGGTGGCTAATAAGCATATAGCAGGAACATGATACGCCACGACTGGTGCACATGTCAACCCTGGACGTTTGCACAAACATTAGCTGCTGACTTTGTGTCCCGGTGACTTGGCTGAAAGTCTGAGGAGTTTGCTAAATCTTGTCTGCATGCTTTTCTCTCTCCCGGGCTGCTGACCTCCCTCAGATGAGGTCTACCACTACAATTCTTTGTGCTCCAGATGGCTAACTTTGGTTTTAGGGGCCATTATTGGACTGTCATGGGAGAAGGGATTTGAGAAATTTCTGCCTAAGAGCTTTAATTTGGGGAATAAAAGTCCTTGTGAGTCACGACAAAGTGAATAATTTGATTAAGTGGGATGGACCTCTGTGGTTTGGGAGCCGCCGCATGCTTTGTTGTACAACCGTGTTCTTGTTTTTTAGAGGCAGCAATGTAACGCAAGGTAGCAAGAATCTGTCCCAAACATAATTTTCAAATCTGAGCATCTGTTGTCATCATTTGAAGGGCTGATCTCTGAGTAAGTTCCTCCTACATAAACTGTACCTCACTGTTCATCACCTCCTGCTGCAGCTGAAACTGGATCCATGATCTACATCCAGCCTGACAAGCATTCATTGATCTCATATTGATTGGAAGAAGTCGCTACAGCCCTCCTGAATAATTTCTCGACTGTAGCGCGAGGTTGGAGGAGTTGAAGGAGCTGAAAAATATGTCACCGGTGTGATGACATTTTCAGCGTACAGGCGCTCTACGTCGGTACAAGTTTTCTCACACTGCGCGCGATCGTTTGGCAGCCGAAGTACAAGACGAAGGATCGGTGTGTGTGTGTGTGTGTGTGAGCGGTGTCGGAGGCAGGCTGTTGAATTCAGCAGCACTCTGTTAGAAGAGGCTCTGCTCAACCAGGTGGCTGACGTAAAGTTTGTCCTTTCTGCGTCCATGTATCTGCCCATGAGTATCTCCTTATTTTTAATACGGTGTTTTAGATTTACCTCACTGGAGCCGCCTTGTTTTGATTCAGGACATTTCTAAATCCCGCTGTCGTGATTTAGAGTCTGCGCTGGTTCGAAGGGAATCTGAAATATTTCAGCTATTCATCTTCTGTAAGAAGAAGCGGCTGCCAATCTTTTGGTTTGGTGGGATATTTCGCTGGGAACATTACAGCCATGTTCACCGAAATTGTGATAAAGCTTTTGGGTTTTTAAGCAGCCTTGGCCGCTAAACACTTAAATTAGAAGGGAGACCAACCTGGAGCAGGAAATGGTATTGACTCTGAAACCTGAACCAGTGAGGAGCTCGTGCATGTGACCGCATGAACATGTGTCCTGTGGAGCTGAGTGATCAATCTGATCACGTGATATTGATAGAAGGAGCGGAGGGAGGCACTGTGGGACTCATCAGGGCTGGCACGATACTGGATTTTCTAACTTTGACACATTACGAAACCATAAAATTCCAGACTTTATTGCGAGGTAAATATAAGGCTGTGTGTTCAGAACAACAGCGTCTGAGTTGATTCTTTTCTGACCACAGTCGGAGGAATGGGAGGAGGTGGGACAGTGTGGGCGCTGCAGCGGCGGCGCTCTGCTGGAGGCGAGAGAGAGAAAAGACATGGCAGCTTTGTAGCAGTGTGTCAGTCCTGTGTAACATGAGGATCAGCTCGTTGACTTTATTGACCTTTATTGATTCACGCTCCAACTGGTGGGCTTATTCAGGGCTGATTTTTAGAAAACGAAGACACTAATAACGATATTTGGAACCGATGTTCGTTTGCAGAAAATATGTAAATCTTGGTGTCAAAATTTTGAACAACCAGTGATGGATTTTGAATTTTGAGGTACTGCTACTTTCTCTCCACTACATTGATTTGTTGTCTTAGGTGACTTATGACTTTGCAGATTCAAATTTTTAAGTGTTTATAGGTTTGAATTAATTTATTTTATCAGCAATCTGAACGTCCCTAGAAACAACAGAAAGCAAAGCTGGACACAGAAAAAAAATAAAATAAAAGCTCACCTCCACCTGCACACTCAACACTAAACAGACAGGTTAAATCTATTATGATTAATCCTCGGCTTCATCAGCCTGAACACAAAGGGCTGATTTACTTTTTCTCCACTTCATGAAGTTGTAAGCCTATTACCAGAACGTCAGCGCTGACTCGGTGCATTGTGAAGAGGATGATCGGTGCTGGAAACGCTCTCTGATTGTGTTTTCACCGACTCATTGGTTTCACCTGTAGTCGAGCTGGCTTTCCTCATAATCTTTACCAGCATGGTGTCACCCCAAATTCTTTTTCAAATATTTGAATCGTCACCAGTGAATGGATTGAATTCGGCCCGGCTTCTGCAGATCCTCACAGTCACGGTGCCCTGAACTTTTTCACAGAATCAAATTTTACTGTAGAATAGCTGCTGTGCATAATGAACAAACTCAAGTCAGTCGGCGTGCGTTTCTGCATTTGAACACATGTTTAATTACTTGATTAATGTTCTTACTTAAAGTGTTTGAATCCACCTGTCAGGTTAAGCTGCTATTTGCTGACCTTGCCAGGTGCAGCTCTAAGAACTCTGGTGCAACAGTCATTTTCTGCACTGCTGCCTCTTCTGTCCAACAGTGAGTTGACACACACTTTATTTAACCCCTCAACAGTCTTTCTGCTTTTCTCTGCCACTAGCCAGTATAAGAGAAGTCACATAAGGCCAGTTTTAGTGAAACTCTGACATGTTACACGTTCAGTGTTGTGTCAGTGTCTCCCTGTGGTTTCAAAAACTGGATCAAATATTGATATTTTTCCAGGTATCGTATGAAAGTCAGTGTGAGGTCTTCGGTGAACGTGCAGACATGCCTCCTGTCAGTCTACTCATTCTTGGGGAAATAGCATTTTTCCAGTATTGCTGACTTTGAACCACACAGCATTTTGCCGGCCAGTCACTGGAGACTTGAGACTGCTGAGTCAAAGTCAGCATAACCTTGACTGTCATGCTCGAGCGTAACACTGACGAGGATCCAACAGTTTAAACCTGCGCGAGTCTCAGACGAAAGACGGTAAATACTTGAATATCTTATGTATCGTGAGATAATCACAGAATTGGATTGTACATACAGCTGAATTATCACTTGTGAAACTCTTGATTCCTGCGGGTTGCAAACTCAGAACTCACAGTTCTGACACATGATTCCAATTTTGTGGGAATTCATTTTGCAGCTTTTTTGTGTGCGTGTGTGTGATTTCCGCTGTGAACTGAATGTATTGTGTTGTAGACTACGGATTTGTGAATACGTTTCAATTGATAACAACAACACGTTCAGAAGGAGACTGTTGTTTAATTTAATTTTATTCAAATTAAAAGTTTCCCTTAAAACAAACCTGCTCTGTCACTTGAGCCCCTCTGAGGTCCAAGGTCCCCTCTGCACCACTTTTCATGAAAAATAGAGCGAGGCTCCTCCGGACTAGTGGAGCGATTTAAGGAGGAAATAATGCTGAGTCACTGACACAATATGTCCTGATGGACACATGAACCTCCCAGTCACTATTTGTCAATTTTATGTTTTAATTTGAACACAATTTTAACGCCACATGTCTGCGTGAACTGTTTGTTTGATCTCCTAGATACCAGAGTGGTATTTTATCTCTTTCAGCAGTATTTTTTTTTCCTATCACCTCCTACCTCTCTATCAAAACGGTCATCATCCCACGCCCTCCGCATCGGCTGCTTCAGGTCAGCTGCACGATCTGTTGTGATGTGACCGGCTGAGCGTGGCTATCGGTGGAGGCGCCTCCCTGAACACCACGAGGATGAGACGGGACGACATCAGGGAGGGGTGAGAGGTGGAGAGGAGGAGGAGGAGGAGGAGGAGAGGGGGGGTGTACTCCTTTCTTTCCTCTGCTGACAGGGAGTGTGTGAGCAGAGAGAGAGAGAGAAAGAAAGGGAGCGAGCAAAAAACACTGAGCTGCCAATTCCTGTGGCAGCAGCAGAGCAGAGAGAGGGAGGCGGAGAGGGAGAGAGGCAGCCTGCAGTTAGCACAGAGACGTTCACATCCTCCGGCGTGGTGTTCCTCCACCGAGCTGACCTTGCAGAGCTCAGACTCGAGCAGAGCAGGGAGCCCGTTGAGCATGGATCCTGGAAGGTCTATCCAGCACGAGATCAGCTCTCTCAAAGGTAGGAAGGAAGGTTTTTATTGTCAATATCATGCAGGCTGTTGTCATCACCATCACACGGTGTGCTTCCAGGACCGCCTTGTTTTGTTTTTTTCCCACAATCCCTCTCCGGCGAGGACTTCCTCATTGTGCGAATCAACAAAAAGTTCAGTTTTGAAGGCTGCAGGGCTGCTGAGTTAAAACCTGTGAAGTGTAATCCCCTGTTCTCTCACTGCTCTCTGCATATTTTTGCGGATAAAAGGAATGAAAAGCTTTTGTTCCCTCATTGTGTCGAGGCGTGACCGCAGGGGTCAGGGGTAATGATTGTGCTGAGATGTGTGTTTTATGAGCGTGTGTGTGAGATGCTGTGGGAGGCTGCTGCTGCATGCGGCACGTTGAATGCGTCTGCGCCGGGAGATGCAGAGCGGCTGCTGCTGCTGCTGCTGCTGCTGCTGCTGCTGCTGCATCACCGCAGCCGAGCGTCGCCCTGCCCCTCAGCCAGCCACTCTGCAGGGTTAGAGGAGGACATGTGTAGCTGCTCTGATCTCACATGCTGCTGGTTCTGGCTGCAGCGTGGTCGGAGGTTTCTCTCAGTTGGTGTTTACATCAGCACAGTTTGCTCCTCCCACCTCACTCACAGACGAGCGTCTCACTACGTCACTGACACATAAGTAGGAATCCAGTGACATAATAAATCTGACTGTCTCCTCTGTTTCAGAGAAGTTTATCAAATTGAATTAAGACTGTAGCAATGATGAGTAACACTGCAGTGTTTGGTCACTGGGATTAACTGGTCTTTCATCAAGGATTATTTTTATTTTCAGTTATAGTGAAATTGATTTTCTGGATTGATTGAATTATGAATCAAGCTTGACGTCTTCAGATGTCTAGTTTCATTGTACCAACAATCCCGAGACTCACATATATTCAGTTTGATATCGAATAAAATACAAAATAAAACTAATTAATCCACTCTCAGTCAGAAATCTGCTGATTTGAATACAATTTTGCCCATTTCAGGCTTCTATTTTATTAATTTTGTGGGAATTCTTGTTCTTGCGTGTGTGCTTCTTAATATTTGAGACTTCTGAGGCTTATTTGTGAAATTACAAGATTCTAGTGAGGTATCTATGAATGCATAATTAGCATCAGAATAAAGCTCCAGTGTCGTATCTGCAGTAGTATCATACTTTTCTCATAACACTCAACTCTGTTCCCGACTAATGCAAAGAAACTGTGGTGAAAGTTTGTTTGACATAAAAAAAATAAACTCACCTAATAAATTAGCATTTTTTTCTTTCAATCGCTCTGTTTGTAAAGCAAAAATGCCCTTTTTTCCATTTTCTGCCTCTTTGAAATACACAAACTTTTAGTAAAGTAAAAAGTTTTATTTGGCATGCAACCAACTGTGAAGATACTCTGAGCCATTTACGTCCCAGAGGCAACTTATTTATTCCAACACTACTCGTCTCCTCCCACGTGTCTCCTGCAGGTTCACTGTCTGCACCGTTAGTAGTTCATTAGATATTCAGGCCATTGAGAGCGCACTGCTTTGAGACCATCCTTGAATGAATGTTCTCCATCAGCGTCTCAGGATCGGCAGCAGACTGCCTGAGGTTTACAGAGACAGACAGCCTCCAGTTGGAGGAGACAGAACCCGACCCAGCCTGGTGAAACTGGCTCAGCCTGAAGGAGAACAGCTCGTCTGTGCGGAGCTGAGGTTTGTCTGGAAGGAGTCTGGCCTGGCGAAAATGTGGTAACGCTTTGGAAGAGCTTTCCAGGCAGCGGAGACGTTTAAACGATCCTGGAGAGGGATCTGAAGAAGTCCTACCCACCCAGATAGGCTGAGAATGTTTTCCCCAGGGCTCCGGAGACAAAAGCCTCCTCGCTTCACTGAGCGCTCCCAATGGAGTTACTTAATATGTTGGACGCTGCTGCTTACTCAGTGCAGCTCAGTTCATTTGTAAGCATGTCGTCACCTCGACACCATCGCTCCCATTGTCGGTGCCTGTCAGCTATTTTCAGGCACTTAGTACAGAATAAGCTCTTGAACACAAGAGCCTGTTGATGATGTTCTGTTTGTGTTGAGACAACCAGGACCACCATCGCTACGTGGCCTTGGTTACACCGACAGCAGAATTCACCCATTTAAACAGCGTGATGTTACTCTCTCTTTTACCTCGCCGGCTGTGGGTGGTGACCCAGATATTTTGAGCCCAAATTTTAGACTTATGCAGATCTCAGAGGGAGGATTGAAGAAGACTTTTAGAAAACGAATCCAAGGAGCTGCACTTGGCACGCTGTTGAATGATTGAATGAGACCTCACTTGCATGGAAGATATTGAAACCATAATTTTTTCTTACTTATGTTGGTCAGTTCCTCTATATTTTTGTCATATTTTGTGTTTTTTTCATATTTCCTCTCAGGGCTCCACCTCTGGTCCAAAAAAAAAAACAGTTTAGAAATTCTACATCAAAATGTCTAAAAACAACTCCGTTTCTGTAATAGATATTGTTGATTTGTGTGCATATATTATCCCAAATGTTTCCAACAATGTTCAAACCCAGACTGTTTCAATAGGTCGCAGATCGCTGCTGCAGTCAGGCTGATAAACAGGAGTGAAGGTCGATCCACTTCTCTAAACCAAAAAGTTAAAAAGTAATCCCTCCCGTCAGTAAACGTCTCTGGATCAGAGCAGAATCTGATGTGAATGTTACTGTCACTATAACTGCAGTGACAGCACGAGAGGGCGATCATCTCTGTTGTGGTCAGCGCTCAGTTTGTCATTCGCTAAGAGATAATTATACAGGAGAAGATCTCTGTTTGTCCCAAACACATTTTTCTATTGTCCCGAGCTTTTGTCTGCTGCCTGCTGCCAAGTCTCCCTTGCAGAAGAGGTTTCCAACCTCCAACTGGTTTACTTGGATACATTTTCACTAAAACCATTCAGTTGTTTTTAATGTAACAACACAGTAACAAAAACAATGTGAACACACGACCTGTGAGCGAGCAGCCTGTTGGCAATCTTCACCCATTTTAACCTTTGTCCTTTCTGGAGCTCTTCCATCAGTTTTGTCTGCAGCTTTGTGTGTTCCAGCAGTCGGTCTACTGCAGCAGGGTTTTTGTCTCTCCCTTATCGTTGTGTTTTCACCAACACTGCACTGTTGTGAGTGATGCTTTCCCGAAGGTTGAGTGCTGCTGAAAGGAAGACGGCGGGGCTCTCAAGCAGGGCAGGTTCAAACGACGGATATCCAGTTAAAAAGGAGTTCAGGGCGGGGGTCAGCGCACTTCACCTCTCAGCAGTTTACTGTTACAGCTGCACATCGCACGGAGGCAAAGTGGCTTCCTGACATTCAGCAGTTCACTCTGGAGTTCTTACGGCTACTTTGATATTAGCCACAGCTTTAGGTATTAACAGTCTCACACTTTCACATTAGAGAAGTGTTTTTTGTGCATAAAAACGTCTTTAAATGTGATAAAGACAAACATGTTTTTACTGGAGAACAAATCTTTAAAGTTAGAAGCTTTGTCCATTGTAAAGAGTGACACGTGTGAGCTGTTAGTCAGATTATGACAATATTCAGAACTTGACTCGGGTCATGTGAACAGCATCTGTTTCCAAATGAGGCTTTATCATGAAATTAGCTTTTTTCTATTCAGACAGGTGCAACATGTCATGTAGAATCATTGTTCATATTATCTTACCTTACATTTATTTCATTATTTTCTCAGTAGTGAAGCAAACAGATGAGTAGGAATATTGTCTCAATCTTGGGGAAAAAAAGACACCAAAAATTCACTTTCTGTCTTCTGGACCAGCACTTTCATCGCCCAAATACTCGAAAGTCACATTAACTAATCAGAACACATCACTGACTGCAGTTTTAACAGTTATTAACACCTGATACTGACAGTGCCGCTTTTAAAATGGCATGAATTTCATCAGTCCAGTGCAGGTTTGTTTAATGGTGGCACCGTTTTTGGTTGGATTCACTTCTCTTTTTCCTTTTTTTACTCATTAAGTATCTTTTTTTGTTTTCCATTATAGAAAAATCACATAACAAATAATGCATGTAAAGATCTGGATTGCCTTGTCTTGAGCTCTTATCCAATTTTTTCATTTTATACATATATTTCATTCACAATTTCCAAACACCCATCTTGTGTTGGTTCTTTTGCCTGGTACATCTCTTTGTACACAACCTTTTTATGAGCTACCAACAAGATTTTTAGCAAATATCACTTTTACAGTAACAGTGTGGTGCTCGGGCAGGATCAGCCATTGTTTTTACTGCACAGCAGAGATTTGTTCTGTATATACAGAGAGCTGAACAGGCAGCAGCTGACAGCCTGTCAATAAGCCCTGCAGCTGATCCAGGGTCATCGGCTGCCAGTTCTGAGGAGAGACCATTGTGTCAAAATGAACAGAGGCAGACAGGAAGTAATTTTTAACATCAGCGACACATGAATGTATTTGTTTTTGATTTACTCGTTAGTTTAGTTGGGTCCAAAAATAGAACATGGCAGGAAATTAGCAGATGTGCTCCGAGTGATTATGTGGCTCCATGATGATGAACAACTGCACGGTTTAGATTTGAATCTGTCTGATCTGTTTCTGTGTTTCCCCACACTGTCCTGCTGGCGGTTATCTGCAGTCGTGCTCTGTTTGATATCTGCAGCGTCAGATCAGCGTTTTTCTCTTTCTCTCTCCGCTGCTGCACTTTCTGCTTGCCAAGAATTTCCCGGCATAAAACGATCCGTGAGGACAATGCAGGGGGGTAAATGACAAAGCAGAGGGAGGGGTCGTAGTGTGAAATATCTGATAGATCTGGATGTTTCTGTTCTTGACTAATCGTTCATTCATTCGGTATCTCTGTTGGATGTTGCTGATGCATCCTGTCCGTGTTTCGTGCTCGGAGATGAAGGGCTCATATGTCACTTTCTTCCTCTGCAGCAGCAGCATTCAGCATTCAGTAGCTCTCAGATGCTTCAGCTGCTATTTGAGCTGCAGGAACTGGTGGACGGCCGTGTTTGGGATTCCTCACCTGTTTCTGTACGGCTCGAAGGATAATTCAGTCCAGATGGGATAACGTTTGCACTGCATGTAGCAACATGAGATGGCATCAGAGAGTTTATGTTTTAGTGTCTTTCAGCTCGTTTTGGTGTTACATTTGCAACTTTATTGTTTTGGCCTTCCTCACCAGAACATTGGCTGTATAAGTCTGAAAAATACTAGAAATCACCCAAGAGGCCAACTGTACGTTTAAGCCAATGTGCCAAAAACTATTTGGGACACTATTAATGTTGATATTAGGGTTAATCTTGCCAATCAAAAGCAGCACTGGCCAGTCATTGGCACATGATGTATTCACATAATAAATGCATATTTTTACTACTATCAAACCAAAGTCCAGACCTGGAAAAGTGTAGAAAGTTACCGCACAGGCTCTTTTTCCTGATATAATGTGTTAAGTCTTATGTCTTATGAGTGCATTTTGGGTCACAGCCTGAGAACATCCAGCTTTGACCCATAATGCACTCATGCTGTATTTAAGGTAAATACAATCTAGGCCGTTGAATCACCACCCAACACATCTCAGATTAATTCAGTGATAGTGTGAAGGAAAGTGAGTAATTTCAGCCATTACTGATATTAAAGAAATGGTTACAAGTCTCAAATAGAATCAGGGTTATCTGTTGTCCTAACTGAACTCCTTCTCTAATGAAGATTTTGTGTTCTAGTAGAGTAATTCGGCCTGTGAGCAGTGAATGAGAGGCCAGCTTTGGGTCTGTATTGCTCAGTAATAGTCCGTGTAATCCTGTTACAGCTGTCAGTCATGCCGGTTGAAAAGTCTGCCCACGACTCCTCACCAAGCGGCCTCCTAACTTTGCTGATGTGATTACATAATCCCATTAACCTCAGGTTTCCTGTAATTCAGAGGGACAACTGGCCCTGTAATTTGACACATCCTCCCTAATCAAGCACTCCTTCCTCTAATCCTCCGCTCGGTGGGACATAATTACACTTTTTATGCTTTGTTTTGTCAGGGCGAGGGGGAATCAGCTGGGGGATTGAAACCGGGTGACTCTTGAACCGCTTGTGAGACACGTTTTTCCTGAAGTGTCCAGAAGGTGGCACTGTTACTGAAGCTACTGACGGCTGATCAACACTGGCACAATGTAATATGTGGAGGCCTTAATGAGATTGTGTTTGCAGGGTTAAGTGCTGTAGAGCTGGTGTCTCTTCCACAGCCATTAACCTGATATCAGGCGTTGTGTTTCTGTTTTCTGATGCGGCTCAAAGTGCTCCTGTGGTCCACACACGAGTCCGTCTCAACCTGTCGACATCACTGAAATATGTGAATATTTCATTGCCTCTTTTCGCTGACAGTGTTTGCTTTTTCTCTCTCTTGTGTTTTTCTCTTCTAGGTAAGTGGCCGTTCCTGTCTTTAAAGCCGTTTGTGGTTTGTGGGTGACGGTGCAGGCGGGTGGAGACTGTCAGGTGGCACAGAGACGGGTGAGCCTCCTCCTGTATGTGCCCCATGTGTCCTGTACAGTTGATTTTCCACATGTTACACACCAGCTTTGTGTACTGTTACGGCTTTCGAATGAACGCAGCGTTTCATTTGACATGATAATGATAGTCGCCAGGGAGCCTGCTGTTTTTGGTGGCACGAAAGGCCGCAGGATGTTTTTTATTATGACTTAGATACTTTTTTGCTCTCATGCTCGGCCAAGTGAATCAACCGGATTTGATCTCCAGCTGGAGGCGATATCTGTCTCTGTCCCCGTCTTTCTTTCTGTGATTCTGTATCTCCAAGAAAATCTTTAACCCCTCGCTGAGAGCAAAAGAACCGCATGTGTTGCACGGTCCGTTTTGACTGGCTGGTGGTCTGCTTCATGTGAAGTAATTATTATTTTGTTATGAAAATTCATATCTTAGAATTCTGCATTTAAAAGACTGGATCTCTGGTTTGTAAAATGTGTTTAGTCATGGTCAGAGAGTGAGGAGGGATGTCGGTGAACGAGGCCAAACTTTAGGTGAATAAAACTTTCAAAACATGACCTCGCCTGGGAACACCTGTGCCCGAGTCATGTCAGGTCGAAGGTGTGTTCACCACCAGCCAGGCCAGTTTGGCCGCGTCTTTTGTGGTTATTCGCCACAGACAGCCAGATTGTTTTGCATTACCAGTAAGTTAGCCAGCGAGGGAAGTACAGTACATTCTCCCTCCAGTTACAGTCAACATAGCTCACACGCACTGCTCACTGTTGCAGTCAGGTTGATGAACAGGAGTGAAGATAAATCCACTTTTTAATCCCAAAATGCAAATCAGACTGTTTATTCCTCCAGTAGGTCTGGCTCTGCACCTGGTTCTCTCCATCTGAGCAGCTGTAGCAGCTCTGCAGTCACTGATTGGGTTTTTTTTAGCAGTTATTGATTGACTTGTTGATTATCTTCGATGTCTCGGTGAATGTTACGAGAAATGTCTCTATATTGCCTCAAAACATGTGATATGTACCGCATTTTGCTTACAGTGCCTAACTATCTAAAGTGGGCTTTACTCGAGCTTGAGGCCAAAATCATATCCCTCCCACTGACATTTAAGTTTGTCAGTAATTGTCAGTTATATAGACGTCGTCCTTGTGCCATTTCCAGAACTTGCCTGGCATGAGACGCAGTTTTTAAAAGCTACAGGGGCCGTGTGTGTTCGCCAACCCTCACCGCAGGCAAAACAGCCGACGACAGCCAGCGAGGCGCCCCGCCATGTGAAAAAAAAAAAAATCTGCTCTACCCTCAGAAGACCTCTTCTTTGCCTCTCTCCTCCAGGCAAATTCTAGTTACTATCATGCATTTTTCTCATGGTGGTGCAAAGTCTGGGAGTGATCTGCAGAAGGACGGGAGACGCGAGTGTAGACCGGGCTGGAAAGTGAAAGGGTTTATTTTAGTGTGGCCCCTTTCATACTGTCATGGTTGGGTTTATGAGGAGGGCAGCGCTTGATATATAGAACTCCACTAATGGCACCTCACACATATCATGCTGACAAAGTGGCCCCAGAGTCTCTCCAGGACCTCCGGGAGTGTCACCTGGGGCTCTGCCAAAGTGCCTTCGAGTTTTTGTTCCTGCTTATCTGGCAGTTAAAAACACCATTGTAGCACCGTGGTGGATATATTACCTGTTCCCTTAAAGTCCCTCGGGTGATGTCCTCACAGTGACTGCAGTGAAGACGGAGTCTCTTCTTCTTCTGGTAGTTAGTTAGTATCTGAGACTGAAGGTATTTTAATGAGCCGTGGATCTGGCTGATTGAGTCCTTGAAGCCTCAATGAAGGAAAACATTGCTCAAGTGTAATTACATGTGATGTTTTACTGCACACAGCACAATGTGGATTATTATCTGTGTTTATATTGGGTTTTCTTTTATATCCCAATCTATTTTTTAGATTCTGAGCAGCAGAACAATGTCAGTCACCCCCAGGAGGATCCCAGGGTTTCAAAACAGCTCCAACCATGAACAAACCATCATGTAGTCACTCTCTTTTGTCTGTTATTATGCAGTCTGTGTGTCCTGCTGTCAAAAATCAAGCAACCTCTTGAAGTAAATGTTCATCCAAATATGAATCTCCAGGCTGCTCACCCTCATGCTGATGGAAAGTCAGTTGAAGTTTTGAAGTCCACAAAACAGTTCTGGAGCTTCAGAGCAAAAACAGCATTGCAACATTCTTAATCCAAGTCTCTGGAAGCCCCAGGATCCCAAATTGTTTTGAAGAAGATGTTTTTTTTGCACCAGTTGACATGTGGGCAAGCTGGTGCAGCTACTTCACAGAACTTTCCATCTGCATGTGTATGATTAGATAAAGACTGAATTTTCATTTTTGGGTGAACCTATCCTTTAATCCTTTAATCAGTTTGTTTTCGAAATCTGAAAAACCAAGAGAGGTGAATTCAAAGAGTGCTCTTATCTTTCGAGTCTCACGCCCAGGAAATCATAAAATGTGGCTCTGAACACTTTGCTCCATTGTGGGAAATTTGCTGGTGTGGTCAGTTGAGATTTATTGCAGAGCTCAGTGACCCGGAGTCACAGCAAGAAAACATGAAATGTTTCACACCACTCCTCAGGCTGAACATGCCGATCATACCGCCGATGATCAACTCAGAGTGCAGCTTCCTGCAGAGCTTCTGGGCTGTGAGGAGTGTCTGAATCATGCTAAACAATGGAGATACTCAAAATCTTAATTTTCAGTGGAAGCATTCCTTTAAAGAGACAGCTTGGAGCTCCTGTGATGAGGTTTACTTTTTTGGATTCAGGCTCTAGAGGCAGGAGATGAAAGTGTATGTTCATGGTTACATAAAAAAAATCAGTGTCTCCAGTAAAACGTCAGGAGCAGTCCACACTCACTCCAGTCTGCCCATCATTCAGTTTTTTTTATCATCTGAGACTTCTGGACGGTCAGTAATGTTGCGTGGTGATGAGCCCGCAGAGCGACTCTCACTTCCAAGAAGACTGTGTGTGTTTTGAGTGTTGCCAGTGGCGATGCTATCGTCTCTGACCACTGTTCTGGCCTCGCCGTGTGTTTACTCATATTTCCGTGGTGTATCATGTTCCTATGGTTACAGGCATTCCTGGTCGACCACACCCTACCGTCAGCTTTTGATGACTCATTGCAGTGGCCAGTCTCCCTCTCTCGCTCTCTCTCTCACACACACACACACCCACACACACACACACACACACACACTTCCTCCTCTTTGGTTGACATGGTGCAGTGGTTCCTCTTAATCACAGGATGCTCTCATGATCACATTTGGCAAACCGACAACTCTGGCAAAGCACAGCCATTTGCCGTTTTCCAAGTCGGCCATTTTGGCTCGCTGATCCTTCAGACCTTTGCACTCGGCTGCATTTTATTCCACTTTAGATGCTTTATATCTGATCTGCAGCACTGCAGCTGCTCCGCGCCTCCCTGAGGTTCTCTCATAAAAGGTCCCGGTGGTTTTGCCAAAATCACGGTGCTCTCCTGTGGGCGTCCATTAGCTGCTCACGCTGACAGCCATTTTACCTCAACTGCCCTCAAGATAGCTCATGCTCCAATGCTTTTATAGTGAACAATAGTGGTTTGTGCATTACCAGATGAAACCTTTGTTCAGCTAGTTTGTGCTGCTTTGCCAGCATCCTGTTCAGTTTACGATGAACTTTATACCTTTTTGTTTCCTTGTTGTTATGAGTCGATCAGAGCCAATGACGTTCTCTGGTGTCGACGCTGACGTAATTCACTTTATTGATGTCAAGCTGCCATCGACAATCTGTGTACCGATGATTCCCACTGCAGTCTTTGGGATCCTCTTAATCATTTTGAAATCATGTATCAAACTCTACTAACTAGTAGTTTATAATGCTCTGCTGCGCACTTGATTTGTCTAAGTTTTTAACACATTAAAGCCATAGAAGTTTTAATGATGAGCTCACATAACCTGCAGTTCAACGAGGTTTTTTTTTTTTTGCATTTTTCTGTATGTTTTGCTCTTTTAATAGAAAGCGCAGTGTGGTTGATTGTAGCCTCATGTTGTTATAGCAAAAAGATGTGAACCCAAATGCAGACACGACAGTCAGGTTAAGAAACAGAAAAGCAAGGTTTGATTAGCTGTAGTTCAAAAAAACAACAACAAGGGGAGGCAACAACACTGACAAAACAGGCTGGGGGTAATACAGAGGACTAAATGAAGTGCAAACCAGGAGAAAACACCAGGAGCACAAGCAGGGCTCCAAAAAAAAGGATGGAAAACATGAGGAGCACAGGGGGAGGAATAACACAAAGACAGGAAGTGGAAGGTATAAAATTGATGGGAGGATTGATCTACCAAAATAAAACAGGAAACAACAAAACCAAAAACTCAAACTATGTTTCGACATGTCACCCTACACATGTTACCAACAACAACACATAAGAATGATAAATAATGATGATAAATATCCTTATCAGTGCTGACAGATATCCAGATTTAGGAGTTGGATGAGGACTGAAAAAAGTGGAACTGTGCATCTCTAATCTCAACAGGCACATTAGTTGAGAATCAGTCTGTCTTGGGAAACAGTTGTTCTTTAAATTGGTAAACGATTTTGGATATAGTGAACATGATGCGAACAGATGTTAGATCCATCTCCACAATAGAGGAGGCCCTTTCATACTCACATGTCCTGGAGAATCAGCTTTTAATCCAGTTTAACAAGCAAAGCGGCCGTTTGTGTTTGTGTGTTTATTTGTGTTTGCTGAGCGGAACATTAAAGTGGTGTTAAATTGTGATGTTGCGCAATTGGAGGAGTATTCTATCAACAGATGTGTGTGTGCATTGTTTAAACAACACTCCCTCCAGTGTTCCGCTGCTCCGTCTCCAAATGTCAAAATGCAGAGTTGCGTTTAATGACCTGGAAGACAACCATATAGCTTAAATTACTTTGCTCTATAAAGTCTGTGCTGGAATGCAGAGAGCCCCTCGTCTGCCAGAGGAGTTGAATGGGTTTGTTTTTTAAAGCGGCCGCGTCACCTTGAGCTGTCTCCATGCTCTCGTCGTCAGCCGCTTCCACCATGGCGATGAGCTTTCTTTATTTATATCCAGGCAATGGTTGAGAATCCCCACACAGAAGTTCAATTCCCATTTGCTTGATAACGAATTTGTGAGTCAGTAGTGTTTATTTATATATTTATTTGCCGTTGTGTTACAGCCAGTACTTTGTGAACTGTGTGTTAGAAGACATGCTGAAATAGTTGAAAGCCGAGGCTGGGAGAGGTTTTGACGCAGGTACGGACTGTTTTATTTGATGTCCATCTGCGATTTGGCGATTTGCTGCGGCTGTTTTTCTTTGATTTGGAGCCACGGGACAGGTAATACAGAGCACATGGAGATGAAGCCTCTGCATCCAATGTGAAGGAGTCAAAATGCCGCAGGATTCTTGCAGTGTGAGAGATCTTGAGGGGTTTTATCTGTCATGCCATTTATCAGCAGGTTTTACCTCATGCTAGCAACGCAGCAGCTTAAGCTCTGTTTGTGATTTGTGTTTGATTCTTCCAGAGATCTTCACTCCAGTATATCATCACTTTGAGTCAGTCCAAATCAAAATACCAGGGAGCTGGCAGCACTTTGTTTGCCTGGTAGGATCTGCAGCGAGGCCTCGCCTGGTGCACAAAAATCATTTGCAGTGATCGTTTGAAGGTTGCCGAGCTGCAGCAGGGTGGGGTTATCTCCATCCGCAGAGCTCACAGTGTCTCTAAAACAGACTTTGAAATACAACCCATTGTATCTGTTCAAAGCGCTGTGCAGCCTACACCAAACCTCTATTAAACTCTAAGAATTATTGGCCAATACTGTTCAAACTCAGACCTGCTGGAGTCCTCACTAAGCTCATTGCCTCTTCTGCATGCTGCTACTCACAGAGATTTTCGATGAAACATTTCTCCCAGTGGAGCAGGAATCTGTTTCCCATTAATGTTTTTGACAGTGTGATAAACAGGAGCAAAGGGGGGGGGAAGCACCATGGGATGATTGCGTGGGGATGAATTATTAGAACGGCAACTCTGTGAAATGGAACAGTGACGCCAGATGCTCTCCGTAAGTTTGCAGAACTTCTCAGCCTCTCAGTTATCTCATCACTCTTCCCTGTAATAGGTGCTTTCTGAAATGTGATCCACAGTGGACCAAACCTGCAAACGCTCCCTATTTTCATGCTGGGCTTTCATGCTTTCTCCCGTTAATCTCCAGATCTCATATTCACATTTTCATAGTGTAGGATGTGTGTCTCGGTACCTGGCAACCCGACCCGGATTCGGAGCACAGGTGATTCCTGCTAATAATGGTCTCATCACTCCCTCCACTGAAGAAATACACTTCCAAATTCAACTCAACATAGTGCGAGACCTTCCTCTTTATTGACGTTTTTCCTCCTTTTTCTCAGCCAAAGGTGCACCCTGCAGGATGGCACTGGAAAACTGTCAGCTGTCAGAGGGGGGTACGGTTATACCAACTTATTAAATGGCAAATGGGGGGAAAAAATCACCATCCCCTGCAAAGATTTTTCCAGAACTCCTTCTTGTATTTTTAGCCTCTCTGGCAGCTGTGGTCGTCCTGGACTCCACACTGCTTTCCAGCGTGGATCAGTCTCGGAGGAGGTTGAGTAACAGAGAATTAAACACAGGCACAATTGTCTTTTCTTAAGGGAAAGACTTGATGGCTTTTCCATTTAGGTTTGCAGAGTTGGCCAGTTTGTGACGTGGGCTGCGACTGTTGAGGGAGACCAGAGATGATGGACTCCTTCAGCACTCTCTCGGCGGCTGACCTTTCAGGTTTGGTCTCTCCAAGAAGAAAAACACGAGCTCTGCGACACACCTCACAACCTCTGGAAACAAAAAGTCACAGTATATTATGTTGGGCACATTCAGCCGGTTAACACACAAAGAGCGCCGTTCATTTTGCGTCCTTGCCTTTTAGTCAAAATGTCACGTTAAATACCATCAACCTCCTGCTTTTAAAAGTTAGACAAAGTTTAAAAGACTGGCTGCAGCTGTCACTGTTGTGTGTTGTGTGTTGAGCGGCTGGTGTTTTCCCCCTCAGGACTGCTGATAGCAGGCTGTGTGTCATCTCTGCTGCCTATCAGATGAAGTTCCTCTTTATCTGCCGCCTCCCTTCCTCCCCTGGATACACTCGGCCTGCTTTTATAAACAGAGCATCAGCTGAAGGAGATGCTGTGATTCATCGTCATCAGTTATATATCTTCACACCAAACAAAAGACCTATTTTTACCAAGTGCTCTGCAACATGACTAAGTGAAAGGACGGCAACCAAGAGATCGAGATTAATCTTAAAGTTCAGTGGAAGATAAGGGTTCTGACTTATTTTCAGGCGTAAAGTGTCTCCATAGAATATCTATATAATATGATGTATTAATGACTTTTTATTGGCCGTTTGTGAGCAAACTGAAACATATATATAAAGAATCCAGTCTTAAGAAATGTTACTCACAAATTACTGTCAACTAACTAGCAACCATTGTTAAAATAATAACAATTTAACATTTAAAAAACATGCAAAATATATCCATATATCCATATGTAATTTACAGCATTAAACTATTTTTATAATGTAAAATGTTAGATACAATTCTGTAGTATGAGTATGTAAAATGAGTGTCAATATCTCCAAATTAAATCCAGATGATTATGATGGTGACCAAAACCTCACTTCTAACAAATATTGAGATCACTGCTAATTAGATGATATAACAAAAATTACAAAAATCGTTTACTGTTACAATTCGAATCATTATACATTTGAGATGATTTTAAACATGATTTCAAGCACAAAAAAATGTCAGTTTCTCTCTGTGATGTTTATATAATGACTGTACATCATTTGTAATTCAGTGGATTTATTCAAAGAGATGAATGTGAGAATGGAAATTCACTAAAACATGTAAGTGCACATACACATATGCACATATTTCTTCAAATGTGACACATTATTTCAATCATATTATATAAACTATTCCATCCGATGCTGTATGTAAGCCTGTGTGTCAGCCATGAGGGTTACTGTATGTTGTTTTAAATCAATAACCTTCAGCTGAATATTCATCACTGCCCTGGATGTGTAAATTACTTTCTCAACAGTGTGCCAAGAACGACTATGTTATGGCAATGATATTTAAGTTCTTTGATTATATATTCCAAGTTATAATTAGCCTCTGTTTATACTAAAGACCATTCACTACCAGCCAGCATTTCTCTGCTGCATCGATCTCTCTCCTATTTATGACCTTATTAGAGGCACTGACAGTCATAAACCCTGGAATCGATCTGATCAATACGGTCAAACATTAAGGACATGCAGTCGGCTAAAAATGTGTTGGGTACAGTTTCTAAAAAAATATAATTTATGAATGTCAACAAATGATGGGAGTGCTGAAGAATGAGAACCAGAACTGCTTAATTTATCCCCCTTATCCTCGTTAATGACAGGAAATGTATATTTGCGAAAGAGCAGCTTAGGATATATGTTACAAAAAGTGTGTGATGGTCTTACTTTGGCTTGGTCTTATGTCTGATAGTTGCATACTATACGTTAAATGGTCTGATGGCGGTGGTTTGAGCAGTAATGCCAATAACCGAGCAGGGTCCAAACCTTCTCCTCTCAGCTCCTTCGGTTTCTGTTTGCATCCTCCGTGCACACACCCCCTCGGATTCTCCTCCTTTCTTCCCTCTCGCCTCTCGTCCGCACAGTTTCTCTCTCGACTGGGGACTGAGAAAGGTAGGAGGGGTTGTGAGCATCGCTTTCTCCATGCTGACTCATGATGACAATTTGGTAGATAGATGCTTTTTTGTCAGAGAGAGACAAAACTGATGCAAGAGGAAAGATTAGCGTCAGGTCGTGTTTGTGTAATGCTGCATGCAAATACTGAAGGGGCGGCAGTGAGAAATATTTAGAGGAGAAATTGCTTGAAAGGAGGTCAACTAGAACTCAAAATGGTGGCTGGAATGGTAATGCCCTTAGCCGATCTGAAGGCGATCTATGAGCTTCTCTTTCGAGATGGTGTTGTTGTGGCCAAGAGCGACAAGCGTCCACAGTCCATGCACCCTGACCTCCAGGGGATCACCAACCTGAAGGTGATGCGCGCCATGGGCTCGCTCAAATCTAAAGGCTGCGTGAGGGAGAATTTTGCTTGGAGACATGCCTATTACTACCTAACCAATGAAGGAATTGCATACCTGCGAGATTACCTGCAGCTGCCACCGGAGATCGTGCCTGCGCCCCTGCAACGTGTTCGTCGCCCCGCGGCCTCTGCTCAAGTCCAGACAGTGGGCGGCCCCACGTCGTACAGCCCAAAACCCAAACCTGGACGAGAAAGCCAAGAAACGATGACGGATCGAAACATTTACCGCCACAAGAGGGTTGGAGAAGAATCTGAGAGGCCTCCAAAAAACTTCAGAGGTTCCTACCAGTGTGACGCATCAGTTGGTGTTTGGAACTTTTCAGCGAGAAATGAAGACTGGGCCAGGAAGGATCGGGGGAAAAGTTCAATCGAGAAGGCAGTTGTTCCCAAGTTCTCCAGAGAAATCCCAGCGGTTCGCACGACTCCTGCAGCTTTTAGAGCGTCTCGGTGTATGAAGATGCAGAAGGTTACGATTAAAGAAATCACAGAAGATTTGATGCCAGCTGTGACAAGAGGAGAAACCTCCAATCATTCCTTGGAGGTACTTGGAGAGAGAGAACCTGAGGTTGATGATGCGGTGGTGGTCCGGCAGACGACCCGTTCGATGGCAGAGCTTACTGACAGGGAAGAAAAACAGAATCCTGAAGACAAAGAAGATGTTCCTGAGCAGGTTGTGGTGACAGATACTGTTGTGGTGATGAAACCGCTGAATGTTGAGGTCCTCGACCCTTTGACCAAAGCCAAGACCCGGAAGTCCGACCCTGACCATGACTCAGCAACTCCTCCATCATCAGCGACAGATGATTTCAGACACCTGACTACTCAGGAACCCATGAAGAAGACCACTCCTCGTGTGGCCTCAGATATCTCCTCCAGTGCTGCCTTTGAGGCGACTTGCCTCGGGCCTGTTGTCCCCTCAGATGGTCCACTTCCTGCCTTGAAGACCACCCAGCTTCAGGAGATCCAGGGCGTCCTGACAGAGGACCAGGATGTTCAGAGGGTCTGTCCTGACTTCTTGAAAGGTTTGAGCTCGTCTTAATTCATCCTCCTCCTCCTCCTCCTCTTCCTCTGTTTCTTCTTCTGTCCTCTTGTCTGCAGTGTCTGGGCGTTGCTATGGGCACCGTCTGTGTTTGGGAACTCGAGAGAGGATAATTTGATCTTCTTACAATTCAACTAATGGTCTTGTCATTTTCCATACAACTAAATAACAACCAGGCTGCCAATTAGCCTTCACTGTACTGGATGTAGGATGAATTGTGCCAACCACTGACGAGCTTGCATGACTAATAGTGAATTGCATGTTTTGATAACTCAGGTCCAGTTATTACTTTTTCTAGTGTTCACATATTTGCTCACTGCTGCTTCACATATGTAGTATTTAGTAATTTGATGCACTAGATTTCACAGATAAACTGATCCAAGCTGGTGAAACTGAAACTAAAACTCAAAAGCAAATGAGGATTGAATTTCTGCAGCACTCGTCACCAAACCAATATGTCTTCCCCTGCATCCAGTGTGACTTAACGTCTGCTCTGTTTTATCCACTCTACGCAAATATTTATAGATGCTTCCTGTGAGATGTTTAGTGGTGTAATCAAACAGAAAACTGCTGTGACCTGCATTTTCATTTATGGCTTCGACAGCAAGCGGTAGCAGTTGAGTAGGAAACGTTTTTTGTCACTACAACAAAGTCGAGACATTCTAATAATTTTAAAGTTTTAGAGTGTCTTGAAAGTTTTCTTGTGATTTTCAGGATAAAGCCAATTATCCTGTGAGGTCTGTTCTCACACATGAATGCACACATCCATGATATCCGGCATGGAGAAACTTGTCTTTGGCTTTATCATGCTGTCAATCACCTTTAATTACATCAACACCTGCCTTTACAGTTTAATTCAAGGAAAATGGAGCCGACTAGAAGAACTTAGTATCATATCTTCTATGTACTGAAAGTTTTACTCAAGTCTTGTTTTATCATGACTTTTGCAGAATTCTGAACAAATCTGCAGATATTTTAGCTTTCAGATTTTACTTTCACCATCTGGGGTGGAAACAATATATACAGTCTTTACTCACGTAGACGTTCAGATACTGGTGTAGTAAAACGTAAAAGTACTGATTCATCTTCTTCACTCAAGTCAAAGTAATAAAATCTCCCTCTGAAGGACATTTCTGGTCAAAGCTGACTGAACCTCACGTCATATTATTACAATTCAAAGACTAGTAAACTTAAAGGTAGAATCAGAAGTCCCAGCTGTTCCTAAACGCACCACAAAGACAGTTGACATTCTCAGGACGTCAGACAGCCACATTTTCAGTTGGTAAAGCGTCTGAGCAGAGAGAAAGTGAGAAGATAAGAAAATCCAGGCAGAGGGCTGCAGGGTCTCTGCATGTGTGAGACACTACCACACATTTTCTCCCCATTCCCTTCTGTTTGTTTCTGTCTTGTTGCTTCTTTTATGTCGCTTCGTGTCGCTACATCCGCCATGTGTGATGTTCACTGACTGACGAATCAGTGTTGTGATGTTGGGAAGGCAGCGTGCGGTGACGCCGAATAAAAATAATCAATAATTCTCCTCAGACATATTAAAGTTAAAGTGATGAGCCTGTTTTGAACATGTAAGGAGGGGAAAGTTCAGATGTTTGTGTTCAAATGAAACAAAAAATCTGTACAGTTGAGAAGTATTTGTACTTCTGTTACTTCCAACCTCTAATGCCCGTACAGCACACTGTATATACATGTAGATACTATTGATATTGAGTTATATTTCACATGAATGACTGATGGAGTTCTTTCTGCCATCTGCTGGGGGGAAAGTGCTCTGCTGTGAAAACTGTCCTGCTGCTGTATTGTGAATGCTGGGACACGTTTCATTGCCTTCTTACACAACGTGCTAAATTTCCTGTCCTTCCCATTCAAATATTTATAGAGCTGTCATCTTGATGAGGATCAGTGGCTCTTCATAAGGCTTTACCTTAATGCGCAGCCTGCCTGAGAACTTTCCATTGTCAGGGGCCGATACATGACTAAGCAGAGAGTGGAAATGTGAGTCCAATTAAGCCACACTCAGCTTTTCCTGCCTGTGCCTCCGCAAGAAGGGCGAACCAGCAGAAGCGGTCCAGATGGGAACATGTGGCAGCTGCCACCTTTCATCTGCCCCTCAGTGTTTTAGCCCAGCCTGCCATGAACGTGAACTCCAACGTTTAAAAAGACCATACTGTACTTGAATGGAGCACAGATCTGCTGTCTCACACTGTAGCACCATGTGTTGCATTTATTAGGTGATATAGTGACAAAAGAGAAAAATTCAGCCACTCTGAGCTACGATGGAAGTTAATTACAGAGACTTCATGGAGGCTCTGATCCAACACGGCCAAGGTAGGACGTTTTTTGGGGGGGGGGGTTGTTGGAACAGTTCTGTCTTCTTACCAAAAGGTGTCAGCACAGAAATACTTTATGTTGAGTCTGGGCTGGTGTGGAGGACCAGAGAGGATGAGGCAGGTATGGGTGTGTCTCTGGCTGCCACTGGATCAGATAACAGTCCAGGACGAGGTCGTGTGTTTGTGATTAAGCAGCAACACTTTGTTCTAAATGTTCTTACCATTGTTTGTATAACAGAGCTGCACGTTCTGGTTTATCCCCCCCACCACCATTTACAGTAACTGTTAATTTAGTGAATAAGAGTGAAGTAAATTATAGTTCATCAGTTAACAGTGAAGTTAACACTGAGGACCTTGAGGTAGACACCACCCACGCTGCCTGGCACTGTGAGGGATCATGTTCCCTGGTGTTAAATCCAGGGGGTGGGGGCTGAGGAGAGGCCCTGACTGGCTGCTCCTCGTCTCTCCCCTGCTCAAGACTTGTTATGGCATCACAGCAGCAGGCCTGGCTGAGCTCAGGGGTACTGTAATATACATGCTGCATAGATAACATGCTTCGAGAAACACGCAGTGTATGTTGCCATGAATAGACGCAGCATTTTCTACTGTCATTTATCCTTCATGACTGCAGTGAAGGATTGTGTGTGTGTGTGTGTGTGTGTGTGTGTGTGTGTGTGTGTGTGTGTGTGTGTGTGTGTGTGTGTGTGTGTGTGTGTGTGCGTGTGTGTGTCAAAGATGACTTTCTTCATTTGGCTGTTTTGTGCAACTAACAGCTCCAAAACCAAAGATATTGGAGTTACGTAAAAAAAAAAAAACCCAAACAAAATTTTAAAAAATCCTCTTTCCTATTTGGGAGGCTGGAACAAGTAAATATTTGGCATTTTTCTTGGTGAATGACTTCAATTTAGCAATCAAATCGTTAACGTGTTTATGTCATTTGACTCATGCGACAGCTTCCAAAAACTGTTGGAGTTAACCAAACTTAAATTAACAGTTATTTGACTGTCAAGAAACAATGAAATGCTTCATAAAACACATATCAAGCAACTGTTTACTGTAAAATCACAGCTGATGTTTATAAAACTTTGAAAATGGTTAATGAATACAGTGTAGTTCTATATACATTGTTTGGATTGCAGCTGATGTTAATGCATCTTCACAACTGTTTAATAAATAGTTTATAAAGCAACTAATGAACTACATATTTATCTGTTATTAAAGGTGCACTGTGCAGTTTTTGAGAAGACATTTTAATCAGAAGAGAAAGACCTTCATGATTTTTTTTTTTTTTTATCCCTAAACAAGTTAAATAAATAAACTCTCTTTGTTTTCCTTAGTGGATAAACTGAATAAACAAACTTTACTCTGTTTACATGTGGCGGACCCTGCCACCCTTCTATCTTCACACAGTGTTCTGGGAACCTTATTCCCCTCTGAGAACAGCTTGTTTATTCAGTTATGGACAAAATACATGTTTCTGAGTTTGTATTATTACAACATTAATACTATAAGCATTGAAATTCTGAATTCTTCTCCAAAACTACATAGTGTCCCTTTAATGATGGTAACTGTGCTGTTCATTTTTACTGTGTTATAAAAGTTAATCCAGAGTTAATTTAACAAAACTAAACAGCAATGAGACAAAGATTTTTTTAAGAAGAAATCAAACACACTGACACAAAGATTCTGCTGTGAAGATCTGTCACAGAAAAGATGAGATAAATCTTCCAGTGTTCAAATCAAGCTTCAAATCAAAGACATTGCTGTCGTGTCAAACACTATGATCCATAGCCTGTAGATACAGAGACATAACTGCACTGTCTCACAGAGAAACCTTTGTTACAGTAGCTCGCTGGCAAATAGTCACGGTTTCCGCTCTTTGTCTAAATCCTGTCTGAAAAAGTGAATGTGTCCCTGGGAGTTTCTGCAGCCCTGCACATGGATTCCATCCAGTGGCGCTCGTCAGAAACCACCACGCATGAGATGCTGTTTCCACTGAGGAAAGCCTCACAAATTGAGTCAAACTCGCAGCGCTGTCTCAACGCTTTCTACTTCCCAGCCGTGCCTCCGCTTCTCTCTTTTTTTTTTTTTCCTCCTCTCTCTCTGTGCTTTTTTAGCACGCCCCCCTGGTTTTGATCAGAACACAATGTCGTGAGGTCAGATTTGACTCCTTGGCAGTTCAGTTTTTTCCCTAAAAGTTGTGAAGACGCTGAGGAAAGATGAGCTTATGCTGCTGTTTGTGCTCACCACGAGACGGTAAGCTTTTTTTTTTTTTTTTATCATTTCAGACTTTTGTGTCAGTGAGTGAGGGGATGCTACAACAGGAAAAAACTAAGTAGAAGTGAGTTTCTTGCATAATGCATGCCATCTGGGGACAGTGCCACTCCCAGCATCAGGGTCATTTTAAAGCCTGCAGATTAAAACCATCTCAGACGCTCCTCTCGTTGCTCATCTGATCCTACCTGTGCTCTGTTGGAAATCTTTGTCATCAGTGACTGAGGCATTTTAACTTAACGCTAAAGGACTTTTTACACATGTAGACTGTGTAGCCATGTGTGGCGAATTGCCGACGTGTGAGTATGAGAAACATGCATCACAATATGGGACTCATTGAGCAAACACATACCATGTGAAGGGAGTGGGAGTGGGCTGACTCCTCCCCAGAAGGAGTGGAAGAAATGAATTTATTCCAGACATCTGTACCGCTCCTTTGGTGTTATTCCCCTTTCGCTCGATCTTCACTGCATCTAATTGGCAATTTGAGCTGCCAGTTTGTGAGGCTTTGGGGACTTGGTTGACATTTTGAAAAGTGGGATCGTTTAAGGTCTTACCCAACATGTCAGACTGAAAGCCCTCAGTCACAATCACTCTTTATTCTCTGCTCTGAGCTGAGCTGACTCCAGTCTGGAGTTTATGGGCAACTTTATTCATTCAACTCTTTCATAATCCACCCTGTTGTTTTCCAGACAGCAAATGCCTGCACGTCAGGAAACTGTTGTGTGTTTAAATTAAGATTACGCTCACACCAAAGGCAGCTGGAGGTCCAGGTTGCGGCGTTTATTTGTGCTTGTTTTATGGAGCGCGGCTGGCGTGTGGAATTGAAATGTGTGATCGTGACGCTGGTGTTGGGTTTCTGCGTGGCACTGGGGGATGAAAGAGACAGTGTTTCATCTGCAAACCAACGATGTTCTGACAACAGGAACTCCGGCAGAGATGCCGTTTTGCCCGCAGCGTGATGCGTTTGATGTCCCGACAGAGGATCCCTGTCGTTTCAAGGTGCAGCTCTGCAGGCTCTGGAGGGGGCGAAATGCTTAGTGAGGAATTCACTTGCGATCATGCGGCGACAGAGCGGTTGTAATTATAGCAGATCAATCACCGAGCTGACGGCGACATGCTCAGATTGTGCTCGTGTCTGCTTTAAGCAAACATTTTTTTCCCTCCAGGTTGTCGAGTGTTTTAATTGCAGGGCCCGACTCGAGGAAAAATGAAACACAATTACAAGGGGCACTATAAAGAAAATCATATTAATGTTTTCCATAACTGGAATAAAAGCTGTTCTCAAATGAAAGTAGGGTCAGAACACTGCTTAAAACTAGACTGGTGGCAGGGTCCGCCACATATAAACAATGTGAAACAGTAGTTAACTGTGTTGTCCTTTAAGGTCAGTTAGTTTATTCAGTCATGAAACCAAAGAGTTTGTTTGTTTTTCTTTATTGTTTGTTATAAATACTACTACAATTTCTTCTCCAAAATGACATACTGCACCTTTAAGGGTTAAAGAGGCAGTTTTGGAGATTTAGAAAATGGATGGTTTTTAAAACTGGATCCAGTAAAATGGATTTCTGAGAAGCTTATAGGCAGCAGGGTTGTGGTGTCCAGGCATAAGGAAGCAATTAGCATCCAGGGAAACACAGTGAAGTTACATAATGAGACTGAATTGATAGTGAGGGAGGGATGAATTCTGCGAGGTGGAAAAATAAAACGGCTTCATAAACATTTGGAGAAGAGAGGAAGGGGGCCGGGCTCCTGGATCATCTGCGCCTCGTAAAAAGAAGAAAAAAAAAAAACCTGATGGAAAAAATATCTGCAGGGGCTGAAAGAATAATCCTATAGAGTGAAAGAGTTGGAAACTTTGACTCCGACTGAACGTTGAGCTCTCTCTCTCTCTCTCGAACGCGCTCAGTTTTTGCTTCTTATCAAGGCTGAGTGAGTGTGTTTTGAGTGTGTGTGTGTGTGTGTGTGAGTGTGTCACACAAAACAGCCTCATATATTATTAACTCCTGCAGATAGGCTGCAGCCAGCGAGGGAAGCAGCCGAGCCAGTTGCTGTAGAGGGGAAACAAAACAAAAAAAAACCCCAGTGGAGTCACTTGAGCCACAGACGAGGACAGAACTTTTTTTTCTGAACTCTCACGCTGGAAGAATTAGATTAGAGGGCTGATTTTTTTTTAAAAAACAAAAAAAACAAGCGCGAATTAAAGTAACAAACAAGAGTGGGGTAGAAAAGAAAGAGAGGAATTGTTAGAGAATACGGGGGGAAAAGGAGAGAGGGAGGGAGGGAGGGAGCCACTTGAGCCAGAGGACTGAGTCACAGGGAAGCGAGAGGAGGAGGAGGGAGGGAGGGCTGCTCTCTCGTTCTTCTCCCTCTCGTAAAAAAGTCACGGACAACTTGGCTGGAGCGCTCGTTTTAAAGTCCGGGATGGCACCACACCCCTAGGCGCTCCCACCCCTCCTCCCCTGTCACCTTTCACACCCCCCTCCACTCCTGCCTCCCCCGGCCCTCCCACCTGTTCTTCAGAGCCTGGGACTCTCCACTTTGATACCAGGCCCGATGCCGGCAAGCCCCCCTGGAAATGTGTTCCCAGCCCTGGTGGTTGTGGCCCACATCGTTACCTTAATCGCTGCGTGGCAGTGGAGAGTACGCAAGAAGCAAGGTAAGGGGAAAAAAAGCTGCAACGCCTCGTCTCTGCACGGCTTTACTTCAGGAGAGGTGGCGGTGCTGCCTTAAAGAGGAAGTTAGATCAAAGTCTTGTCTGTGCTGATAGCTTCTCCGCCGGCTGTCCTCGTCCGTCGCGTCTGCTCTCTGTGTGTTTTCGTGTGCGCACACTTCTCTTCCCGTCCTCACTCCCCCTTGGTTTTTTTTTTTTTTTTTTTTTTTTTTCCCCCTCACACGTCTCGGTTTCCTGTGGTATGGAGATGTTGCTGTTAACCCCGTAAGTGCCGGCTGTGATGTGATGACGTCGGAGATGGAGTTTTCTGCTCGGCTGAGGGGTGGGGGTGTGGGGGTGGTGGGGGTGGGGGGTTTCTGCTTCGTCAGAGCTTCGTCAGCTCCGCTCCTCTTCTGGGATTTTTCCTTGAATGGCGTTTCTTCATCATTTTATCCTGGTTGTGTCTGTGCAGAGCTCTGACCTGAATTGTATGGCTCAACTCTCAGTTTAAGCCCTTTACTATTCAGAGTGTGTTTAACGTTAATCTAGTAGATCCTGTATTTCTAATAGCCTTGTTCAACCGGTTTCTTGGTGGAATGTTTTCAAAGATAAATGATAAGCCTTTTCCTCTTCATACATCAATCATGTGCCGCTAGAAGGAACATATTTACCCTCCACTGGACACAGTGAACAGCCTGAAGGTTACCTGCAGCCACCAAGACACACCTCGCTCAGCCCTGTTGGACTGTTGACACAGCTTGGCACAGCGAACACACCTCTGCAGGCGACACACCCCGAGGCAGATTGAAGGATGTCTGACTGGCAGTCTGCAGGTGTAGCTAAAGGGCAGCTGTCTCTGAGAGTGTTGTGAGAAAATAGTTTGGATGCCACGCGCGTCAGAAAACACTTGGAGGTCCGTGAAGCATCTTCAAAAAATGCCACAAGTCACGTCTCTACGCCTCTGCCTGTGGGAAGCTCGCACCTTGAAGTGGATCGAGCTGTAACCTGCCGACCTTGAGACATCTAAGAACAGAATGGATTTCAAACCACAAACAGGGGTCTGGGGGGCCTTCTCAAAAAAAAAACAGGGAGTTTCAGGGAGTTGGATGAAACTACAGACTAATACATAATATGCAACAACAATTTTATATTAAATACATCTGATTTTATTTTAAATTGACCCCCTTTGGTTCATCTATTATTACCCGTTGCCTCTCGATGGTGATTGAAGAGGGTGCGAGGGAGCAGATTTCATGAGATGTTTGCCCCTTCACTTTAAAACTTTCCCTCTCTGCTTCTGTTTCTCTGTGCATACACTAAGGAGGACGAGGTACAACAGGGCAGCAGCTGTAACTGAAAGAGGACCGAGGTGTGAGAATTTATCAGAAATCAGGAAAGTATAACTATGACCAGGAAACTGGTGGAGGGCAAATGAAAGATGAGAGTCTCCTGGGGAAAATCAGGAGGGTTGGCAAGTATAGAAGCACACCATCCTGATGTAGCTGGTTGTTTTGGTAGTTTGAAGGCAGACACTGTGCTTTTCCCTTATCGCTCCCAGCGGTCTAGATGGCATAATAAACTGCACAATCCTTTTCGAAGGAAGGACACACCTTGAGCAGATAGGCGCAGTTTTCATTGACAACAGTGCGTTTGTTGTGACGGATTAGTAACTCTCACCGCGGTTAGAAGAAGAAAACAGACCCCAAAGACCGTCTGCTAACCGTAAAATGCCAATTAAAAGGCTTTAAAGTGAACGGCGAAAGATGACACACACATTTCTCCGGCTCTGCTCTTCTCACGAGTGTTTTATGTTCTGTAAACTGAGCTCAGCTGAAGTGCTGATCAAATAGAAGGTCGGCCAGGACGAGTTGTTTGACTGGGAAATTACTGGCAAACAATCGCCTTGCAAAACTAGGCCGCGTGCTATCTCTACCTTCAGTCAGTATCCAGCCGCTTTGCATATGAACAGATCTGCTTCCCACCGCAGTGCAGACAACCAGGCTACACCCTGTACATCAGCAACGGTCGTATTCCCCTCTCCCCAGCGTCTGTCTCTGCATTAGCGATGTATTTTTGACAGAGGCGGGTGGTGTCGCCATCGATTTCTGCTCCGTCTGGAGAGCGTGGTCATTGTTTTTACACCGCAGATACAAATCAAACATCTGCAGCGTCACGCGGCGAGGCGTGAGGACACAGCGGTCAGAAGTGTAGTTCACTGGAGCAACAAGGTGCCTTTGACACAGTGGGAAGGTGAAAGTAGGTAAAAGGGATTTTAACCCGGAGCCAGGTTTAAAAAAAGCTCACACATGGCGGCTGGGTAATGGTGGTGAACTCGACACTGAGGGGACGGCGGGGCTGTGTATCCTGGATACTGTCATAACAAACCAGAGGAGGAGGTCTTCGGTTTTCTTTCACGAGGCCCTCGCGCTGATCCCCGGGACCTTTAAGGAATCCGCGTGCTGTGTCGGGGCCTACATAATGAAAGAGTCATTCGCGCTGAGTTATTCTGTGTCAGAGGCTCCTGTCGATTTTGACCTGCTCCTCTTATTTCTTTAAGACTTTATTCCATTAGAGATTTTCTCGCTGAGGATCAGAGCGCCTCATCCACTTCACCACATCACCAGCCTGTATCCGATCCATTTAGGAAGCCACACCCAAGTCTGCAGCAGTGTTCAGGAGACGAGCCCTAAGACTGGCGGCTGCGTCTGTTAAACCTCGTTCAGCACACAGTAGGATTGGGTTTAGGTTTCTGGCTCGCGGTTCGCAGCTGTGACTCACTTTTCCTGTCTCCTCTCACTGTGGCAGTAATGAGAGACTTGAGGAAGGAGGGCTGCCCGCTCTGCTTCAACTGAAAAGTTTAAAAAAAAAAAAAAAAGCTGTTATTAGAGAACAATGCAGCGTGTCCCTACATGCCCTACGCAATAGCTAATGTATCATTCAACACAATGGTGGATAACCTTGTTCATAGCCCGACTCGTCCTCTGCCATGCAGTTTACCCCCCCGTGCCCAACTCTCATCTGCGTTTATCTGTCAGGGGGTGAAAGCAACCGTGTCTCCTTGTCAACACGCTTTGTGATTAACATCTTGATCGCTCCTTTACGGAAAACTGCCACAGCAAACGTGAACACATTGTTCTCCAGCAGCCTGAGTTTGGATTATTTTAATTTTCAGGTCAATACTTTACTATTTTGGGTGACCGCTAGAGTAAGTTTACAAGCTTAGATCCTCAAAAACCCCACCAATTTGCAGCAGGACTGAATTCCTCTGATTGGTCAGCTCACACACGCCTGAGCCAGCACCGCCAACAACAACAGAGCCGCTGGGCTAAATCAATTATTACATGCCAAACTAGCTGCTAGGCATACATTATGCAAATGTGTGACATGGTGACGAAGTGTGATGTCACAATGTGAAGAAAAGGCGGGCCTGCTGACGAGGCGTTCAGGAGCAGTGTGTTCTGTGGGAGCGAGGACTTTGACCTTTTTCACTTTCAAGCTCTTTAACATGCACAGGAACAAACAGAACAAACACATAATGGGTCGCCTTCACTGTTAAAGACTAAAGTTTAGCAAAATGTTTGTATTCACACTTAAATTCAGTTGATATTTAATTATTTTATCAGTTTTTACTGATGTTCTTAAATGCTGAAGTCAGTCCTCTTGCTCTTAAACACAGCCTGTGTTCTGCTGTAGCCATTTAAATGTTGTTGAATAGCACCGCTGTGATGCAGAGGATTAAGCAGCGGGAAGTTACACCAGTTATCACGCCTACTTTGAATACTGTTCAAACACAAGCCTGTTTTTAAACCGTTCAAAGTCTTTAATGTAATGATTCACCTTTTACTAGCACGTGCACACAGATGCACACAGCTCACAACTCTTGCAACATGAATCTTGCTTAACTTTTGGGAGTTCAACATAAAAAAAGCTCATTATCTGAGCGTTGTTCGTAACAACTGAGATCACGAGACATTTTTTAATAAATCCACTGATGCATCTGGTGCAGAGTGTGTGCGGGAATCTACTCTTTGTCACTGGAATGAGATTTTAAGGGGATTTGATTCCCTGTAGGATAAAACAGAAAGAAGTGAAGCAAGTAGTTTCATTATCAGCTCCCTCAGACTAGAAACGTACATGTGCCAGATGTGCCTTTAAGTGAAGCTGGCCTACACAAACAAGCCTGGCTTTTTTACAGCCAGATTGTACTTTAAAAACCACTCCCCCCTCCCTCATAAAACACTTTTACTTGTTGTGACATAAAATGCATTTACTGTCTGCAGCCTTCACTTGAAAAATAAGCTGATACCTGCATATGAATGCAAAGTATTTCTTCGTGTTACGCAAAGAAAAGCGAGAGAACAAGACTTCCCTGTTTGGATTATTTATGATCCACAGCTGTTACAGGTTTGTGTGTGAGGGGGAAGAGGATGATTTACCGCCGGAGGGCAAACGCTACATAGGCGCTGCCAAAGCTGCACTTTGGCCTTCAGTGAACCTACAGTGAGACGACACAAAGGAGCGTCTCTCACTGGCTGTAATTATTACATATGAGTGTGTTCCCATGAGCCCCTGCTGTTAATCTGCTGTGCATTAAGGAAGAGTTGTGTAATCCTGGGAGAGGCAGCAGTCATCACACATGCTAAAATAGAGACGTAGCGAGTCGTCCTCAGCGGCACAAACAGCCCTCCTGTCTGTGTATTTCTGGGACGTCCCTCCCAGCCGCGCTTTAATGGCACGGCTCGTTTTTTACGCACGACAGCGACGACGGAGCGGGATGGAGCAGCAGAGCTCCCCGGCTCATCTCACTACACAACACAGAAGTGGGCTGGGCTTGTGACAAGGACTCTGCAATCTGACACGAGCCTCCGTGGGTTTTTTTGTTGTTTTTTTTTCTCTCCTCCATGTGGCTCGGATCGAGAGGAGGGAAAGTTTTTGAGGGCTGTTGCGCGCGAGAGAGAAAAACGAGAGTCGGGGGGCGTTTTTACGCGCCGCGCAGACACACGGCGGGATGTCCGGAGCGGAGGACGCGATGCACGCCGCCGTGCCGCCCTGGTTCGGCGGCCTGGAGCGGGACTTTTACTATCGACGAACTAATTACATTCACGAGATGAGCTGCGGAGAAGTGGGGTCTCATCTGTACAGCCGAATGTGCTGCGCAGGTAGGTGTGCGCGCTCCGCCGCTGTCTCCATCTCTGTCCGAGCGCCTGTAACCGGAGGAGGCTCTGGCTGGGAGGGGCTGAAGGGGATGCTGTTAACCTTTTCCATGCCCCCACCCACACAGCAGTACAGCAAGCCCAGAGGGACAAAAGAGTGGGCGTCCAGGAAGACTGAGCAAATAATACTACAATTATGTTGCTGTTGATTAACTTTTGTTGCACTTCTGTAGAAGTTGGCACAAAGATGATATTGAGTATTATCGGTGATGTCTGGCTCCTCAGTCTCTCCTCCCCCACAGAGGAGATTTTACTGTAATGTTTAGCTGATATGGCTGATTGATAAGCTGATCTTAATCAATGACTTACCTCAACAGTTTTGGATTCAGCTTCTCAGATGTGACTGTGACGAATAATCTGAGCCTTTTCATGTTTGACGGGCTCTGTCTCACGCTGAGGGTCCGTCGTCTAAAGAGCACAGTTTTGTTGACGTTTGAACAAGAGAAGGATCGTGTGTGTGTGTGTGTGTGTGTGTGTGTGTGTGTGTTTGCGTCTCTGCCGCTCTATCTCCCCTCTGGACGTGATCACCTTGTCCATATTTGAATACATGAGCTGCCAGGTAAAAATTCACAGGCTCACCCTGGTTAATGAAAGTGCTCAGATATGGTTTGTTCGTCTCCTGATTCTGCCCCCTTGAATGTGCCTCAAAGATGATCTGTAATTCATCTGAAACGTCTGTGTTTCCATGGACGTTAAACTGTTGTGAGAACTCATTTTTTCCTCCTTAAACCAAGAGTTCTCTGGAGGTTTGGGGCCAGAACCGCTCCTCTGTCAACACAGATGCTCGTGGACTGGCAGGGCCCGTGTGTTTTGGTCGCGTTGTCACGGCAACCCGCTCTCACAAATCACTCTCCCCACATTTTTAAAAGCGACTGTGCGTGAATAAGTCAACACTGCTGGGATCCAGCTGACCCCGGGCCTTCCTAACGGTAGTCTGAGCTCTGATTAGACTGAAGGAGGCTGTCAGCTACTAGTGAGACTTTAAAGTGAATTATAGTGGAGGATCATGTTTCCCTGTGTTGTGTAGTGCAGCTCCTACAACAGAAGAGGGAGACAGACAGTGTTGAGCAGTCAGCTCTTGCTCTCTTTAGATTGGCCTTCAGTCACATCTGAAGGTCATAAATCCAGCAATTATCCAGTCCCCATATTTCCATAACCGCAAGAGTGTAAACACCATGTGTGGCTAATTACTTGTGTTTTTTTGAATGCACGCTCAGCGAAAATGAGGCTCCTATTGCAAAAGTGAGTTGGAGTCATCGGCTCTGTATAATTATGGACAGAAGACAATCTGTGGGCAGATCTGAAGGGAAGCGTTGCTCAAGAGAAGCGTCAGTGTTGTTGTTGTGTTGACTTTATCGTCCATCTGCATCCCTGAAAAGCTTTTTTTTTTCCCACCATGCATCAGCACCTGAGTTTGTTTTGAACAGGAATACATTCCACACTTCCAACAGCAGACAGCACTCTCTGTCTTGTCCCATGCCTTCATGCTCTTCTCACTGCCAGCTCCAGGTTGGATCTGCCCCATAATGCCCCGGGGCTTCCATTCCTCACCTTGGCAGAGTTCCTCCCTGAAACCGTCCCAACTCTCATACCAGCTTCCCTGCTTCATAAACCCCATCAGGACCTGTGCACCAGATGATCTGCAGTGTGCGTTAACATTCCTGGCCTCAGCGGGACTCACATCGCATGCTGTCACTTGCACAGTGGAGCAGGCAGACTGGGTGTCTTGGGGCTCCGGGTGGTGTTATCGCTGCGAGGCGGCTCCCCCTGTCTGCGAGGAGGGTGGGCGCGCCCTCAGAAGGAATGCACTGCCTTGCGAGCTTCTCACGGCAGGACTGTCATCGTAAAAAACCCATATCAGCTCTCGCTGCTCGGCTTTATCGCTTTGTGCTATCAGCAACAGGGAAAGGAGAGACGTCCACACAGTGGAGCTCTGTGTGGTCCTGCCAGCATGTTGCTGGTTGTGGTGGAGGGGGAACTTTTTTACATTGCATTAAAAGTTCTCGTGACTCTGTTACACTTTGAGAATTATATTAAATTTGGTTTTAAATCAGTAAATTAAACTAGTCTCCCCGCAATGTCTGATAGCATTATGACTTCTTTTTAAATCGGCACAAATTTAGGACCTTGCATACCTCTGCAAAGGCCCGAAAGTCCCCTTGTCTACTCAATCATACACCTCAAACAGATTTTCATCAAGAGCCATGCATTGTTCCAAAAGAATAATGAACAAACCTCTCAGTGCAAACAACTGAGTCCTTCACCCGTCGCTTGATCTGGACCAGCACCAAAAGTTAGTGGGGTCTATTCTGGGCCGAGACACATCCTCCATCCAAGTTTAGTGGAAGTCTGTTCAGTAATTTCTTTTAATCCTGCTGACAAACCAACAAACATACAAACAAATGGACACAGGTGAAAACAACCTTGTCTTCTTCAAGCTAACTTCTTTTTGCTTCACCATCGTTCATTTGTTGAGCAGCACCGTGAAGAGTCATGACGTAGTGCAGCCCAATGTCACCTCAAACCGCCACAGACCCGCCAGTCTGCTGTGAGATCGTTGTGTATCTGCGAAAACACTGATGTCCGGTCACAGTTAAAAAAGATAGAGGCACCAAAACTACTTGAGGGAACGATCGTGGTTTCACTTAAAACGACTGCTTCCCTAAAACACTCACCACCGGCTGTTCGCCTCACTCGAACCCGGACGCCTGGGAGGAAATCCTACAATTAAACCACCCAGTCATCCCCACCCTCCACCTGAAGTTGACTCTCTGGCTCTTTGAATTGCGTACTTCCCCCCTGCTGGTTCTGCACCTTCATACAAACTTGCACTTTTTGCACCTTGTCGATCTAAACTGTCATCCTTGCAGGCTGAACTCCAGCGGATCAGCAACTCTGTGACATGCTTCAGCTTTATCTTGCCTTTTTTATATTATGTCCCACCCCGAGGAAAACCAGTTGCAACTGAATATTTGAAATTCACAGTTCACGAGCCTTTGGGCAGATTCTCCTTCGAACACCAACATTATGTCTTTTTCCTCACACAACATGCTTTGCTGATTCCATAGATATTAAAGAATCTGGGTCCTTTATGTTGTTGTTTTTTTCGCACATACACAACCTATAAATGGTCGAGTGTGGGTCTGGTGAAGGTGTAAGCAGCTACAATTTCTCAAGTCCCGACAGGCCAACTCCCTATGAAGGCATCCGAAGCATCTCTCTTCTTTATAGACTGATGCAGCAAAGGTTGAAAGGTGTTGCAGGTATTCAGGTGTCATGAGACGTATATATGTCAGCGTGGAGGTGCTGAACGCCTGATGTGCAGAAAACACAACTGTGTTCTGTGGCTGTGTGAGTGAAATACTTTGTGTCGACAAACAGAAGATGTTTGAGGATGAAAAAGATGCGTTTAACAATCCTCCTTTTCTTTCACCGCTCTTTGACATGGACACACACTGTTCAGTCAATCCACACACAGCTACAATCGTTGCTTTGTGTCTTGGGTAATGTTCTGCAGCAGTGTGGTTTCTCTGTGAGCAGTCTCACTGCCTCTTTAGTCGGTTTGTGTGTCGGTCTGTGTTACAGCTTTTACTCAAGGTTGGAAATTCATTCCGGAAAAACAATCCAAACCAAATGCTTCAAATCAAACATCGGTTTCGCAGGTTGTTCTCATTAAAGGACTTTAAATGCTGCTATTCTTCCTGCTGCTGGTTTCCAAACCCTGTCTGCCGCCTCCCCTCGCGCACCGAAACAAAAGCGTCGGTGCCAGTTTCTTCTTAATGAAGTCCCGATGGAGGAAGGGGCGCTCATGCTCGAGGTCTTCTTTTTGATTGTACCATGTCGAGAAATAGCCGATGTTTCCGCCGCCTGGCCCCGCTGCCTCCTGGCATGGTCTCGTCTGCGTTGAGAAACAGGCTTTTCATTGACTCTGTGGTTGTGTGTGGCATGTCCAGCCTCCGACCACACGCTGGTGACTGCTAGCTTTGGCGCGTGGAGTTCAGATGGGGTTAACGGGCTCCAGTGGACCGAACTGTACAGCTTGGTCTCAATGAGGGAAGGCCTCGGGAGTCATGCAGTAGTTACCCTTTAGTTTTTATACCTGTTTTTTCCTTTATTCGGTGTTAAAGCCTCGCTGAAGTGTTTCTGCAGATCATCTGCAGGGTTGCTGTTCTGCGCTTCACCTCTGACTTAATCTCCTGATGAGCCCCTAAACGTTTTCATTGTCCCTCTGGTTAAAAGCGCCTGAAGCGACACAGATCATGTGTACAATCATTAACAACAGTGCTTTTATTGTGCATTATTGCAAACAATTTAGAATTTAGGAGACTGTTTAGGAGTTGTGTTCATGGATCAAATTTGGGAACAGCACTACAAAAGCACTCCACTCATCAAACGTCTTCTGCGTCTTCGTCTTCTCGAAATAAAAAGTTATTACACCGCCATACAGGCTAAATTGAGAATCTTTGTTTATATTTAGCGGCCGCGACAGCATCACATCTTTACAGGTGTGTGGTTGAGATCAAACTGAAGACCAGGTTAGAAGACTGGTGCAGAGTACTCACACAGTAATGGAGCATTGACTGCTAAGAGGTTACAGGCTGGAATGTGGACACCAGGTCAGTTGTCTCAGAAAACGGGCCGTGAGTGGGCCGTAATCACTTTAAAATCACCTGAAAAATGATAAGCCTTTGGAGATTATATTGTAATTGGCTCTGATAAAACCATCAGTGGCCCTGATCCCATCACAAGATTGTCTCCAGTTTAATTGTGTTATTCGGGACTCAACAATGAGACACAAAAATGAAAGGAACAAACAGTTCACTGTGTCATTTTAAGGCCGTTTTAATAGCATTTAGATCAGACGGCATCCGTGATCTTATTTTCAGGCGAATCAGGAAGATTAAAGTCCTTTTTATTCAATGTCCTCTTTTGTTCAACATAAATTCAACATAACCTCACAGACGAGCACACAAACAAACCCTGAGAACGATGAAGCCAACTACAAGGCAACATCGATCGGACGAATAACTTCAGGAGGTGATTGTGCGAAAGAGAACTATGTCACATGCAATGATGTGTTTCAGTGGTGCAAACTGAGAAAATCATGCAATCATACACATCTCATGTCTGGCTGCAGTCTACAGGTCATTTCATAATTGAGTTCAAAGATCACAGTTTAGATTGTGAATCATGATTGTGATTAAACAAAGATATCATTTTTTGGCCTATTTTCAATTTGATAGTTTTACAACTGTGAGATTAAAGAAGCAATCTGTTGCCAGTGAGCTAAAACACACAACAAAAACAACCTCTTCATTGCCTTAAACTGCTTGTTGGATCTAAACTGACGAAGCATCAGTGCAACAATCTGCGCAGTAAAGACAGAGACACACACATGGATTTAGATGTAATCATGTAATCAGTGCAGAGGTCTGTGTGTTTGGGTGCTCAGTCAGTGAGGGTCCGTGGAGGTGTGGTTTGGTGGGTGGGGTCGGGGTGTTCACATAGCACATAGCAGGGCAGGGCGGCAGGAGAGTCTTCCCTCTCCCTCCAAAGACCACTTTGTAGTGACTGACTGTTTCTGACATTGTAGCCCGCGGGCAGGCATTTTGCAAGAGCCAGTGAAAAAAAAAAAAAAAAAAAAACAGAAGCAGAGAAAGTCAGAGAGAGCAAAGGGAGGAAAAAAAAAAGACTTGAACTGAATCAGTGGCTTGAAAACTCCCAGTTAAGTACAGGATCCCTCACTGTGAAACAGTGTTTACAGGCAATAAGAAGAAGTGGAACTCTAGAGAAAGAGACAACCTGCAGAAGCTACTGTGGCGATTGTGATCAGTGAGGTAGATCCAGCGTGGAGATGGAGCAGAGGTTCAGGAACTACTCCTCTGACAGTATGGGTAGTGACAGGGTCTTCATCGAGGACTCGTACTACCAGGGGATGCTCAAGGCCACGGATCACAGGAAAGGTAGAGTTGGTCATCTCTGTATTATTTCAGGAGCGCTGCCTTTGAGGTGTTTTGCATTTCACCTGCGACTGAATGCTTGGATGTGGAAACAGAACTTCCAGTTAGTTTCTTCTCAGCTCACTGTTGAAAATTGTTTTTTTATCAGTGGTTTCATTTCTAAAAAAGTAGCATGTAGTTTTGTCTGCGGTGGTCTTCTGCCTCCCTACAGTCAAACTTGACACACCCCTCCATGTGTCACAGCTTCTGCTCTTTTTCATTGGTCAGCTGAGCGGACACCCATTCTGAGCAGCGAAGTTATCTGAAAGGACTTGCTTACATATTTCTGGTTGGTTCAGTGAGGGAGCGGGCGGAAAAAAATAATGTCAGGATCTATTTGATCACAGTCACGATAACGTTATAAATGTTGTGTTTCTCTCTTAATAGTCTAGTCTGTCTGTTGGTTGAAACAGCACAATTGTTTCTTCCACGTAAAAGAAAAAAAATGCATTTTTAAAGTAAAATAAAGAAAACAGAGGTTGGTGATTCGGCAAAGAGATAATATCAAGATCTGTTTAATGAGAATTATGACCTTTTGTTCTTAATTTTGAAATGCCCTGCAGACTGTAGGCGATGACTTTTTACATTTTCATATATTGATTACAAGCCTGGCTGAATATCTCGGCCCAATATTCATTATATTTATTTTGATTAGCGATAATCTCTCATTTAAAAATGCTCTAACTTGACTCTGATGCAACATCCCACCCACAACAAAATATATGATTGGTTATGTGTCACCATGAATAGCCTATAAACTCTAGTAACAACCAGTAACTACAATTATCAAAAACAAACTTTAGAGAAAAGGAGGTATGAAGTAGCAGAAAAAGAATATACTCAAGTAACGTAGCTTCCATTACTGGTTATTTTACATTTTTTACTCCAAGATTTTCATTTTTACTGCAAATAAATACCTGATCCAAATCTGGGTAATCTGTGTCCCATCAGTCGACGCCTAACTTGCACAATTCAGACATAATGTTGTTTTGAAGACAGTTCTGGGTTGGCTCAGCTCCTCGTCTGCCATGTTGGCAGCTGTAACTCACGTTGGATTAGTTGGCAACATCACTCTGTTGGTATTCTCACGTAGAGCAGGTTTTCCAGTTAAGAAAAAAAACAGAGGTTCCCCTGAGAAGTGCTGGTTGCTAATTAAAAAGACACATTATGTGACAAACAACTTGTGAAATGGCGGCTCGACTGCAGACGTTTTTTTCCCTCAAGTGTTAAAAAAACTAAATGATATTAAATAAAACGCGTTGTCTCACACATCACAGCTGCATCGCCGGCTAACGGAGTGACGGGCTGATTTTTCAGATATATCAGCAGACAATGCCGTTCTTTCAGGAGACCTCGTATCTCACACCTCATCTTAAAAAAAAAGTGTCTTTGAAACAGGATGAAAGCAAATATCCACGGCTCAGTTTGCTGCTCCGGGCTACGAACCTTTGCCGAGCAAGTTATTTGTGAGAGGGATCAGCAAGTTTTCTGCTTTTCTGGGGCGTGGACTTCACTGGTCTGAGATCTGGTCGAGCTTCCGTCTGGCCTTGATTTCCTCACACTGTCAAACAGTTTGTCACAGGATTAATTTCCTACACAGGAATCATTTTTCTGTTTTTAATCACACTGGCATGCAGCGTCACATGTTCACGATCAAATGACTTTCAGAAATGTCTCTGCTTTTGAGGTTTATTTCACTTCTTCTGAAAGCGGGAAGTCACCAGCGTGTGTGTGAGTCATCCACTGAGTGTCACTCTGAGTTGGGCGTTGGCACGGCTGGATGTCGTCCTCTATGGTTTCTCTGTTCCCTATTTTTTTTTTTTTTAATCTGATCACTTCTCTGCACTCGAGCTTTGATCTAATCCCACGTAATCACACTGTGTGACTGATAAGACAGTCACACAGAATGGCTTCACTGTCTCTTGAGCTGTGTGTTTGACAAACAGCCTCTCCGCTCGTCGGAGCTTGGCGGTGAAGAGGTGAAAGTCTTCTTTTTGGCTGTTATCTCTCCAGAGTCGCTGCGTGGGCGACAGCTTTGAGGGGAAAACACTGCATAACATCTCCGGTACCTGCTGGTATGTGAGAGGCCTGTTGTTAATAACCAGGCGGTGACATTAAAAACCAAAAAAAAGTTGATTTACGCAAGCTTCTGTCTGTTCCCTCCTCAGATGAACGGGACCGAGTCCAGAAGAAGACTTTCACAAAATGGGTCAACAAGCACCTGATGAAGGTAAGAGCCCACTTCAGCAACACTCACTGATATAGACACTTATTCACCCTACAAATGTGCATTCAGCTCGACTGTGAAACGGGAAGAAGTTGATGAATTCAGTTCATATGGAGTATAAAACTCAACCGGAAGCACCTCAGCTGTCCTGAAGTAACCTCAACGTAGATCTGTTTCACATTCCAGTGATTTCTTTAATGTCCCACCTGGTTACAATAGCTTAAATTACACAGAGAGGATTCCTCAGGAGGTAAAAGACCGTCTGATCTGATCGTGTCACCCTGCTGGGAAACGCTGCATGAAAGCAACATTGGATAAACTGGAAACAGATCAGAGACAAAATCACATTCTGGTTCCCCGTACGTACGTCTCTCTCGCTCCTCCGCACCGTAAAATCCACACATGCTGTTTGTCTTAACTGCACGAGTGAGAGGCAGTGAGTCACCAGCACCTGGGCTCGCTTTAGCTTTTCCGTGGGCCGGGCTCGCTCAGGTTTCACATCTGGGCCCCAGACAACCAGGGTGGTTCCTCAAGGCTCTGCAGGGGAACAGGAAGCCCCAGGAGCGGACTCCTACACCGAGTGTGGAGGCGAGATCGAACTGTGTTTACAGCTCCGATACCGTGAGGCAATACTAAAGCGTTCTGGCCCATGACCCTCGAGAAGGAGGCACTTCCTACTGTGTGTCATATGCAGGCCCTCGATTTAAGTAGACAGGTGCAGAATGATGAGCTGCAGCCACATGAACAGTTGTTTTCTTTATTGTTTAAGCTCAAAGCCTCAATAGGTTGTTGGCTTAAAAGTTTACAAACAATTCTTAAACAAGTAAATATCAAAATTGTTGTTTTGGTTTGTTTTTTTGTTTGTTTTTGCATTGCTATATACGTCTATTGTGTTGCAGCAACATCTACTTAAGTTAGCATGCTAACAGCTAGCCCCATTAATTTCCTGTGTACACGGCCAAAACTCACCCGCTGCTGCTAGCTCCCAGTCAGGACCGCTATCTGCATGGCTAACTGAGCTAACTGAGCTAACAAAGTTACATTTGTGATGTTCTGAGCCTTGTTTTGTTTGGAGCTTGAGTTGCCTGGTGCACAGTTCTTACATATTTGCACCTTTGAGAGTTTTCATAGACAAATCTGTAAAACCGCTCAGCAAATAGCTCTTGTAATATGATGTGATGGCAACAGGAAAAAAGAAAACAATGCTTATTTTGTAGCCAACACCCATGTAGTGTGTAATAAGGATCTCTCCGCTCTCTAATTACATGAAAAAAAGCCAAAAATCCAGATGTGTATTTACAAAAGTGTATTTACAGTCTGCAGCCCTCCCTGACCGTATTAAGAGGAAATGTTTTTAGTTAAACCAAACGACAGTGTGACTCTACCTGAAGTATTCTGGCGAGCGCTGAAGCTGACAAATCCTTGTTTTCACACGGGAGCTCGTGTGTGAGGAATGTCCGCCGTCCTCCATGTGCGTCCTGTGGCACGAGATGACTCACAGGCTTTTGTCGTCAGGCGTTGTTTCTTTGCCGGCAAATCCCTTCAGATTCGGGTCCAAAAGGCTGGAGCGGGGTCGGCGAATCTGGCTGCCCTCGAGGCGATTTTGGACTCGTGGTCACAACACAGTCATGGGATTAAGTTCTGAGGCCAGGAACGCTCCGTCCTCTGTGGTCAGCTGGCTCAGAAGTGCCATCTACTGTAGCATGTCTTACATGAATCTTCAGATTACAGAGGTGTTTGATATATCCCACTGCAATCCAGAGCACATGTCTTCTCCCTAAACAGACACGGATGATTAGAAAGCAGGAAGCTGACTTTGTCTAACGTTTGTCAAGTCAAAAAACAGCGTCTGCGTGTTTGTCTTTTGTTCTTTTCTTTCCTTCACGAGTCCCTGCAGTTTTATGTCTTCTCTCATCAATCTGTTTCTTCTTTCCATCCTTCATCCTGTCCTCCCATCCTTTCCCATCAGCACTGGAAGGCAGAGGTAGGTGCTGTCTGTGAGCAGAGTGCTGAGTGGACACAATTCATTCCTGCCTGCATGTCTGTGTTAACAGTTTTACTTCCTCCGAGTCCTCCACAACAAACTGCAACAGTTTATAGTAGCTAAAAAAAAACAAAAAAAACAAATACAGTAAAGTCTCACAGGTCTCATATCATCCCTGCTGGTCACATTTTAATGTTTTTAACTTTAAACTGTATCTCTGAATAGAGGACGCAGCAACATCGCTGTGTCCTCTGTGGAAAGTCTTGACTTGGTGTTTATGACTCATCGTCTAACCACTCGTGTTCCCTGCCAGTTTCAAATTAGTGTGTTAAATGATACTTTGCTTCCATGACCCCTAGAAGGTCCTCCAAATTATCTGTTTAACAATATTGTGAACATTTTTGTTTTTTCAAAAAACTGAGATGTGTCTAAAACATACACTTCAAGCTGAATCTAGCTGAAAATTACTATTTGATATTGATTTTCTGCTCATCACTCCTCGGTCAATCGCAGTTAGTCAGCTAACAACATGTTATTAAAACATATTGGCCAATTAGCTGCGTTATTATTCCAAGTGTTCACACATTTCTTAAAGCCGCATTGGATTGTTTTGTAACTTCTTGAGCGAGAGACCTCAACATGTTCTATCAAATCAATTTTAAAATGGCCCAAAATCAACCAATCTGACCACAGACCCTCGATTCATGTACGGAAAAACTCTCTATGAGTAGGAAAAACTCTGAAGACCAGCCACAACCATAAAACAAAATGAATTCTACAATGTTAAATGTAGTCATTTATCTATTTTTAAGTCACATTAAATCAAATGTGTTTGTGACTGGTGCGACGTTCCTTCCCAGAATGTATCTGGTGCTGAGGTGGTTCCATCTCTGTTTGTGTTATCAGTAAAACATACTGACCTGATGGGAGACTGCATGGATCAATAACATGTCACCTACCTGTTTTAAAGAGTGTCTCCTTCTCTTCTGTCCTCAGACCCAGAGACACATCACTGACCTGTACGAGGACCTCAGAGATGGACACAACCTCATCTCCCTGCTGGAGGTGCTCTCCGGAGAGACACTGGTGAGCTCTTGGTGACCTTTGACCTTCAGATATCAGGACATCTGCTTCTGCTGTACCCCCCCCCCGTCCCGTGTGTCCTGTCCAGACCTCCTCTTCTCGTCCCTGCTCTTCTGTGACTTGATTTGCCGTCATAACTGTTCTATTGTCCCCCGTCTCCTCATTGTAACCGGGTCTTAATGTTACTCCGGGTCAGATGTATTATTTCTCTGGTTTCGTGTCTCCACTCGTGCATGTGTCGACTTTAAGTCCGTGGACATTTCAGAACATGCTGATGTTATGCGCACTCTTTACTTTTACGTTGAGAACACACTTTAAAACACTAATTTTCATTCTTTGCTTCCATCTCGTAACCTCTCTGCACTGACCTGTTTGACCCCTGGTTTTTTCCTTTCTCTAATTCCTGTTTGCTGACCTTTGCCCTGACCTCTCCCTCCTCTGCCTCTGCCCTCCTCTCTTGCGATGCTCTTGCTGTGGTAGCCGAGGGAACGTGACGTTGTGAGGAACGTGCGGTTGGTGAGTGGCGCCTGGACCGTGGCTGGCCGCCGCGTGGCATGTGTCACCGCCCCAGGTGGCTTCTGGGTCGTGCATGATGACAGTCACACTCCCCCCTGTATTGTGCCTTTTTCCTGTATCAACATCGTCCTCTTCCATTTTATCAGTGAAGAAATCAGGCGTCATGTAAGGAGAGAAGAAGTTCTAGTCGAGGTTTTAGTCAGTTCTCACTCGCAACGCGTCAGATATGGCGGCCTGGTCACTGGGTCTGCTCTTGTAAGTGCAAAACTAAGTACATCTGATTAATGTAGGAGCATAAAGAGCAGGAGAGATCTGAGCTGGAGGGCTGATGGATCATATAAAGGACATTTCGCCTGCAGGTGTCAAGACTGATTTGTTTCGACGTTACGTAAGTCAGGTAAGTTACCTGACTTACGTAACGTACGTTGTGTAAGTGACAAAACTGAACTTTATGTAAGTAGCAAAGTTATTTTAACCCAGAGCACCATCTTTTTGAAATATTTGTCGGCAGTCCTAGTTTTAAGTTTAAGACTGAGCTGTCGTATTTGATGAGATGGGAGTGAGAACACTTCATGGTAGTGATCTTTTGGGGGGAATTGGAGGGATTATGTCCTTCAAAATAAAATATAGTTATTAAAAACGCGCAGGGGAAGTATGAAATCAATCTTTAGTTATTTTCTACCCTGATAATTTTCTACACATCATTGATATGGTCATTATTTTTTTAAATTCTCAAAACATATCAAGGGTGAAGTATTGGGTTCCCTCACTGTACTGAAAGCAAAGGCCATCGCTGCAAGCTGACATGTTGACTAATTCTGCAGCAAGAGCTTCAAACGTGGCGCACGTTCTTTGCATGTCATGGCCATCACTCCTGGGGCAACTCTGCCGCCCGGCGCAGGGGTAGAAAATGTGGATGCTGCTCGACCGGACTGCACCTCAGAGTCAGATCTATCATCAGGTGTTAGGGCTCAGAGAGAATGAGGAATGTGGCTGAGGTTTGTGGGAGTCACTGACATCGTGTTATCATTCATTACCTCGCTTTCACCCGCAGACATCCTGGCTGGTCTGTTGATGCATTTCAGGGTCATTTTTTTTAGCGGCTGGACCTGGTGGAGGTCCGGCTTCAATCACAACCACGCAGAATTTGAATCACCCTTCAAATTTGCTGTATTTTTAGTTTTAAGTTAAACACCATGACTGTAATGACTTTAGAGTAGTATAGATGATTGTTATGAACACACAAGGTGTTGCTGGACACTTGAAACACCTGCTCTTCAGTCATGGGAGCTCTTGATGTTTGTTGGTCATCCAAACCTGACGTGTTCCCTCCCCCTGATGTTCGCCGTCCTCTCGTCTCTTGCAGCCGCGGGAGAAAGGCCGGATGCGCTTCCACAAGCTGCAGAATGTACAGATCGCCCTGGACTTTCTCAAACACAGACAGGTCAGAACACAGTGACATTTTTAATGAATTTTTGTGTTTTAAGTCAATTCAGAAAACTATTTACACTGCCTATAAACCCACTTTAAACTCAGTAGTTTATCAGTGTCTATGCCTCTTTCAGGTCAAACTGGTCAACATCAGGAATGATGACATTGCAGATGGAAACCCCAAGCTGACCCTGGGGCTGATATGGACCATCATCCTTCACTTCCAGGTAACGTGGGCCACTTTTAAAGACGTAATCTGGAACATACCCACTTAAGAATGGCCAAAAAAACGATTAAACCTTTGTTATATCTTTAGTTGAGCTGTCCCAGATGTTCCAAACTAGAGAAAAGAACTTAATTTCTTTCTCTTGCTTGGTGCCAACATAGCTCCAGGAGTTATCAAACTTCAGTGTTGTGATTTGTCCGCACACATTCCTTGATGTTGTGCCCGATTTTTTTCCCCTGCATGGTTTTGAATACTGATATTTTTTGATAGGTAGTAAGTTGAAGTAAGAAATTCCAGATTTAATTCAGTGTGAGCTGACTGCGCCCTGTGGGGAAAAGCTGAATCACATTTCCTGAACCTTACATGTGGTGTTTATCCTCTAGTCTGCACGTTCTCATAAGATCAAGTTCTTCCAGTCTCCGAGCAGCGTGTGTTTCATACAGCGTACTTTCATTACGTTGTGATTAGTTTGCTTCCGCTGCTCTGTGGTGTTCAATCATCAGCCTCGCCGCGGACCGATGTTGACACAGCAGTTACAGTACGGTACGGTCCAACAGTCGATCACTTCCAAATGGGCTTTGTTGGACATTTGGCAGCACTCGGGCTCTTATACACAACTACCACCGGTTCTCCTGTCCTTGAGTGCACCAAGACTAAACACTGAAAAAAGCTATTCATTCATTTTTTTTCTTTTAAGGAGGATGTTCACAATTTCAAAGCCCTTTTAAAAAAAAAAAAAAAAAAAAACTCTTTCCGTGTTCCTGTGCAGCTCTATAGGCTGCTGTAAATCTAAACGTAGCGGTTTCCATCTCAACATAAACAGTATATATGTAAAATCGCTCGTTCGGCAGCAGAAGCCACACTGGAGGAAAACATTCGTCAGTGAGCAGACGACCTCCTGATGAGAAAGAGGAGTGTTTGGATGTTCTTTTAGCAGATGTTTTTTTTTTTTTTTGTAGATTTTTGGGAAAGAGAGTGGGAGTGCATGAAGAGTCTTTGATGCTATAACGGGTGTGATGGTTGTGTTGGGATGCGGATGTGGGATCCTGCTCTCGGTCCTGTGTGACTCAGTGATTCCCTGGAGAAAAGCTTGGCAGGAGACGTGGGGCGTGACAGCTCAGGACTCGGCATTGGAACCAGCAGAAACGATCTCTGAACATAGTTGATAATGAGGTGAAAAACGAAAAAACTTCCATGCCGATGCACTTAGTCACCAGGCAGCTTTTAATTTCCTCCAAACAAACCCGCAGTCTCTTTGTTTTGGCACATGCAATTCATCACAAACAATGGCGAGCTTCCTGCGAGCTCCCCAGGTGCAGCCCACAGCCCAGTAACGCTCAGGTGACTCGTTTACATAAAGGGCCTGGTCCTGACCGGAGAGGTGGGGGTTTCTCTCAGCACTCTTAAATAGAGGCTGCGAGGGCGGAGGTCCTGTTTCCATTCAGCTTCTGAGTCACTGTGTGCCCACGTCCACTCTGCAGCGCCGGGGTTTCCCTTCGAGAGGGAAAATAGCAGAAGGACGATGTGCCTTCTTTTTTTTTTTTCTCCTCCACCCTTTCCTGCTAAAAAAAAATGAGTTTGTAAGTAAAATTGCTGGTTCTGCTATGACTCATCAGCGTAACTAAAAACACTGAAAATAGTATGTAGTGGTAATAAAACCACACTTATTCCTGTAAAAAGACATGTGATATTTATCAGGACTGGAAGTGAAGCTAATGCACCACAGATTCAATCCAATTTTAGATGTTTTAAGTTTTTTTTTCTAAAGGTGGCAAAAGTCCACACTTTCTTTACTCAAGTAGAAATACGGATACCTGTGTATTAATAATAAAGTAATCAAGTACAGGATCTGAAGCTAACTGGAGCTCACGTCATATTCATGCAATTCAAGGACTCCCAGACTTAAAGGAACAATCAGCAGGATTTGTTCCAGCTGTTTCTAAATGCACCACAAAGATAGTTTATTGTTGAGTCTCATTTTTAGGACGTCAAATAGCCACATTTTGGGTTAGAAAAGCTTCCAGAGCAGAAATAAAGTGAGAAAATGAGAATATCCAAGCATTTTCTCCCTATTCCAAGTTGTTGTGTCCCTACGTCTGCTGTGCATGATGTGGACTGACGGGTTGAAATCAGTCCTGTGACGTTGGGAAGGCAGCGTGCAATGACGCAACTCAAGAATAATACATGATTCTACGCATTAAAACTAAAGCATTAAGCCTGTTTTGAAGATGTGAGGAGGACAAAGTGCGATATTTGTGTTCAAATGTAGGGAGGAAAAGCAGAAACTTCACTGTGATAACAAGTATTTTGATGTTTTGTTACTTCACTATACTCTGGGACACAAAGGCAACAAATACTTAAACTAAAGTAGCAGATATTTCTTCAGAGTCTGTGGTGGAGAGTTAAGTTAAACACCTCACTGTTTAAAGCGACACAGTAAACTTTAATGGCTTCCTGTGATTGTTGCAGCGTTTTTACAACGTGCACCGAGTTCTCTCGTCGAGCTCCACCCATCTGCTTCAGCAGACCAAAACAAAAACATGGACTTTCATAAGTGCCGCTCTCGCATGTGATTACAGATGTGGCGCAGGCAGCAGCGTCTCAACCGGCTGCCAAGTCAAACTGTAGAATCCGTGTTAAGTCTCTGAGTGTCAACACAGGTGAAATACACCTGTTTGGATAAAAACCTGTGATTCAGTTTCATTGTAGCTCTTTGTAGTCTTCTCTCTTGCAAAGTAATATATCGCTGCAGGATTTTCTTATTCAGTAGAGTGTTTTTGTGACTCACAGCTTCGCCTCGCAGATCTTGAAAAGAAGAGGAATTAGCCTGCGGAGGTTCTTCTGAACAGTCCATTTACAGGAGCCAGAGGGTTTAATGAGATGCTTTGTTTCGGACCTGCGGTACAACTTTGTAAGATCGGTGACTCATTTTCACTCTTAAGAGTTCAGTTTCGCTCACATATATTCACAAAGCGTTTGTGTTTCTCTCCAAAACAGTGAGTTTAATTGATTTCATGTGCCCTCCGAGTGAAAGCGGCGGTTTTTCGTTGAAGTCGTGTGACTCATGAAGAGTCTGGAAGAAATCAGTGGGCAAAGTGGAAAAAAAAAAAAAAAAGTTTTCCTGCAACTCATCCAGCATTTCACTCATATTCAGTACAGGAATATGAGAGAAGAAACATTTTACTTATAAAAGTCTTACTTATTGTGATGAGGAAAAAGTCTGTCTGATCCAACTGTGTGATCAACACTGTAAACTCATTTCAAAAATCCTTTCGTCCAAAATGACTTACATGAAGTTTTTGCGTCTTCATCCTGGTCTGAGCTGCAGAGACACTTTAAACTTCAAGTATGGAAGATTTTAGAAATGATCACTGAAACACACGTCCTGTTACCGAATACCGAAAATGAAATGAAGTATGTAACTCTCTGCTCCTTCTGCGCCCTGATGTCTCTGACTGTATCGCACCGTGTCCTCCTTTCAGATCTCAGACATTCAGGTGAACGGCCAGTCGGACGACATGACGGCCAAAGAGAAGCTGCTGCTTTGGTCCCAGCGGATGGTGGAGGGATACCAGGGCCTGCGCTGCGACAACTTCACCACCAGCTGGAGGGATGGCAAACTCTTCAACGCCATCATACACAAACACAGGTGAGATGCTGAGTCTTGGTAGGTCGAGATTAGAACCAGGAACTGAGACTCCAGGAGGGTTTGAGTCAAACTGTGATTTAAAGAGAAAAGACCTCATGGAGACTTGTTTTTTCAAATCACACAGAACAATTTTCTGGTTCAAAAAGCTTGCCTGGACTTGGAGCTGAATATAACCTACAGTTAGAAAGGTCTTCTCTGTGACCTTTGGCAGTTCTTCTTGTATTTATTGCAGTGTGTTCAGAGGCAGGAATGCCAAATTCATATTTGAGTTTTACAGCAGCACACCTGACTTGTCGGGACAAAAGCTGTGGGCAGGTTATTGTAAATCAAACAGAGATAGATATCAGCTCAGTCTGACTTCAGTGCTCCGCTGCGCTGACTCAGTAAATTCCAAACACTTTTTGATTTCAACCCCTTCTTTTATAATTTATTAGTAGTTTATAAGCAATAAGAAGAACATAATTTAATGGGACAGTACTTGAATTATTTAATCAGGCTGCTATTTATAAGTGACGAATAAACGTTGACGCTCGACGTGTCTTCACGAGTTTTCAACAGATTTATAACAAATTTCCAACCTGCATGATTAAAGACGTAAATGTTGGAAAACACCCTGAAAGGATTTGTTCATGCAGGCAATCGTATTTAATTAAAGTTTTTAAACCAGCGATATTGTTCGGCGACTCTTTATACTCGGGATTTAGATGTAATTCAATAATAAACACTTAAAACTGTCCTTACATAGAATGGTTTTCAATGGTGGCAGCTCTTCACTGCGGGGAAAATAGTATCATTACTATCATTACAGTAAATCTGACAGTAACTGTTGCGTGAAGATGCTTTCAGCAGATGATTCGACACTTTCTTCCTGCTGTCATAAGAATCCGTTGTACCCAACATGGATCGCAGCTGACCAAAGGAAGTCTTTAACTGCAATTAACAACCATCTTTCAACCCAGCAGGAGACGCCTCATTTCATACTCTAACTATATATTTTGGGTGGAGCTCCACTCTGAAGTTTCTGTGCCTGCACAGACAAACAAGCCCCGCAGGACCGTTCTGTACACGCCATATAAATATCATGTACAACCTGAGTTGGCATCCTTCAGTGTGAGAAGAGAGCGAGAGGGAGAGAGGGAGCCCGTTTGCTCTGACGGTGTGGGTGTATCACACTGATCTGAGGAAAGGTTACCCTGGAGGTATGCTCGCTGGGAGCTCGGCAGGTTGTAGCAGAACACAGGTACGCTCGCCGCTCTGCCACAGATTCTCTCTGGGTGGAGGACGAGCAGGACGTGCAGAGATTTTACGGCTGCGCTGAGAAGAGATCTGGATACTGTCAGGAATGGGGCTTGAGCCAGGATGAAATCGACGTGAAGCTGCAGCAGAGTTGATTTTCCCTTTTTCATGACTTTTTGCTGAATTATAATAAGTCACCTGGAAAGCTTCGGTTCCTGCGACAATGTTGAACGTGAAGAGGAAGTTGAGCTTGAAAAAGAGGCGCCTGAACAGTGCCTCCAGCAGCACGGTGGGCTCGGTCAGCGACCTGGAGGACCGGGTGGTCATGCTGTGCGAGGACGTGCCCAACGAGAACTCCTTCGACTCGGGGCGAGACTCGAACAGCGCCGGGGCCCGATCCAGCCGGGGCTCCCAGTGCGAGGAGCATGAATCGGGGTCAGAGCAGCGCTACATCCACCTGAGCAGAGACCGACACTCCTACAGACAGGCCTGCTACGTGGAGCGAGAACCACCCCGGGCTCAGAAACAGTACTACATCCAGAGAGTGGTGCAAGTGTACGAATACAAGTTTAATGTAATACTTTCTTTGTGTCCTGTAGTATCTTTCTCTCAGGTATTTGTAGTTATTAGAAGCACATTTTATCCTTGGATGCTCTGTGCTTGTGCCTACATGTTACTCGACCGCACTTATCCTCCTGGCAAAGTGCAGTCAGAGGGAATGTGTCTGTCTCCTTTGTCTATAAAATGATGGGGGAATTTTAACCTCCTCTGGCAGTGAGGACTCCTGTAAGTGCTTGCCCTCTCTGGTGTCAGGACCAACATACGATTAAAACCGCTTCCAGCAGCAAAACATGAACTATACAAATATTTCGTAGCCGGCGGGCCATCATTATGTGATTAACGGCTCGCAGGTAAAAAAAATGTGCAGAAAAGGCAAAACAAAAAAAAAAGTATGGATGACGATCAGCTTTCTGTCTTGATTGACAGCGGTGTCATTTTCAGCCGTTTCCACTCTCTGCTCTCTCCGGCTGCAGGCCCACTCTGATCGACATGGGCCAGGTGTACCGACAGAGCAACCAGGAGAATCTGGAGCAGGCCTTCAGCGTGGCAGAGAGAGACCTGGGCGTCACCAGACTGCTGGACCCCGAGGGTGAGAGACACCTTCAGTATCTCCCTCGACACCACAGTCGGGGGAATATTGGAGCTTGTGTGCATCATCGTGCAGACAGTTCGATTGTAGTTTTTGAGATAGAAACACTGTTTTTAACTGTGTGCTCTCTCTACAGATGTGGACGTGCCCCATCCAGATGAGAAGTCCATCATCACGTACGTCTCCTCCCTGTACGATGTCATGCCCAGAGTACCAGACGTCCAGGACGGTGTCAAAGCCAACGTGAGTCCCCCTCGTCCTCATAGCCACTTCATGCATTTTGCAGCAGAGAGACGAATATGGAATTGACTTGAATCGAACTTGATGGCCTGTGTGTGTGTGTGTGTGTGTGTGTGTGTGTGTGTGTGTGTGTGTGTGTGTGTGTGTGTGTGTGTGTGCTTCAGGAGCTGGAGCTGCGTTGGCAGGAGTATTACGAGCTGGTCACGATGCTGCTGCAGTGGATCAGACACCACATCCTCGTCTTCGAGGAGAGGAAGTTCCCCACCAGCTACGAGGAGATTGAGGTGAGTGGATCGAGGGCTTCAAGTCTCAGAATAACAGTGACGATGAAGCTGGTGAAACGTTTCTTCATCCCGTTTCTGACCTGCAGGTTCTCTGGCGTCAGTTTCTGAAGTTTAAGGAAACGGAGCTTCCTGCAAAAGAGGCCGACAAGAACCGCTCCAAACACATCTTCAAGTCGTTTGAGGTGAGTTTCAGTTGCAGTTTGTGCTTTAAGGTTAAATCAGTTAGGTTTTTTTTACACTATATCCCAGACAAATTCCAGTTTTACACCTGACAGTTAAAACCCACTGATGCCCCTGGGACACTAGCACTGTGTGAGGCCTTCACTGACAGTTAGGAGATTACAACTTGTCATTTCCAAAACAATAATCCAGGCACAATCAAAACCACAACGATATTATTGTTTGCATACCTTCAGAACTGTCTGGCTTTCCAGTCATTTCAAATATCTGTTAAAACTTATTGTTTAAATGAATCAAACCCACTCAGCTACAGTTACCTTTATCTTCTTTCAAAATGTCCATTCAAAAGAAAACTAATTAGCATCTTTTTCAGTGTGATAAAGTTTAATTGATTCAAGGAGGGAAATTCAGGTGTCACAGCAGCAAAATCAATGTGAAAGAAAATACATATGTATATTTGTCCTTATACGAATGTAAATGATTATATGAATGGGAGAATGCAAGAGTCAGAATAATTCAGAATAAGAAGTACGAATGTCAAAATGTCACAGGTTACAGCTTGATTAGTAAAATAAAAGTGATAATTTGATGCTTTTATGTGTTAAAAATGGTAATAGACAGATGATTTTCAGTGTTTTGACTCTTGGTTAAATAACACAACACATTTAACTGATGTTAACTTAAATCTTGCAAAATTAAGATTCCCATTTTTCATTTTTTCCTGCTATTTTAGAGATTAGAGTGATGAATCAAGAAAACTCTCATAATTATGTAATTATAATAACTGACGATGGAAATAACGGTTGCTTGCTTGTCGTGTTGCAGGGTGCAGTTCAGGCCGGTCACGTCAAAGTGCCGCCTGGTTACCATCCCTTTGACGTGGAGAAGGAGTGGGGTCGCCTGCACGTCGCCATACTGGAGCGAGAGCGACTCCTCCGGACAGAATTTGAGAGGCAAGTCAGGAAACAGTGTCCTGGTGCCGAGGCAACCGAGACACTTTCAAAAAAAAAAAAAAAAACAGTGGTTAGAAAACCACAAGATTTTTTGTAATGATAAAAAAAACCAGGAATGAGTCATCAGACGGTTGCTGTGTGCCCGTGAGGATGACTCATGTCCTGATGATGAAGTCCACTTCAGATGTAATGAAACTGAGTTGGCTTTGTTGGTTGGGAAGTTAAGAATCACACTGGGGCAAACACATGACAACGGGCGCCATCGCCAAGCCAACGTCCTCACAATCATCTGGTCATTTAATATCTTGTGTTTGTTTTTATCACAAGACTGGCAGGGCGTAGCTTTTGGATTTTTTCTCTTCCAGAACTTGTAAAAGGTTCTGTGCAGAGTTTGGGAAAAATATCGTCTGTACTTCAGCGGGCAGAGAGAGCTCCGTCATGGCTTTCATGCATCAAGGATACGAGCTGAAGTATTTATTTCGCCAGAGGACGGAGTGAGTGTTTATTCTCACCTAACCTCCAAGCTGACTGATTTAGTTTTGAAGGTTTCCACTTGAGATAATCACATCAGAGGAAGTGAAAATGGAGGCTAATTCAACCGGGAGGAAATCAGGTAATCTCCTCTGTCTGAAGTGCTTGTTGACCTTTGACCTCCACCTTTTCCTCCGCAGGTTGGAGCGACTTCAGAGGGTCGTCAGTAAAGTCCAGACGGAGTCAGGTGTGTGCGAGGAGCAGCTCAACCAGGTGGAGACCCTGCTGCAGACGGTGAGGCACAAACCTTTAACGCTCGGTGTTTGATCAGAGCTCGCTGCAGCCACGTGCAGTGCTGTAAACTCTGTGTCTGCGCGCTGCAGGACGTGAGGATGATGAGCTCGGGGAAACCTGCTCAGCACACAGCGGAGATGGAGGCGGACCTGGAAAAAGCAGAAGGAATGATTCGCTTCCTGTTCAACGACGTCCAGCTGCTCAAAGATGGACGCCACCTTCAAGCGGAGCAGATGTATCGCAGGTGTGAAGGAATAAACTAAACAAACTCTGCACATTTAAGTATATATTAAATGATATATTAAATACAATATTTCCTTGCATGTTAATATATATATATAACATACTTTTACTTATACTATTTGATACATAAATACATTTATTCCCAGACAATGACTTTTGTGACTTGGTACTTTACTACATGTTCTGCTGCTTTATACTTGCACTCTACATTCTGGAGGCAAATATTTTACTTTTTTACTCCATTACATTAATTTGATAAATTAGACGTTACTAATTACTTTGCAGATTACATGCTGCGTCCGAACCAAAGCAGCTCATTTTAAATATACATTTATTTTATCAGCAGTCAGATAAAAACACTGATTCTAATAATCTCAAAAATTACTGAACAATAATTGGCCCGTTTGACAACACAAACACTAATTACACACTTTATACATAAATGTACATATATGTTTGATTTAGTTTAATTTGGACTTTTAATAATTACATGCATTTATATCCAGAAAATTACTATATACTTTAAAAAAAAGTTGAGTTGTTGTTTCTAGATAAAAAAAAACAAAACAAAACAAACAAGGTTTTTACAGAATTTTACCTTAAAACAGCCTTAAATATTCAACACTAAATAATCCAATACTCAAATCAAGACTTTAAATCTAAATATAACATTGTCTCACTTATACAGAAATATAGTTTTAGCCAATAGTCCAGATTTTATAAATAAAATAGAGAAAATTAGAAAATCTTAGAATTTAAGACCTTGAGTAAGTTAATAATTAATTGATTATTGAATATTCTTGATTCATTATCATCACCTGTCCTTTGTCTTTAGAGTGTACCGTCTCCACGAGAGGCTGGTGAACCTCCGCAGCGAGTACAATCTGCGCCTCAAGTCAGGTGTGACCACGGCGCAGATCCCCATGACGCAGATCCCCCTGACTCAGGTCCACATGACTCAGGTCCACTCCGCCCAGGTCCTGCAGCAGGCGCCCATGAGGGTGCGGCCCGAGCTGGATGAAGTCACCATGCGGTACATCCAAGATCTGCTGGGCTGGGTGGAGGAGAACCAGCGCCGGGTGGATGACGGGGAGTGGGGCTCCGACCTGCCCACCGTCGAGTGCCAGCTGGGCAGCCACCGCGGCCTCCACCAGTCCGTGGAGGAGTTCCGCTCCAAGATCGAGAGGGCGAAGGCTGATGAGGTACAAACACCACCACCAACAACAACAACAAGCATGGTGGCCTACTTTTCTGTTTTATGATGTTTTTTTTGGTTTAATCATTTTTCTTTTCTTCTCCATTCTTGTTTCTTCTCGCCTCTACCTGATCCAGAGTCAGATCTCACCTGCCAGTAAAGGTGCATACCGCGACTATCTGGGGAAACTGGAGCTGCAGTACGGCAAACTCCTGGTAAGTTACGACAAAGCAGTGAGCGGATGTAACTCAGTACATTTACTCAAGTACTGTACTTAAATACAGCTTTCACTCACATAATATAATGATACTCTTACTTACTACCCTAATAACTTTAGTTACTAGTAACTTTGCAGATTACAGGCTGCATCAGAGCCACAGCTGAACACTGAACTAATTTATTTCATGAGATAAAAATAAAACACAGTTTCCAATAATGACAAAAATGCATGTTAATAAATGTATAATTTACTTTTACTTCTAAAGTAAACATTTAATATCAGTTATTAAGTACTTTATGGGTTACTTTCACTTTTACTATAGTAGTATTTTAACACAGTATCTTTACTTTTATACAAGTATTACTCTCAGGTACCATAATAGAATCTGTAAATGATTCATAAAAAGAGTCAATGAAATGTCTCCAGAAATGCCTTGGGGGTATAAGAAACTCTGAAATATAATTTACATACTGTATGCATAAATCATTTCATACTTTGACCTGTATTATCATAAAACAGGCATTAGATAACATCCCATGTTATACTGAAGAGGTTTTAGAAAGTGAACCCTGCAGAAACCCTGGGTGAAGATTCAACTCAAGCACTAAACAGCATCAAAATGTACCGTCCCTCCTCGCAGAACTCCTCGAAGGCCCGCCTGCGCTACCTGGCCGAGCTCCACGCCTTCGTCACCGCCGCCACCAAAGAGCTGATGTGGCTGAACGAGAAGGAGGAGGAGGAGGTCAACTACGACTGGAGCGAGCGGAACACCAACATGGCAGCCAAGAAAGAAAACTACTCGGTAGAGTGACGAACATGAAGTTCTCGTGAGGGTTTTTTGTCCGCAGCACTTTCCAGTGATGGTGACAGTGATGTGATTGTGGTTGTCGTTGTTTGTGGGGAGCAGGGTTTGATGAGAGAGCTGGAGCTCAGGGAGAAGAAGATGAACAATGTCCAGGCCACAGGAGACAAACTGCTGAGGGATGGACACCCGGCCAGGACCACGGTGGAGGTGAGAGCATTTGAGACGTCTATGAACACATAATTAAACTGTGGAGATCTTGATTTAAACGTTTGACTGTCGCCTCCTCAGGCCTTCACCGCAGCTCTGCAGACTCAGTGGAGTTGGATCCTCCAGCTGTGCTGCTGCATCGAAACACACCTGAAAGAAAACACTGCCTACTTCCAGGTGTGTTCACTTACTCTATCTGTCAGTCCATCAGGAAATCTGTTGCTCTTTTTCATTTGTCTTAACCGCTGAACGTCGCTTCTCCTATTTCCTCTTCTTCTAGTTTTTCTCTGACGTGAAAGAGGCGGAGGACAGGATCAAAAAGATGCAGGACACGATGAAGAGGAAGTACACCTGCGACCGCTCCGTCACCGTCACGCGGCTGGAGGATCTACTGCAGGATGCAGCTGTGGGTTTTATTCAGGCTTTTATTTTGTTGAGACATTACACAATATTTGTTGGTTTCGTGTTTAGCATTTGATGAGGAGATAACTGTTTCTAAATGCTTTCATAGGGAAGCCGAAAAGGGTAACAGCAACATAGACCCTATTTTCAAATGAGTTTGTTTCTAACTGACTCAGGGGGATAACGACTGGTCCTCTCTGTTTAACCCAAAACAACCACCAAATCACACTAACCACAGACTCCATTTGCAGAAACAGTCATTTTAGCGTCGCACAACACTTCATTAAAAATCGAGACAGAATAAAAGTCAGTCAAACCACCTTCCAATGTTCCAACAGTCACTAATCCTGCTTTGGTCAGAATAAAAATTCAGATGTGAAAATATTTTGTATCATACAAATACATTTTTATTATCATAAATTTACTGTTTCTGCAAATGGAGCCTGGTGGATTTGACGAGAGTGATGGCGACTGTTTCTGGTTTAACAAGAACTCTGTCAGACACTTAGAATAACAATCCAAGTGTAAGTGGCAAAAAATAAAAACAGTTTGTAACATTGCAGCATGTTTACCGGCCTTGAGTATAAAATTTGAATCCCTCGTTTTTCGCAGGATGAGAAGGAGCAACTGACTGAGTTCAAAACTCACCTGGAGGGCCTGAAGCGAAGAGCCAAGACCGTCATCCAGCTGAAACCACGGAACCCTGCGTCGGCGATAAAGGGCAAACAGCCCATCCAGGCCGTCTGCGACTTCAAGCAGATGGAGGTGAGTGTCCAGATTTTAGCTCACTTTTCACACAGTAGATAGATTCAGTCTGTCTGACACGAGCATGCACATTTATCCTCCAGATCACCGTCCACAGAGGAGACGAGTGCGCCCTGTTGAACAACTCGCAGCCCTACAAGTGGAGGGTGCTGAACGACAAAGGCAGCGAGGCGTCCGTGCCTTCGATCTGCTTCCTGGTTCCACCCACCAATAAGGACGCGGTGAACAGCGTTGCCGGGTAAGTTGAGAGTGGCGTCGGGGTGTCTTAGATTTATTTAGTTCGCGCGTGCTCATCTTCGCCTAATCTTCCTCCTCAGACTGGATGGAAACCTGCAGAGGCTGCAGACGATGTGGCAGACGATGTTCGTGGACATGAAGAGTCTGCTGTCCTGGCAGTACCTGATGAGAGACATCCACATCATCAAGACATGGAACCTCACCATGGTAACAGTCGTGTGCTGGAGAAAGTTAGAGAAAGTTCAGTGTAATTCAGTGGTTAAGTTGCATTGTGGGTGATGTAGGCTCCAGGTTTTGATAAAGTCGATGAATTCACTCCTGTAACACTGATCGGACTCATCATGGACAGTTTAAAAACAAAGAGTCAGAATCAATACAGCACAACCAGAGATATCATCTGTCTATTCCTCTCCAAAACCTGGTGCCTACATTACCCACAATGCATCTAAGCCACGAGTGACACCTAAGACACCTAAGAGTGACATCACTGGGGGCAATTTATTAGATTACATGCAGCTTCCTCTGGAGTCAGCAGAGTTGCATCGTTACATCTCGGTATTAAAACTGACTTCATAAGGTTTAACATCCATCGCTTCTGTCCGTGTTCATCCGTGCTCTTGCAGTTTAAGACCCTGAGGGTGGAGGAGTACCGCCTGGCGCTGAGGAACCTGGAGCTGCACTACCAGGACTTCCTGAGGGACAGCCAGGACTCCCAGATGTTCGGGGCCGAGGACCGAATGCAGGTGGAGTCCAGCTACAACGGCGCCAACCAGCACTACAACACCATGGTCAGCTCCGCAGAGCAAGGTACTGTTTCACATTCCACTTTCTTTTATCACCACACAAACCACGAGCAGTCGCATTTATTTTGTTTGATTTAAAACATTTTCTCATCGAGTCATTTCACGTGTGAGTAAGTTGACTGTCGGGTTCACGTTACAGGCTATGTGCCACCCAGAGCAGGTAAGGCGCCTCAGTTACAGCAGCAGATGTGCAGTAGGAGCTTTTGATTGGCTGAACAGGACTGTGTGTGTTCATGTGTGTGTGTACTGAGGGCTGTTGTGCATCATTGTCATGTATCACTTCATTCATTAACTCAATCAGCTTCATCATCCTCTCTGGTTTTTGTATCCCCTCCTGACTTCGCTCATTGTCGCGCTCTCGTCTCTGCGCATGAGTTTAACGGTGGCTGATTTCAGATCTTTACCAGATAATTATCAGATCAGTTAACTGATAAATTAACCTCTGTTGTGGATGATCAACATGGAACCAATCAAACATGAAGAAGTGCATTAATTGTGTACTTATTTCTTGTGATTTTTCTTTGTTTTGAAATAGAAAAATACAATGAAAAAAATAAAATGATTCAGTTAAGTTTGAGATCCTGTAATGCTGTACCTTTATGTGTACGCAATGTTTTTATGCATGTCTGAGCGATTGATATTAAAAGCTACACCCTTCACCTACTGCAAAACCTGAATTAACAATCTTCCTTTTCATCCTGAGTTTGTGCAGATTAATAACAGATATCACATTATTTTTTTCAATCCCACCAGGAGAGCAAGACGAGTCGGTGTGCAAGACTTACCTGACGCAGATCAAAGACCTCCGCCTGAGGCTGGAGGGCTGCGAGAACCGAACCGTGACGCGCCTCCGACAGGCCGTAGACAAGGAGCCGCTCAAGGCCTGCGCCATGAAGACTGCAGAGCAAATGGTAACGACGATGATGATGAGAGGGAAAAACTGAGGTTTAAAACATGAACGTGCGGTCAGATGACAAAGGAATGGGATTGTGTTAGTTTATTATTTGACTAAACCATCTGCCTTTCAATGACAGAAAGTCCAGTCTGAGCTGGAGGGCTTAAAGAAAGACCTGAGCTCCATCTCGGAGAAGACGGAGGAGGTTCTGGCGTCTCCTCAGCAGTCCAGCTCGGCCCCGATGCTGCGCTCCGAACTGGACGTCACGCTGAAGAAGATGGAACACGTCTACGGCCTGTCCTCCGTCTACCTGGACAAGTGAGTGTTTGTGACTCTCTGAGCGCCTCCTGCTGAATCTCCAGCTGTTGTTAACTGAACATCTGTTTGATTTCAGGCTGAAGACCATCGATGTGGTGATCAGAAACACTCAAGAAGCAGAGGACACCCTGAAGAATTACGAGACTCGCCTGCGGGATGTTAGCAAAGTGCCGGCGGATGAGAAGGAGGTGGAGGACCATCGCAGTCAGCTGAAGGTACTTCAGAAGTTGATAAAGTCATTCAAATAAATAAATCTGTAACCTGCTGCTCTCATGTTAAGCTGACGACTTTGCCCTTTCATCAGTCGATGCGCTCTGAGGCGGAGGCCGACCAGGTCGTGTTCGACCGGCTGCAGGACGAGCTGAAGAGGGCGACAGCCATCAACGACAAGATGACGAGGATCCACAGCGAGCGCGACACCGAGGTGGAGCACTACCGCCAGCTGGTCAGCAGCCTCCTGGAGCGCTGGCAGGCCGTGTTCGCTCAGCTGGAGCTGAGGCAGCGCGAGCTCGACCTCCTCGGCCGCCACATGAACTCCTACAACGGAAGCTACGAGTGGCTCATCCGCTGGCTCGGAGAGGCGAGGAAGAGGCAGGAGAAGATTCAGGCCGTGCCCATCGGCGACAGCAAGGCTCTCAAGGAGCAACTGGCAGAGGAGAAGGTAAAGATGTGTGGGGCGAAAGGAAAGAAGCGTTACTCTGCCCTCTGGTGGCTGAAAGGGCACACTGGATTCTGGTGAAAATGTCTTTACTGATTGGTTATTATTGTGTTTATAGTGATTCATTCAATCTTTAGTTAAAATTTAGAGATCACTGATGGTTCACCCTCATCATCAATAACAAAAAAACAAAGAAAATTAAATAAAGAACAAGAGCCGTTCTCGTAAAGAAAAGTCTGTCCCACAACGAGCTGATAGAAAGCTTCAGATTATAGAGGATAATTTGAAAGGTAAAGTCAAACAATTAAAATTCAAAGTAAACACACATTAAAACTGTTAAATTAAACCTGTGTTTTTATTTTGATAATAAAAGTAGTAGCTGCAGTTCTTCTATTTATTAAGAATAAAATGATGGAAGTAAACCATGAAAATGTCCAAAACGTATTAAATATAGTTAATTATTCCCCTCTTGATGCTTTCTGCAGAAACTCCTGGAAGAGATCGAGGAAAACAAGGACAAGATTGAAAAGTGCCAGAAAAATGCGAAGGCTTACATCGACTCAGTCAAGGTATGTACTGGTATATTTAGCTTTACAACAAAATGAAGTTTGTTTCCTGGTTTGATTTAAAGTTATTGTCTTCTTTTTGTTTTCTTTTTGTTAAGGACTATGAGTTCCAGATTTTGACCTACAAAGCCCTGCAGGATCCCATCGCGTCTCCTTTGAAGAAACCCAAGATGGAGTGTGCGTCTGATAACATCATTCAGCAGGTGAGTTTATCAGACACCTGAGGAGAGCGAAGATGAGACGGACGACCTGGCTGTGATGTTTATAGCTGAGTCTGCCCGTCTGCTATCAGCACGGCGATAAACAAAACAAACATTGTACATATCTGAGTGAAACAGGATAGTCAGGGGGGAGGAACACTGGGAGGAATTTGATTTTAACGTTGATAAGAGGGCGAGTCGTAACATAAACTTACCATCTAGCTAAATAATGGACGACTGGACTGATCCCACTGTCCACACTCAGGGACACGGAGACTCCCAGTTCACGAAATGGATGGATGGATGGAAGGAAGTGCAAGAGAAATGATACAGTAACTGTACAATACGTGACTTATAAGTTCCTTATCATCAACCCAGTGTTTATGGCGTCATCTCGTCAACTTGTGTTGTGTTTCTCTTATTTTCCGAGCCGTTGTTCCGACCTGAGAGGGCGTTCACGTTGAACTTTCTCTGTCGGAAAAAATGTTTGTCGGATAATTCCGACAGCACATGAACACACAGTTAGATGCGTCCAGAGGGTTTTGGGCTGTACGACTATAAAATCATGACAGTCCACTTTTCCCAAGTCTCTCTCCAAAACTTTGCTTGAGGGAATTACCCACAGTTCATAGTGGTATCGTTTTCCCAACGCTCCAGCATGGGAACACCATGCTCTGCAGTTATGCTTCCAGACTCTCTCTTCACCTCCCCACACTCGTCTTCTGAGGGTTGTTTTTTTGCCAAAAAAGAGACAGAACGCACAATAAACAAAGTTAAAGACAGATTTGATTGCTAGCTTTTCTTTTTTCTTTTTTTTTCATGGATATTGTGAGCATATCTTTTCAGCCTTAATTTAAAACGTAAAAATAAAAACTCCCCAAACTCATGAGGGGAATAAAATGTTTCAGCCTCTCTCACTGAAACTCAAAAGCATCGATTCTTGGTTGAAGCAAAATTCAACCAGGAATGTGATCTAAATGGGTTAAAAACTTTACTTTAGCTAACTGCTGGGAACTTCATGTTTTATAAAGAATGAGGGAAATGTGGAACAAAAATGAATGTCGCTAACGTTTCCGCATTTATTCCAGTATGTTGATCTGAGAACCCGCTACAGTGAGCTGATGACTCTCACCAGCCAGTACATTAAGTTCATCACGGAGACACAGCGCCGCCTGGAGGACGACGAGGTAATCACACACAAACTTCTGAGAAACTGCCAAAAAAACCAAAACAAACTAACACGAACAAACGCTGACCTGTTTACTGACGGACGTTTGGGAAATCATCTGTCATCAAATAGAGATAAAAATGTTGGCACTAAAAACATGTATTACTGTGTTAAAGGAAGTAAAACGATGTTCGGTGGTGAAGCAAACGGTTTCATCCTACTGTTCCAGCACATCACATCCCCACTAGAGTTTATGTCTCTCATTCCCTACGATCATGTCACATAGTCTGTACATACAGTAAGCCTCTGAATCAGTCACGTTCTCCTCGATCAATATTTGATTCAGTCTTTGCTTCTTTATTTCCTCTTGAAATCACCCACACTTGTGATTTGAAGGCTTCCGTTTGGCTTCCTGCCTTCTTTTCAGTCTTACCTTTACTTTCTCCCCTTTCTTCCCTCCTAACCTTCTTATTCTGTTTGATCCTTTTTCGACCTGCTCGCCAGTGCTTTGTCACGAATATTAATCACACGCTTAAGAGATGAATTAACCCCAAAGCACCAGGTATTTGAAGAAAAGACCCTCTCAGTTCATGTCATTCCTCTCCAACATCAGACCCTCGTCTGTAGTGAAGTGAAGGGAAGGTTCAGAGACTTTTTATATTTGAGTCCGAAGCATCAGCTTCCTGTAGGCATTTCTTATTTTGCTAATTTTCAAGGTATTGTATGTATTTCTGTTGTCTTAATATAATAATTTGAATAACTTTTTTTAAGGCCTTATTGGGATATTTGACAGTACTGTTCAGGGCTGCAACTAATGCTTATTTTCAGTGTTTTAATCTGTCCTTCTTTTAGTCTATTAAATGTTTTAAAAATACCTATCATAACTTTGCAGAGCCAAGGGTTTATTCAAGCAAATTTCCAAATATATTCAGTTGTCAACTATGTAAAACAAAGAAAACCAGCATTTTTGCTTTTAAAAATACTAAACAATTAATAGTTTACCAAAAATAGTTACTAAATACTTTTTTCGACTGTACACTCCCAGCAAAATGCGTAAAACAGTGACTATTTGATTACATGTAAATTGTCCATCTTTTTAAAATGTTCAGTGTAAAGTGTCGCATTCAAGGCAGTTTTTTTCTCTCATAAAATATCTTTGTCTGATTAAATTTAAAGAATCCAGATTTAAACATGAACCATATGTGTTTATCCATTTAGTACGCATGAAGTTAAGTAGGAATATGAAGTGTTTATTATTCAATAATAAAACATGAAAGTGATGTATTTCAAATTGGTTATCCTGTCTCCTGTAATGAAGTGCACATCCAGTTATTTAATTCTTACACATTGACTAACATCGATTGAAAAAACTTAAAAACATCCTTGTCATAGGCAAATAAATAAATACAGGAGGCTGGTGCTGATCCATGAGAACACACTGTGTTAAACCTTAACTAGAGATCAATATGACAGGTCTCTAAAGTTCTGGACCTTCCTGTTCGTTGTCACTCACCTGTGCGGTTACACATCTCCCGTCATTGTTGAAGAGTAGAACTCATCTGTCGGTGTTTGCTGTTGTCGGACTGACCTCACCGTGATCTTGGATTCATGTCGTGTCGCATCAATCCAAGCGTTTTCTCTGTGGTCTGTGTCCCGTCATATCACGCTGTGTTTGCTCCATCACTATAGTGACTTTACTCTGGTTGAATTCCAGCTTTATAATTAAAAGTCTCTGGTATCTTTGCTGCTGCGCTTAGTAATTTCTGCATGCTGCTAATTATTGTTTTCCCTGCTTATTTCTTTGCAGTTACTTTATGAATTTGACCCCAAATAACCAAATAATATCGATTGGTGACTGAATGAAGCGATAACGATCCTTCAGATATCCAAATATTAAATCTTTAAGTGGAAATATAGCAGCAACACACTTATTTCTACCACATACATTATATTATATTATTTGAACAGGCCCATAGAATGCAACTGTGTTAAAATGTGATCATTAAACAGATTAAATCAATAATTGAAATACCTCAACTGCATGAAAGTAAAGTGTCGTGCTGTGTTGTGAAGTAAAGTGTCATTCTGTGTGCCATACATGAAATAAACTCGACAAGCATTTCCCAATACAGTGTTTCCCCTCTGCTGTAGCTAAACGATCTGTCTGTTCGTTATAGAGTTTACCTGTAACATATTCTCATGTATTTACATTTACATGTAGCTACATGTTTTATTACTACTTTAATGACATTTTATTTTACAGTCTAACACTTTTTAACATTCTCTCAACCCCCCCTTCACTCCCTCTTTGCTTCTACTAATACAGAAAACCTCTGAGAAACTAAAAGAAGAGGAGAGGAAAAGAATGGCAGAGATACAAGCTGAGCTAGATAAGCAGAAGCAGTTGGCTGAGGCTCACGCCAAATCAGTGGCCAAGGCGGAGCAAGAGGCCCAGGAGCTGAAGCTGAAGATGAAAGAAGAAGCCAGCAAGAGGCAGGATGTGGCGGTGGACGCCGAGAAGCAGAAGCAAAACATTCAGCAGGAGCTGCATCATCTGAAGAGTCTGTCTGAGCAGGAGATCAAGTCCAAGAGCCAGCAGCTGGAGGAGGCGCTGGTCAGTCGGACCAAAATTGAGGAGGAAATCCACATAATTAGACTCCAGTTAGAGACAACAATAAAACAGAAGTCCACAGCAGAGGCCGAGCTGCAGGCGCTCAGAGACAGAGCTAATGAGGCTGAGAAGCTCAGGAAAACCGCTCAGGAGGAGGCCGAGAGGCTCCGCAAGCAGGTCAACGAAGAGACCCAGAAGAAGAAAAACGCTGAAGACGAGCTGAAACGTAAATCCGAGGCGGAAAAAGAGGCGGCCAGGCAGAAGCAGAAAGCTATGGATGACCTGCAGAGGTTCAAAATGCAAGCCGAAGAAGCAGAGAGGTGCATGAAGCAGGCGGAGGAGGAGAAGCTGAGGCAGATCAAGGTGGTGGAGGAGGTGGCGCAAAAGTCTGCAGCCACACAGTTGCAAACCCAGTCCGTGACGCTCAACGAAAAGGCGACCAAACTGGAGGAATCCCTTAAGAAAGAGAAGGGCACTGTCCTTCAGCTGCAGGAGGAAGCCGGCAAACTCAGGAAACAACAGGAGGACGCCAACAAAGCCAGAGAGCAAGCGGAGAAAGAGCTTGAAACATGGAGACAGAAAGCCAACGAGGCTCTCCGCTTGAGGCTACAAGCAGAAGAGGAAGCTCAGAAGAAGAGCCAGGCTCAGGAGGAAGCAGAGAGGCAGAAGGTTGATGCAGAACGTGAGGCCAAGAAAAGGGGTAAAGCCGAGGAAGCTGCTCTTAAACAGAAGGACAACGCAGAGAAAGAGTTGGAAAAACAGAGGAAATTTGCAGAGCAGGTGGCCCAGCAGAAGCTCTCTGCTGAGCAGGAATGCATCCGCCTGAAGTCTGACTTTGAGCATGCTGAGCAGCAGCGGGGCCTGTTGGACAACGAGCTCCAGCGCCTGAAAAACGAGGTGAACGCTGCCGAAAAGCAGAGGAAACAACTGGAGGATGAGCTGGCTAAAGTCAGAAGTGAAATGGACGCTCTTCTGCAGATGAAGGTTCAAGCTGAGAAGCAGACGCTGTCCAACACTGAGAAGAGCAAGCAGCTTCTCGAGTCTGAAGCTTTGAAAATGAAACAACTCGCCGAGGAAGCAACTCGACTCAGATCTGTCGCGGAGGAGGCGAAGAAGCAGAGGCAGATGGCCGAGGACGAGGCCGCTCGGCAGAGAGCCGAGGCAGAAAAGATACTGAAAGAGAAACTGGCTGCCATCAACGAGGCGACTCGTCTGAAGACTGAAGCCGAGATCGCTCTGAAAGCTAAAGAAGCAGAAAATGAAAGACTGAAAAGAAAAGCCGAGGATGAAGCTTATCAGAGGAAGCTGCTGGAGGATCAGGCTGCGCAGCATAAACATGACATCGAAGAGAAGATCACACACCTGAAGAGCTCATCGGACTCTGAGTTAGGGAGACAGAAAGCAATCGTGGAAGAAACGCTGAAGCAGAAGAAGGTGGTTGAAGAGGAAATTCGAATCATTAAGATCAACTTTGAGAAAGCATCGAAGGGAAAGTCAGATCTGGAGGTGGAGTTAAAGAAACTGAAGGCTCTTGCCGATGAGACACAGAAGAGCAAACTCAAAGCTGAGGAAGAGGCCGAGAAACTGAAGAAGCTCGCTGCAGAGGAAGAGAAGAAAAGGAAAGAATCTGAGGAGAAGGTGAAGAGGATTACTGCAGCAGAAGAAGAGGCAGCCAGACAGTGCAAAGCCGCTCAGGAGGAAGTGGAACGCCTCAAAAAGAAAGCAGCTGAAGCAAACAAACAGAAAGAAAAGGCAGCGAAAGATGCAGAGAAGCAGGCCATTCTGGCCAAAGACGCAGCGCAGAAGTGCAGCGCCGCCGAGCAGAAGGCCCAAGATGTTCTCAGCAAGAACAAAGAAGACAGTCTCGCCCAGGAGAAGCTGAAAGAGGAGTTTGAAAACGCTAAGAAACTTGCACAAGCGGCTGAGAAAGCGAAAGAGAAAGCAGAGAAAGAGGCCGCCCTGCTCCGTCAGAAAGCGGAGGAGGCCGAAAAACAGAAAAAAGCTGCAGAGGATGAAGCTGCGAAACAGGCCAAAGCCCAAAAAGATGCAGAGCGGCTGAAGAAAGAGGCGGAGGAGGAGGCCTCCAAGAGAGCAGCAGCTGAGGCAGCGGCTCTGAAGCAGAAGAAGCAGGCTGACGCAGAGATGGCTAAGCACAAGAAAGAAGCAGAACAATCGCTTAAGCAGAAGTCGCAGGTTGAAAAGGAACTCTCACTGGTCAAACTGAAGCTGGACGAGACGGATAAGCAGAAAGCTGTGTTGGATGAGGAGCTTCAGAGAGTCAAAGGTGAAGTAAATGATGCCGTCAAGCAAAAGGCACAGGTGGAGGATGAGCTGTCCAAAGTTAAGACCCAGATGGATGAGCTCCTGAAACTGAAGCTGAAGATCGAGGAAGAAAACCGCCGCCTCATGAAGAAAGACAAAGATAGTACACAGAAACTGCTGGCAGAGGAAGCAGAGAAAATGAAGGGCTTGGCAGAGGATGCTGCCAGACTTAGTGTGGCAGCTGAGGAGGCAGCCAGGCAGCGACAGATCGCTGAGACTGACTTGGCTGAACAGAGGTCACTTGCAGAGAAAATGCTGAAGGAGAAAATGCAGGCCATCCAAGAGGCAACGAAACTGAAGGCTGAAGCAGAGGAGCTCCAGAAACAGAAGAATCAGGCCCAGGAGAAGGCTAAAAAACTACTGGAGGACAAACAACAGATCCAGCAGCGCCTTGATAAGGAGACAGAGGGCTTCCAGAAGTCATTAGAGGCCGAGCGAAAGAGGCAGCTTGAAGTTTCAGCTGAAGCAGAGAAACTGAAGCTGAGGGTGAAAGAGCTCAGTGACGCACAGGCAAAGGCTGAAGAGGAGGCTAAGAAGTTCAAGCAACAGGCCGACGATGCAAAAACTCGTCTTGCACACACGGAAAAACAAACCACAGAAATCGTGGTGCAGAAGTTGGAGACACAGAGGCTGCAGAGCAGCAGGGAGGCGGACGACTTGAAGGTAGCCATCAATGCTCTAGAGAAAGAGAAGGAGAAACTGAGGAAAGAGGCGGAAGAGCTGCAGAAAAAATCCAAAGAGGTATTTTTATATGAATTAACATTGTTAGTCAGTTTACACAACCCTTAGAATTAACATTACTGTCAAACACACTAACTACAGTGTTTGTAGAAGTCACTGTAACATTTCATGTAAATTGCAGAGAATTAAAAATAACATCCAGCAATTTATATGAATGTCATTCGAAACACAACGCTGCAGAACTGAAACGATCACTAGTTAAAGGAAACCAGAAATGAAAATTCAGTCATTATCTACTCGACCTCATGCCGATGGAAAGTTAAGTGAAGTGGCTTTAAGTCCGCAATATATTTCTGGAGCTTCACAGCATTCAAATGAACAACTGAGGTAGATGTGGGGATGTTTTATAATGTAAAAAACAAGCTCGTCCACTGTAATCCAAGTCTGCGGAACATCCCAGACACCAAATTGAGCCTGGGCATCGTGGATGAACAACCCTCATGGAGCTGTTTGATTTTATTTTTTAAAGTCCCCATCTATTTCAGTTTTCAGTCGGCATGGGGGTAAGAATGTCATGATTGTATTTTCATTTCTTAATGAACTTTTCCTGTAAATATTGAATACTTTGTAGGAAAATGCTTCTATGCACTTTCTTCCTGTGTGTTAGATGAAAAGCATGATACTGCTCTCATGTCTGTGTGCTAAATATGACGCTGCTGCAAGGAAATTAGTTAAGATAAGGCAAGACAGAACATTAGTAATCCTGAACACATTTATTATGCCAGAGAATGAGAAAACAGCTAGATTTTACTGTATAGCAGACAGTCATGAGAGTTGGATCAGTCTTCTCATCTTATTCTCAGCAAGACAGTGTATTTCTGCTTTACATTTTACTCATTTGTTTCTTCTTTTTCCCAAATAGATGGCAAATGCCCAACAAGAGCAAATTGAGCAACAGAAGGCCATTCTTCAGCAGTCTTTCCTCACAGAGAAGGAACTGCTGTTGAAAAGGGAAAAGGACATTGAGGCTGAGAAGACGAAGCTCCAGAAACAGTTTGAGGATGAAGTGAACAAGGCCAAAGCTCTCAAAGATGAGCAAGAACGTCAGAGAAAGCTTATGGAAGATGAGAAGAAGAAACTTCAGGCCATTATGGATGAAGCTGTTAAGAAACAAAAGGAGGCTGAAGCAGATATGAATAACAAGCAGAGGGAAATGGAAGTTCTGGACAAGAAAAGGCTTGAGCAAGAAAAACTCCTGGGAGAGGAGAACAAAAAGCTCAGAGAGAAACTTAAGAGTCTTGAGGTTGCCTCCAAACAGGTTGCATCCAAAACAAAGGAAATGGAAGTTCAGACTGATGAGGTTCCTGAGGAGCAGTTAGTTGCCATGACAATGGTGGGAACAACAAAGAAAGTGTTCAATGGCTCTGTTGACGTGGACGGAGCGAAGAAAGGTGGAGAATCACCTTTTGCCTTTGATGGAATTAGAGAGAAAGTTCCTGCCGCCAGGCTTCATGAGATCGGTGTTCTGACCAAAAAGGAATTTGACAAGTTGAAAAAGGGCAAAGTCTCTGTGCAAGAGCTCGAAAAGACTGATAAAGTGAAATCATGTCTCAAGGGTCAGAGTTGTGTCGGAGGTGTCTTGACTCCATCCAAAGAGAAAATGAGTGTCTATCAGGCCATGACAGAGAAAAAGATTAGTCCAAACACTGCCGCAATGCTCCTGGAAGCTCAGGCAGCTTCTGGTTACATCGTAGATCCCGTGAAAAATAAGCTCCTCTCTGTGGACGAAGCTGTTAAAGATGAGTTGATCGGCCCAGAGCTCCATGACAGGATGCTCTCTGCAGAGCGAGCAGCCACTGGCTTCAAAGATCCCTACACTGGAGACAAAATCTCTCTCTATGAGGCCATGAAGAAGGGACTCATTGAAAAGGAGCAGGCCACCAAATTCCTGGATGTACAGCTTGCAACAGGTGGCATCATCGACCCGGTCAATAGTCATAGAGCGCCACTTCAGACTGCCTACAAGCAGGGCCAGTTTGACGAAGACATGAACAAGAAACTCACCGATCCCAGTGATGACTGCAAATTATTCATTGACCCAAGCACTCAAGAGCAACTCACCTACAAACAGCTGCTGGAGAAATGCACCAAAGATGCAGAGACTGGACTGCTGATACTACCAGTAACAGAGCAAGCTGCTCAAACTGAGAGAACATACACAGATCTGGAGACTAAGGAAGTGTTCAGTAAATCAACCGTTGACGTGCCTTTTGGAAAGTTTAGAGGCAAGATAGTCACCATCTGGGAAGTCATAAATTCAGAATACTTTACTGAAGAGCAAAGACGGGAACTGATTCGCCAGTACAAGACAGGAAAGATCACTGTAGAGAAGATTATTAAAATTGTCATCACTGTTGTGGAAGACAAGGAGAAGAATAATGGAAATGTGTTTAATGGTTTGAAGGCTCCAGTACCCGCCAGCGAACTGTTGGAGTCCAAGGTCATAAACAAAGATTTGTTCAACAAGTTGAGTACAGGCAAAGTAACGGTCAAAGAGATCTCTGAGATGGAGCCCGTGAAGAAGGCACTACAAGGAACATCGAGCATTGCTGGACTGTTGAATGAACCAACCAAGGAGAAAATGTCTTTCTATGAGGCTATGAAGAAAGAATTACTTTCTCCAGAAACTGCTGCAAACCTTCTTGAAGCACAAGCAGCAACTGGGTTTGTAATCGATCCTGTCAAAAATGAGAGGAGCCCTGTTGATGAAGCTGTTAAGTCGGGTCTTGTAGGGCCAGAACTGCATGAACGACTCCTGTCAGCAGAGAGAGCTGTCACTGGCTACAGAGATCCATATACAGGAAAGAAGGTGTCTCTGTTTGAAGCCATGAACAAAGGCCTCATAAAGAAAGACCACGGCATCCGTCTGCTTGAGGCACAACTCTCAACAGGTGGAATTATTGACCCAGTGAAAAGCTACCGCATCCCACATGAGATTGCCTGCAAGCGTGGCTATTTTGATGAGGAAATGAACAAGACCTTGAACAAAAACACAGATGAAACAAAGGTCTTCTATGATCCAAACTCACAAGAGGAATTAACTTATGCTCAGCTCTTGAATAAATGTGTCACGGACAAAGAAACTGGACTCCCTTTGCTCTCTCTTTCAAAGAAAGCTGCAAAGCCAAAAGAAGTCAAACAGATCACAGAGGCTAAGACAAAAGAGACTTTGAACCAAGCAACTATGGAGCTGGAGTATGGTCCATTCAAAGGAAGAAAAGTCACCATCTGGGAGATAATACACTCTGAATACATCACTGAGGTGCAAAGACTTGAGTTGATCCGCCAGTACAGAATGGGGCAGGTGACAATTGAAAAGTTGATAAAGATTGTGATAACAATGGTCGATGAAAAAGAAGACAAACCAAAGGAAGAGGCCTGTTTTGAAGGTCTTAGGGCACCAGTCACTGCCCGCTCTTTGCTTGATTCCAACATCATTGATAAGACTACATTTGATCAACTCGAACAGGGCAAAAAGACACCTAAAGAAGTTAGTGAAACTGATAAGGTACGGAAGTACTTGCAGGGCACAGACCGCATTGATGGTGTCACTATGAAAGATTCAAATGAGAAGTTAAGCATATACCAGGCAATGAAAAAGAATGTTTTGCAACATAACACTGGACTTGCCCTGCTTGAGGCCCAAGCAGCAACTGGTTCCATAACTGATCCAGTCAAAAATCTGAAGTACTCTGTGGATGATGCTGTGAAGGATGGAGTGGTAGGTCCAGAGCTTCATGAGAAACTTCTCGCAGCTGAAAAAGCAGTGACAGGATACAAAGACCCATACACAGGCAATAAGATCTCTCTTTTCCAAGCTATGAAGAAGGAGCTCATTCTGAGGGAGCATGCTATTCCACTCATAGAGGCTCAGTTTGCGACTGGAGGGATCGTCGATCCAGTCAGCAGCCATCGTGTTCCCAATGATGTGGCCATTCAGCGTGGCTATTTCAGCAAACAAATGTCCAAGTCCTTCAATGAACCCTCAGGTGACGTCAAAGGCTTCACCAATCCCAATACCAACGAAAGTGTTACATACAAGCAGCTAGTGGAGAAATGTGTGAGAGATCCCAACTCTGGTCTGTGCTACCTGCCTCTGTCAAAGGTTGAGTCTCCTGCTCCTGTTGAGAAATCTTACCAGTACACAGAGGAGCAAGCCCGAACAGATCTAGCTGACACTCAAATCGAGATCCCTCATAAGAGCTTTGCAGGAAAGAGTATGACCATTTGGGAAATCATGAACTCAAACATGCTTCCAGAAGAGGAGAGACGCCGCCTCATGGAGCAGTTTCGCTTAGGGCAAATCACAAAGGAAAGAATGCTGGTCATCATCATTGAAATTATCGAACAAAGAGAGACTCTAAAGACCGAGCAGAGCATGTCGTGTGACGTTATCAGACGAAGAATTACTATTGAGGAGCTATACAGCGCACGAATCATTGACTTGCACACATACAATCTCTTGAAACAAGAAAAGATGAATATCCGCGAGGTAATGGAGATGCCATCAGTAAAGCAGTACCTCTTTGGGACTGGTTGCATTGCTGGAATCATGTCAGACAATCCTCCAAAGATCAGCATCTACCAGGCTATGAAGAGCGGGCAGATTAAACCTGAAACTGCTTTGAGTCTCCTCGAGGCCCAAGCAGCAACAGGATTCATGATTGACCCAGTGAAAGATGAACTTCTAACAGTTGACGAAGCCGTTCGCAAGGGGCTTGTTGGCCCGGAACTTCATGACAAGCTTCTCTCTGCTGAAAGAGCAGTTACAGGCTACAAGGATCCGTACAGCGGAAAAGTAATTTCTCTTTTCCAAGCAATGAAAAAAGACCTGGTTCCGGAGGATTATGCCTTAAGGCTGTTGGAGGCCCAGAATGCCACTGGCGGATTAATGGATCCTGAATACTACTTCCACCTCCCGACAGACGTTGCCATGCAGCGTGGATACATCAACAAAGAGACACTTGAGAGACTATCTGAACCTACTGGGGATGTGAGAGGTTACACTGATCCAACAACAGATGAACAACAGTCCTATGCCCAGCTCCTGAAAAGATGCAGAGTTGATAAAGAAAGCGGTTTGCGCCTACTATCACTGGCTGATAGAAGTCTTCTCTTCAAGGGTCTCAGAAAGCAGATCACTGTGGAAGAGCTGCTTCGTTCTCAGATTATTGACCAAAAAACATACAATGATCTCACTGAGGGTGTCATTACAGTGGAGGAGGTCAGCAGAGCTGTGAAGAAATACCTTGAGGGCACTAGCTGTATTGCTGGTGTGTACGTAGAGTCAAGCAAAGACCGTCTGTCTATCTACCAAGCAATGAAGAAGAACATGATCAGACCAGGAACTGCCTTTGAGCTCCTTGAGGCTCAAGCTGCCACTGGATATGTAATCGATCCTATAAAGAACCTAAAACTGAATGTCACCGAAGCTGTTAAGATGGGTGTTGTTGGCCCAGAGTTTAAAGACAAACTCCACTCAGCTGAGCGAGCTGTCACAGGCTACAAGGACCCTTATTCTGGCAAGGTCATCTCACTATTCCAGGCAATGAAAAAGGGCCTTATTCTGAAAGACCATGGCATTCGTTTGCTGGAGGCTCAGATTGCTACTGGTGGAATCATTGACCCGCAGGAGAGCCATCGCCTGCCAGTTGAAACCGCATATGAACGTGGCCTCTTCGACCAGGAAATGAACGAAATCCTCACTGACCCATCTGATGACACAAAGGGCTTCTTTGACCCTAACACTGAGGAAAACCTCACCTACCTGCAGCTGATGGAGAGATGTATGATAGACCCCGAGACAGGCCTCGCCCTTCTGCTGCTGAAAGAAAAGAAGCGTGAGAGGAAGACATCGTCCAAGTCTTCTGTTCGCAAACGCAGAGTTGTCATTGTTGATCCAGAAACAGGCAAAGAGATGTCTGTGTATGAGGCGTACCAGAAAGGGCTCATCGACCACCAGACCTATATCGAGCTTGCAGAGCAGGAGTGTGAATGGGAGGAAATAACCATCACCTCATCTGACGGAGTTGTGAAATCCATGATCATTGACAGAAGGTCTGGTCGGCAGTATGATATTGATGATGCAATCTCAAGGGGCCTGATTGACAAGTCCGCTCTCGATCAGTACCGTTCAGGAACTCTGTCCATCACAGAGTTTGCAGACATGCTGTCTGGAAACATGAGCGGTTCCAGATCACGTTCATCCTCCTTTGGCTCCTCTTCATCTTACAGCATGAGCCCTGCACCCACCATAAAAACACCAGCAACCACATGGAACGACCCAACAGAGGAAACAGGTCCCGTGGCTGGAATCTTAGACACGGAGACTCTGGAGAAGGTGTCCGTCACGGAAGCCATACACAGGAACCTTTTGGACAACATAACCGGTCAGAGGTTGCTGGAAGCTCAGGCCTGCACAGGAGGGATTATTGACCCAAATACTGGAGAGAAATTCACTGTTGCAGATGCAATGAACAAAGGGCTTGTTGATAAAATCATGGTGGACCGTATCAGTCTGGCCCAGAAGGCGTGCAATGGATTTGAGGACCCAAGAACCAAAACCAAAATGTCAGCAGCCCAAGCCCTAAAGAAAGGCTGGCTCTACTATGAGGCTGGGCAGCGATTCCTTGAGGTCCAGTATCTCACTGGTGGATTAATTGAACCAGAATCCACCAGCAGAGTCTCCATAGATGAGGCCGTGAAGAAGGGCACCTTGGATGCTCGCACTGCGCAGAAGTTACGAGATGTTAGTGCATACTCGAAATACCTCACATGCCCGAAAACCAAGCTGAAAATCTCTTACAAGGACGCAATGGAAAGAAGCATGATAGAGGAGGGGACAGGTCTGAGACTGCTTGAAGCATCATCTCAATCAAGCAAAGGCCTCTACAGTCCCTATAGCATCAGCGGGTCAGGCTCCGCCACTGGGTCACGGTCTGGCTCAAGAAGTGGTTCCAGGTCCGGCTCCAGAAGAGGCAGCTTTGATGCCACTGGATCAAGTTTCAGTACAACCTTCTCTTCCACTTCCTACAGTTCACCAAGCTACGGCCGCAGATACTGATGAGTTTGAAAGTTAGGGAATGATTTTCTAAGGGAAGGATACACTATTAAACCACAGTGTTCACCAGATGCCTAATTCTTAGTGGAATAAGGACTAGCTTTATTCTGCTCTGCATGTGGTTGTTACAGGACTTTTAATATTTAATTTTTTACAAGTTGAATATTTTTGTTTATTGTATATTTCACATTTACTTTTAGTTATGTTTATATCATATCAGACTTTCTGATTACCGTACTGTAAGCAGCATATGCAGAAGCTGTTTATCATTTCCAATATCTATCGCAAAAAAAAGTTTTAAGTGTACGTGATTTTTTTTTTTTTTTTTTTGGTTTTTAAAGTGTAATATCATAAGCATTTAATGTTCCACTTTACATTACAGTGTGTTACACTATAACCGAGCTGTTCATTACCATTAGCCTGAATGTTACAGAAAACCAAATTGGGTGTACAAACAAAAAAATTCTGTACATGTGTATATTTCTGAATATAAGAGTTAGCTAAAGAACGATAAGTGCCACTCTGCAGAGCAGAATAACAAGTCTCCCAAACATGATAAACACAAAATGCCAAGCTTCAAGATCTTCTCTCTACTGGGCGACACTGCCGCATATATTCTACCATCATCTGCTCCATTCCCAGTCGTCTGTCATAAAACTTTACAGCTTAGTTGCAGCAACATGCTGACCTCAAAGAGCAAGTTCCCACAAATGGACGGATTAAACAGCCTATTGTGACAATAAACACCATGTGACAGTTCTGGACACATCCAACCTCAACTCCAATACATACAAGCCTCTGCCTTTCTGGACACTTTAAAAGGTAAGAGAATATTTACATTCAATCACCTCACAACTTTTGAAATTGAAATGCTTCATTTTACAGGTCTACAGATTTCTTGGGAAGTAGGTGGTAACTACCAATTTACTTATTTGAAATTTCAACTTTTGGAACAGATTTCTCAAATGTCCTTTTTTTGTTAGCAACAATAAACTGCTGATTAAAAACAAATACACATTTTTAATCAAGAATTAAGTAAGCAATTTTCCATTTTAAAAGTTTCATTCCTTAAGTGCCTATTGAAGAATGTCATTGATAAAAAAAAAGGACTTCAATTTACTGACCTGCAGAAGCTGCAACAAATCATCAGTTTAGTGTCCTGCTGAGTGAAACTTAGACGCAGCTGGATGGAAATTGTATGAATTGTAAAAATGGTATGATCAGCAGAAGTTAAGCAGAATCCAATCAGACGTTTCCTGGAAAAGTATTGAAGAAATTAGCAGCTTTTTATTAACAACAGTTTGGGGTGATTATTGTGATAATTTTGGGGGTAATTTCAAAAAAATATATGTTACTTGTTAAATTGTTTCCACCTACTTACCATGAAAAAATCCACACCTGTAAAATGAAGTCTTACCAAAATTTCTGGTTTATTTGTGCCATTTAATATTTTTCATGTCCTGAAGTCTAATGTTCCTGTTCAATGTTCAATTTTTCTGTTTCAGAGATGTTCGTCTCCAGCTCTGTGCTCAGATGTCTTCCAGATACCTGTGGCGTTATTTTAGACTGTGACCTTCACTGTAATCAATGATTTTATGCAGCATAGCACCTACACACTCGCTCATACGATGTTTCATCAGGTTTATTGTGGATTATGTGTTTAACAGTGGACCCTTTTGAAACCTGCATCTTATCTTTAAGCATTTAAAGGCCTCAACCATGCTTTGTAAGTGCCTGCAAAATACTCTGTAACACTAAAATGGGATGATGAGTATTATAAGATGGTGCAGTGGTTACACTGTAAATTGACTGACGCATGACTTCAAGTGCAATGCTAACCATAATGGTATGATTACTGTGTTATCAGGTAAGCCTTTTTACAGTCCAGTGTGTCACAATCTAACTTTAGAATAACAGTTCAGTTCCGTGTCAAAAATAACCATAAAAGATTTCTATTATTTGAATTTTTTTTTCCCTTCACAGACGAGTAATGTAATGTATGTACTGTATATTGATGATTATATAGATCACTATTGCTGAAAGCCATTACTTAACATTTCTTTTGAGAAAGATCTTTAAGCTTTGCCACCAGACCCAGTATTTGTATTTTCCACTACATATAATTGTTTTGATTTGAAATTCTCCTTTGTAAAGCAACACATTCAAACTATATCATTTTATTTTCGTACTCTATATTTCTGCTTTGCATGATTTACTAACATTAAAAAAAAAAGGTGCAAAAATGAAATAGATGTATTCATTAAAGCATTTGTTTTATTATGTTTCAAAAGGTTTGAAGGATGTATTTTAATGAGGGTTGTCAAGCCTTGGTTAAAATGGTGTATTTATAATAAAATGGTGACATGGAATTTTATTGTAACACCTTACGCTATGTAAATAAACGTGGAAATGAAATACTTTCTCTCAAGTTTATTTATGAAATCTTTTCGTCAAATCATATTGACTTTAAATCTGATGAAAATGGGACTTTGAGATTATATGATACAATAGATTAATTTAAATGAACACAGACTATTACAGACAAACCTCTGTTTATTTACCTAATATATGCTATAATATCTGCGTTAACCACTTTATTCTCCTTAATTGGAATGTTACTGAGTACATTTACCAAAGCACTTTTTTATTCACTCTATTTTGATGCAACTTTATACTTTTACTCCATCATATCTCTGCAGCAAATACACTTTTTACTCATTCTGTAGATGCTATACTGATGACACAGATAGTGGAAATATGGCTTTAAAATGCAGTAGAAGACTGACATCTAGTGGCTGTCTCAGTGTTATTCCAGTCATCAAGAAGAGGAGCAGTAAAGGTGCAAGTAACTTGCTGAAGAACACCTTCACAGTTCCCACTGAGCAGTCATGGAATAACTACTCACATGTCACATTAGTAAAGGTTATAAAACCACAATTTGAAAATACAAGTAGTAGTACTGATAAAAGTGCAGAGGTGTGATCAGCAGTATTAAGAGTACTCTTCAGGAAGAATAGCACCTGCATGTTTATATTTTTATAGTAGTACTATTATCACTGAGGTGTTACTGCATAAGCTGCAATTTCTTGCCGACTTAAAGCTGATCAAGGTGGAGGGATTGCATATCTGGTTCGACCTGGGAACACATCAGGACCCCCATGAGGAGCAGAGGAGCATTGCTGTGGAGAGGGACGTCTGGATGGATGGATCATTTTAACACAAACTAACTCTTCATAGGTTTTACTATTAACAATATTCAGCCAATATTCCATTCTGAAATATGGAGGAGTGAGCTTCCTGTCATGTTAAACACAAGAGAAACAGTATCTGAGAGCTGTCAGGAAGTGTCCCCTGCCATGACATACAATATCACAGGACTTATCTGTTGTGATTAAATAAGTGAGCAGCATGAATCTGACACATCTTCGAGCTTTATTTCTAGATAAACATAAGATTTTCAGCTGAAGTTTAAAGACAATATTAAAACAAAAAATGCTAAATGAATAAATAAGTATTAAGTTTTTTTTAGGTCAATGTTAAGCCATCATTGATTGTTGTAGGGGACAGACAGAAAAAAGATGATGGATTAATTCAGTGAATCACAATGAACACTATCACAAATACAATGTTTGGCCTATTTATTGATAGAAGTAACAATAGTCAAAAACAATGCAAGAACATAGTTGTTTTTTTGTTTTGTTTTTTTTTTTTATCTCATTTTCAAACTAAAACTTGGGGGAAAAGGAAAAATGGTATCATTATGTCCCAATATTGAGAATCAGTTGTATATTTTTTTTTAACCTATGAAAGTGATTGGATAAGAGTGCCGGTGTGAGCCAATCAGAGGCTGAGCAGGGCGAAGGCAACGAGAATGAACCAATCAGAGGAAGAGGAGGGCGGGTCTTAATTAGAGCAGGAATGGCTTTCCAGCAGGACATGCAGAGGGACGATGGCTTAACCTGCGTCGGCTACATTTGCAACTCTGCACGTTACTAACCTGGAACACTGAAGCAAAGGTAAGCGTTACCTGTTTTAAACATGTGTCCGTTAAGCTGCATGTGTCTGACTCAGCCGACACGCACAAAGTGGCGACAAACAGCACTAGCTTACTAGTTACTGTTAGCATGCTAGCAGGGCATGTGTACAAACTGAGAGTAAACAAGAGTCAGATTCAACTCCGTCCGCGCAAAACTGGTTTGATACAAACACAATTAGACGATATTTTACATACAGACAATATACAACTGCTACCTCTACAGCTGCTTTTATTCTTTGGTCATAGTTTAACGTATATTTAGTACACACAGACTGCCTTTATTGATGGGACTGACAGTTAATAAGACAGGAAGTAATGGGTTTTATTTCACTTGACAAAACAGTCAATAAAGAGTTAAAGCTAAGTTTTGAATAACTTGTTAAGCACTTTGCTTTTCCTAAAAAGAAATGCGAGATGACAGCTTTTAGTTCTGTGCTGCAACAACAGATCAGCCAAAGCAGCATTATGTTAAAAATGGCATTTTGTGCAACAGCACTGTCTTATATTCAAACACCAGATGATGCAAAATGTACCAAGCAACATATTTGATATTTCTTTGAGATTACCCCCAATTTACTACTATAACTACCTCAGAATGTGTTAAAGATGTATACTAATAAACTGCTACTTTCCACCTAGAAGTTAGTCATAAAGTGGTAATTTCTTTAATACATTTTCAGAAAACTTCCAACTGTTTTTTGCTAAACATCCATCATGTCGAGCTATTTTCTGTCCAGCTTGCCCTCAGAAGGCCGCTAAACTAAAGTGAGATGTTGAATCAGTGAATTAAAGTACTTTTTTTTATCATTTACACTCTAAATTCAACAGTCAACAAAAAGGCAGTCAAATCAGTGTTATGTAGAAAGGCTTTTTATGGGATTTGGCAACACCACTGTCCTTGATATCAAACCCAGGTCTGCAGGAATTTGCCAGAGCACCATGTAGGTGCTAACTACAAACACAAATGAATCATGCATGTAACACTGTGATCTGACCCTCTCGCTGAAGTTGCATGGTGCAGAAACAAGACCCCGTTAACTTTATTACAAGACACTGTATAATCAACATGATTTTGAGGCTGTTATTTTAATGTTGCTTCAGAACGCTTAAAAATACTTTAAGAGCATTGAACCCAAACCTTCTGTTGTCTGCCATATAAGAACTCTGCTTAGTAGATCTCATATCACACAAACTTAATCCAGCATTTTTGGATATTTTTCCAGCTGTCATGGAGAAGACTCCTAAACAAGATGCCCTAGTGCACATAGTCGCTTGTAAAGACAAATCCTTTCTGGAGGAAAGGTATATAGACTCCTTTAAAGGTAAGTGGTACATTTCTGATAGTAAATTCTCTATTGATATTGAAGAGATATCTGCCAGTACTTGAAACCAGATTGGAACAGTCAGCCTGTCTAAACCTATTTTTTGTTATTAAGATGAGAATGAGTCAATAACTTGTGTGTGAAAGCTTTATGATGTATTTATTATTAAAATGTTCTTGTAGATTTACCAGGAGCATGGCTATAATCATAGACAGAAATTCTTACTCCCTTTTTTGTCAGGATGGATATGAAGGCAAAGGCATTATTATTGGAGTGCTAAGAGGAAATTTGTCCACCGGCTGTGGTACTTCAACCATTATTACGCTGATGTGATGCTAATGTTTTCATGTTAATCTTTGCTCTAGGGAGAGGAGTTTTCACCCACAAGGCCATTGCACCATCCACATTTGTTGTTGAATATCGGGGGAGAATCTTTCCTGTCAAAGACACAAGACCTGAGAAGAAATGCAGTGACACTCTGAAGAATTTTTTGTTTGAGTTTTCATGGAAAGGAGAACGCTGGTGGTGAGTTACCTGCTTGTTGTTCACTTTTGTCTTAAGGAGACCTAGCTGGATTTTCATTAAGTGCATTTTGCTTGCAGCGTTGATGCTTCAAAAGAGGATAAGACGCTTGGAAGACTCGTGAATGACGATCACACAAGTCCCAACTGTGAAATGAAGAAAGTGAACTGCGATGGAAAGCCGCATTTGTGCCTGTTTGCAGTGAAAGAAATAGCTAGAGGCGAGGAGATAACTTACAACTACGGGAAGTCCTCCTATCCATGGCGCTCAAAGGTAGGTTTGTGTTATAGATTTAATTTTTCTTAAAATTTTCTTTCACTTGTCAGTTTATTATTTATTTATTTTTTACAAATTTTGTTTCACAATTGAATGGTCTCATTATTTTTTGCCTACATTTATTTATCCAGTTCAGTCCTAATATTCATTTAATGGTAACCCTCAAAGTCTTCCTACATCTTGTCAACAAGGTTAATTTTAATTTTGACACTTTACTTTTTTGTTGTTCTTCACATTTTCAGGATTCCTATGATGGATCAAATTCCTATGATGGATCAGATATTCATGCTAATTCAACACCAAAGAAGGAAAAGGTATGTAAAACTCTACATTTGGTGTTTTCGATATTCTTTTATAGTCTTTTTTGATTGCATGTTTTTCTGTATGTGTACTAATATAGTTATTTACGTCATGAACAAAACTTATTGTTTTTTACCTTATTTCCAGTTTGAGGACTCAGAGGCAGCTTCGAGCTATGAAGATGCTGGCTCTGATGATGATGATGACGGTGCACCAATTTGTGAAAATGAAAGTGCTGCCAACAGCAACAGTCAGGGGGACGTCAGCGATAATTCTCTTGAAGATTTGGATTCCTCTCAAGACGTGATACGACATGACGCTTCATGCAGCCAGCAGGAGGACGAGGCTGCTGTCAGCTCTGATGAATCTGACAAGGATGAGGACTATGTTCCCAGAAGGTCATTGCGAAGGCCTAAAGAATGTTCTTACACTAGTAAAAACTATTGTTATGCTTGCGGGAAAGGTTATGCTAAAATTGCTAGACATCTTTTGACACACGCTGATGAAGAGCCTGAGATCGCTGAACTTGCTACATTACCCAAAAGCTCCAAGGAACGAAGAAAGTTACTTGATGAGTTGCGGATCCGGGGAAATTACAAACATAATCAAGAGGTTTTCAAGAAGAACTGTGGAAAGTTGAAAATGAAAAGACGACCTGTAACTGAGCCTGCAGAGGAGATCAGTGCTGAAATACACATTTACTGTCTATTTTGTAAATGTCTGCTCAGACGTAGTGATGCATGGAGACATGTGGCCAGATGTGCTTCTAAGACAGCGGAAAACTCTGCAACAGATGAAAAGACAAGAGTCTTAGGTAAGATTGGTCCCACTGTGTGGAAGTTGCTACTAACAATGCAACCAGATGAGACTGCAAAGGCAGCTCAAAGTGACTACCTTCTATTACAGCTGGCAGCTAGTCTGGTCCATAAGTATGGAAATAGATATGATTACATCAGACAGAGGCTGCGAGAAATGGCAACTCTTCTGATAGCCCTGCATGAAAAGTCAATATTCAGCTTTGAAGAAGCAGTCAAATCCAAAAACTTCTACAAAGTTGTTGAGGCTGTTAAAGAAATGGCAGGTTTTGACGAGAAGATGCAGAGCTACGACAAACCAAATCTGGCTTTGAAATTCGGACATTCACTCAAAAAAATAGGCGCCATTGTCCTCGCGGGAGTTGACGGCAATGAGCGGTTGACGAAAGACACAAAGAAATTCATGAAATTATGCGCAGAAGAATGGAGTGAGCTTGTCTCCAAAACATCTGTGGATTCGTCGAGTGGACAAAAAGTAAACAGCCCGTCTACCATACCATTCACTCAAGACGTGCAGGTTTTCCACAGGTACCTGGAAAGAACAGCAGCTTCTGCGATCGAAAGCCTGGAGATGGATGGAAACCCACAGGCCTATAGTGCGCTCTGCAGGGTGACACTAGCACAGGCATCAGTCTTGAACAAATGTGCACCTGAAGTTTCAAAAATGACAGTAGAGACATTCCAGGAGAGGGGCGACACCGTTCGAGTGTTATCCAAACGCTTCATCAAAATAAATGTTCCAAACGAAACTGGCCAAAACGTCGCCGTCTTGTTGACCTCTGATCTTGTCAGTGCAATAACGCTGCTTGTGAGCAAGAGACAAGCTTGTGGCATACACCCGGATAATCCTTTCTTGTTTGCAAAGCCAAACTCTGATTCTACCAGTATTTTTCACGGAGGGATCTGCATCGGGGCTTTTTCAAGTCTGTGTCGTGCAGGAAACCCAGAGCATCTCAGATCAGTGCATCTTCACAAGCACATTGCAAGAATCTTCCAGGTCCTCAACCTGGAGAACGATGAGCTCCATCACCTTGCTAAGCTGTTGGGCCACAAAATCCGGCCTGACAGGGAATATTACAGGTCGCCAGAGGCCGCTGTGGAGCTCGCAAAAATCGCAAAACTTATTCTGGCGATGGAAAAGGGTTCTCTGGAAAGGTTTAAAGGAAACTCTCTGGAGCAAATGGAGATTGAGGGTACGTGAAACACTTCTGACAGTTGTTTAGTAGAGACAGATATCAACTACAAGTGAAATCATACTGTATATTGCTTTATTATTTTAAGATAAATTGGAGCCAGATGTGGAGCAGGGCAACCCTGGAAACAGTGATGCTGCGGTTGACAATGAAGAATCAGAGCTTTTACCTGAGCAGAGTGGTGCGTCATGAAGAATTTGTTATTTGCGACCCTGAAGTTGGTCTTGAACATCGTTGCATTGTTTCTTACATTTATATAGAATTTAGATTCTCAGACTTTGTCTTCTTAACTTGTGTCTGTGGCCACAGTGTCTTAGCATCATCTTTACCATCTTCATCCCATATGTTGGATGCATGGGGTTTATGTATATGTTCCATGTTTGTGTTCTCTATGCTTTAACATTCATATTCTTTCCAGATGCTGCGCAACCCCAAGCCGTCACAGAGAAGCAGAGCAGGCAACTGGACCGAAGTGCTGCTGCATCTTCATCAGAGGATGAACATGTAGGTGTTGTAAGTGTAAATTATGGGGAAATAATGGTCGTAATTCCCTTAAAGTGGAGTTTGCTCAGGCATGTGTGAGCTGACCAATCAGAGCAGACTGGGTCTTCAGGAAGCGCGCCATAAAGAGACGAGAGCTAAAGCAGAACAAAGTAGATTCTACAGACTGACAAATATGAGATTCTTGTTGTTTTGTTTTTCATGAAATTACTTGTTCATAATTCCAGGTTGAGGACTCGGCAGAAGCCACCAGTTCTGATGAATCACGCTTTGATGACGAGTACGTACCTGACGAAGAATTGATAAGTGATGACAGTTTAACCAGCAACAGCAACCACATGACTCGCAGATTCCAGAAGAAGAACAGTCCAAATCCAGATTCTTCTAAACAGCAGCGCCTTGTGCAACAACCCACCAAAGCTTCAAGCATCAAGCAGGTGGAGGACGAGGCTAATGACAACCCCGACAGTTTTACCTCTGATGACGAGCCTGAAGGTCCTACCTTCACCAACATAAATTATTGTTACGTTTGCGGGAAAGGTCTAACCAAACTTTCTCGTCACCTTTTCACTCATAGAAATGAAGTGCCCGAGATAGCTACAGTGTTTTGCCTGCCGTTACACTCCAAGGAGAGATCAGTTATGTTGAATGAGTTACGAAACAGAGGAAATTTCCAACATAATGAAGAGGTTTTGAGGACTCGACATGGAAAACTGAAAGTGAATAGAAAAAGACCAGGCAAGAGAAGTGATTTGAAAGCATTGGCTTTCTGTCTGTATTGCAAAGTCATGCGTGGTCGTAAGGACATGTGGCGACATGTGCAAAGGTGTGCCGCAAAGAGGTCCTCAAAATATCGAACGCCTGCGCAGAGGAAAATCTTAAGCTTGGTTCATGCTGCAGAGTCAACAGACCTCAAGGAGGTCTCACCAGATGTGAAGAAGTTCATAGAGAGCCTGAAGAGTGATGAGGTTACCTCTGTAATTTTGAATGATCCCCATATACAGCAGCTGGCACAATGTATTTACCGCACAAATGACGGTAAAAAAAAACAAGGTACGTTTACAAATAGACTGAGGCTAATGGGAAGACTCCTGTTGAAATTAAGAGACAAGTCAATAGATAGCATTGAGGATGCTGTCAAACCTCAGAACTTCAGCAAAGTTGTCGAAGCGGCCAAAGAACTTGTTGGTTTCAATGAGGAAACAAAGACAAGTGCCAAACCAAGTGTCTGGTTGCATTTGGGAAATTTGCTTAGGAAAATTGCCACCATTAACTACGCCAGGGCTTTGAAAGAGGATGCTGATAAACAGAAGGTGGAAGAAGTGGAGACATTCATGAAGTTGTGTGAGACAGAATGGGCCTCTGTCCACCAATCAAAAACAGCTAACAACACACCAACCATCCCCTTCATTCATGATGTGCAGCTTCTCTTTCAGTGCTTGGAACAGACGATGGCATCTGGAGTTGAAAGTCTGACGATGTACGAATGTCCTCAGGTCTACCACGCACTTCTCAGAGTGACAGTCGCCCAAGTGTCAGTCTCGAACAAAAACATGGCGGAAGTTTCAAAAGTAACACTGAAGTCATTCAATGAGAGGGATAAGACTGAGCCTCATGAGGACGCTGCTGTTTGCCAGTCACAGTTAGATCAAATTCTCTCCAAGCGCTCTGTGAAGATCAATGTCAGGAACAACAAGGGCAGAAAAGTTGCTGTTACATTGACCCCCAAACTGCTCGATGCTTTGACACTGCTTGTGAGTAAGAGAGACACGTGTGGTGTACATGAAAAAAATGTGTTCCTGTTTGCAAAACCTACTGCCACGTGGATGAGCTTCTACCAAGGACACGTGTGCTTCACCATGTTTGTGGGTCGGTGTGGCGCAAAGAACAAAGTGAATCTCAGGTCTGTGTGTTTTCGTAAGCACGTTGCAAGATTTTTCCAGATTCTCAGCCTCACGAATGAAGAGCTTGAGCAGCTCGCCAAACTGCTGGGCCGTGACATCCGAACCGACAGAGAGTACTATCAGACGCCCGAGGCCGCAGTCGACATTGCAAAAATCTCGGAGCTACTGACAGCAATGGAGAGTGGATCTCTTGAAAGATTTGAAGGAAAATCCCTCGAGGAAATTGAGATCGCAGGTATGTGTCCAGTTCAATAGTTAACGGTGCTCATAATTTATCATAATTATTGTGTCAATGTCACATACATATCTTGCTTTCCTTTGAAGATGAACTGGAGCCGGATATGGAGCAGGAAAATCCTGAAAAATGTGACGCTGAAAGGGATGAATCTGATGTTGAAAACGACAACTGTGATGCTGGGGACGACAATGATGAATCAGGAAGTTCTTTACAGCTGAGCGGTATGTTAATGCACAGACTCCAAATATCCAGTGATCTGGCTTTTATATTCTTTTAGGGGTGCGTGAGTCACAGTCCTGATCAGAGCTGCTGTAAATCATTAATAAGAATTGGTTAGGAAGCTAGAAAATCACTGGAGCCTGGTGACTTGGAGTTAGGTTTGGATTTAAAAGAAAACCTGTAAAATGAATAGGCAGGAAATGTTTGACTTGCTTAGTTGAATGTTACTCAAATAAAGATTTAATTAGGAAATTGTCTATAATCTTCTCACGTAGCTGTACCTCTGTGTCTCCTTCAGGTATTTCTTCCTCAAAAGCGTCCTGCTCAACAACAAAAAATCCCAGCAAATGTTCCAGATATTTTCCCGGTCGCCTTTCCGGTTATTCTGTGAAGAAGTGTGGCAGAGGCAGGCCCAGAAAGCAGGAGCGTAAAAATGCGGCATCTGAGTTGAAGGATGTGAGCACTGAGAAGAATGACTGGCCAGAGGAAACACCTGAGAGCTATGATGTGAACACACCTGAGAAGACATTATCTCGTAGCAGTGAGAATGCAACAAGGATGTCTTTCAGTGATGACGATGAAGACATGAATGTAGACTTTGATATGGACTTTGACTCCTTTTCAACAACTGAAAAACCCAGCAACTCTCCCAGTCCCATCTCCGATTCTTCACCGAAGAATTGGGGCCGAGGCAGGCCCAGGAAGCAGGAGAGGGAAAAAAATGCAGCATCTGAATTGAAGGATGTGAGCACTGAGAGGAATGACTGGTCAGAGGAAACACCTGAGAGCTGTGACATGAACACACCTGAGAAAACATTGTCTCGTAGCAATGAGAGTGCAACAAAGATGTCTTTCAGTGATGACGATGAGGACATGAATGTAGACTTTGACATGGACTTTGATAGTGACGAGGACATCAGAAATGAGGAATATGTTGGAGATGGCGACTCAGTTGTAGTAGATAAGACCAAGCAGGACAATGACAGCAGTGATGCCAAGAAGACCGACGGCTCACCTGAGTATCACAGCAGTGTTGCAAACCTTGAAGAGGCTAAACATGTCGCGAAAGATGATCCAAGGAAAGGAGCAGAAAAAAATGGGGGGAGCAGACGTTCCTGTGCCACTTTAAATACAGGTAAAATTCTACTGGTGTCTCAAGAGGAGTCAAAAAAATCAAACACATTTGTGAGTGTCTGTACAAAAGTATGTTCCAATCCAGTAGATATCAAGCTTCATGTGAATAACTTTAGACTTTTACTTTTGAATGTCACCAGAGGTAAAGTCAGATTATCACCACAGTCATTAGAATTTTCTCCTCATGGGATCTCGAGAGTCTGAATCCATCCAATAGTATATTCATTTATTTTAGAAGTATAACAAGAACTTTGTTTAACACCCATATTTGATTTGATTATTTATAGAAAAGAACAAATTACTAGCTGCGATGGCCGGCATGAAAGAGGTGAAGATATTGATCCCAAAACTGGACATTGTGAGTATCTAATTTCTCTCCACATTTTCATATTATAATAAAGTATCCAGCTCTATTTATAGATACACATTTGGCAACCACATCACTGTTCTGTGGTTCAGTGGCTGATGTGACCATTCTCAGTTCTTTTTTCTTTATACTTTTGATGATAAATGACAAGAATATAAAACAAAACTTGGTTTTCCATTTTAACACGAAGTTTAATCATTTGCTGATTTGCCGTCTTGTTCCAGACGAAGTTGAAGGATCCAGCCCACATTTCCAGGTTATCATCTGTGTCTAATTCTGTCAAGCAACCACTGAAAGATCAGCCCGTGCACGATGCGAAAAACCAGAGTCCAACAGCGTTCACAAGCACAAATTACAAGACGAAGCCAAGCAATGAAAAGGTGGGGGCACACACATCTTCTGAGTTGAAATGATATGTCAGGTGGTTGTAGCATTTATGGGACTATTTAGTCACTTTAAATGTGAAAGAGCATTTAAAATTGAATCACTTTGAAGTCATTTGTTTTAATATAATCATCTGCGTCGAGTCCTTAACATCTCAAATCTGAATGAATACATGTTTCTCATTGAGAGCTGGTATGTGGAGGTCGATTGTTGCATCATTTCTTCTGCACACTGCAGAAAAAAGATAAAAGATTCATCTACAATTTCATATTTCTTCCATGTTTAAGTTCTTGAAATATTTTTCTTAGTTATTCAGCCACCAAGAATACACCATTTTCAATTGTTTGGGTGCCAAAACAAATATAATAACTAAAGAATTTACACAGACTAGTTAAAATCAAATATTACTTGTTCTTTATCTCTCTTGCATGTCAGACGATTCAGATGACCTGCTCACGCTGTAAGAAAAGCATGACGAAGGGTCAAACGGCTTTCCAGAAGAAAGGATTCACAGACGTCTTCTGCTCCAAAAACTGCCTGTTTGAAATATTTCCCATCAACAAACCAGCTGCCAAGAAATGCCATCACTGTCAAAAGTGAGTCTGTGAAAAACATCCTGATTACATCATCGTATCCATCTGAGTAAACATTATCTTTGTGTCAACGTTTATCCACCACGTCAAAAAGCTGATAGTGTAACAAACTGTTTGTCATCTCACCTGCTTATTCTGTCAGGACGATATTGCAGCCTCAGGACCTCATCATGGCTGCAGTGGACACTAAGGGAACTATGAAGGACTTCTGCACTGTGACCTGTTTGAGCTCTTTTAAGTCCAAACCTGAGTCCAGCCAAACGCCACCATCAGTCTGCAGCAAGTGCTCCAAGTCCTGCACTGTAAGCAAAAACAATTTTTCCTCCAACTTGAAATCATTGTCAGCAAAACTGCTGATTTAAACTGTCGAGTCTTTGTTGCACTCTCTGAGCCTTTATCATTATTCTCTACAGATCACGTGTGAGGTCACACTGTACACAGTCGTCCACAAGTTTTGCAGCGGCTCCTGCTTTGACGACTTCCTCAGGGACAACACGGACATCTGTGAGAACTGCAGCACCACCTGCACCAAAAAACCACTGATGCTGAAGCTGGAGGAGGAGACCATAACCATCTGCAGTGGCTCGTGTCTGGACGAGTTCATAGAGGTGCAGAAATATCAAAACTTACTTTGGTCGCTCTGATTGAGAAAGACAGAAAACACAGAGGAATCTCTCAGATGATTTACTGTGTATTCACCAGTTTCACTGAAGCAGAGGTACAAATTCAACTGGGTCGCCAGTATGTTGTTGAGCTGCAATTACCATTTATATTAACAGTGAGGGTGATTTTCTGTCACAGACCTCTTCTGAGATGAAAAAAAACATGTCACAATTGATTAATTGATTGATTTGAGTTAAGTTTCGACCCTCATTACTTTTCAATACACCAATAGTGTCAAAACAATTGCAGCGGTCAAGAAGTTCATTTCAAAACAAAATTACATATTATTTTGCAGCTTGGTCTTAAACAAAGCTGAGATGCGTCCTCACTGATTTTACGTTTTTGTGAATGAGATAATTACATTTTCTACCCTTCTGCTTCTGTTGATACGCAGTTTAAAAACAGGCCCTGTCGGTGCACCAACTGCCACATTTCTAATCCGTGTTCAGAGATGGTTCACGACAAAAGCAGTGAGAACATTGTGGAGCTCTTCTGCACTCGCAACTGTGTGGCATCATACAGACTCGCAATTGAATACAAGCTTCACGGTAAGGGAGGCAAGATAGTTTTGTTTTTTTTCTTGATACTCGTCCTTGTCTTTTCACCGTCTTTGTCCCCTTTGGCAGGAATTGAGATCAACGATGATGCAGCATTAAAAGACACAAGGGACTTATTTTGGGGGATGATGCAGGAAGTCTAGATTGAGCCATACAACTGTGGATTTTAAGGCTTATCGGACTCTCAAACACTGCACAGTTATTAATAATACTATCATACTATATGTTAAAGTTATCTTAAAAATTAAACAGGAGAAGTTAAAATTGTTGACCCATACTGTACATTAATAAACATTTAAAATGACCTTTTGTCTGCTAACAGCTACATTATTATGTTACACTTGTTTCTGTTTTTCCCTCTCAGGTAAAGAATACTCAGCTCAGTTGAACAAGAAGAAAAGAAACATAAAACTTTTCAAAGAGAAATTGAGTACTGTGAGTATATTTCATACAGTACATTACTGTATTGTACAAAAAGCTGAGAGAGAGAAGACAGTCCGTCTGATTCTTTTTCATTTGGTAAAATTGTAAAAATTCTGGGCTTCTAACCACTGTAGTGTAACTGTGCATCATCTGACAGGCGGACTCCACTGTAAACAGAAATGTTGCATCTCCAGCTGCTGAGTCGGACACACCAACGATCATCATTGCAGACTCGTCCGTTGTTTGTTGCCTCTGTGGGAAAGAACTGCCAAAAGGACAGACGCTTTACCAGACAAAGAGCTCACCAGAGGTTTACTGCTCAGCCTCTTGCCTCTCTGAAAGGCATCCCAGCAACAAATTAGGCACCAAAAGTTGCTACAACTGCCTTCAGTAAGTCCAAAACCAGTATTTTGATTGGTAGGATTGAGCAAGTACTAGGAGGAAATGAGTATCCATTATAGATCACATAGATTTATGAGTTCCATCTGAGTAAAAATGTGTGTTTCTGGATGAAATCTAGCACTTTCCAATTATGGATACAGTTGCAGATACTTGTCCCTCATGATCACACACACACTGCCTTAGATTTAGGAGACTGAAGTATTGGAGGCAAACCAACTCTTAAAAACAAGTTTTTGTTGTCAGAACAAAGCCCCCACAATGCACCTGACAGAATGTCATCCTGATCTGACTCCCTCAGGGTGATAATGCGACCTCACAACATGATCCTGGCTCCGGTGGATGATTCAGGAACTGTAAGGGAATTGTGCAGCAACACCTGCCTCACCTCTGTCAACTCCAAGAGGAACAATATGAGCTGTAGGATGTGCAGCAGACTTGCCTTTGTAAGTAAAAAAAAAACAAACCTTTGTTTTAAACCTTTATTTGACTTCATTGCACAATGATTTTAAACATTAAGGACATATGAAAAATAGATTTTTTTTTTTCTCTGTTTACAAAGATTAGCCTGCAGTAACATGCACATCTTCTCCTGTCATCCTCAGTGCAAAGTCAGGCAGAGCCTGGATGGCTTGATGCTTAGAGTGTGCAGCGACGCCTGCTTCATCAACTACCACAGAGTCAACAACTTCCCTGTGTTCACCTGTGACGTCTGCAGCTCCGTCTTTATCAACAAACCTCTCATGCTTAAGAGGGAGGACGGCAGTAAAACCATCTGCAGTGAAGAATGTCTGGTGAAGGTCAAAGAGGTGTGGAAATTAGACATTTTCGTTCATGGTTACTTCATTTGAAAAATGCAATCAGCAGTCTTGAGATACGTGCTGGTATTTGAACTGCACATTATACATATTTCTGTCTTTTTTATGACTTTACAGAACATTGAGACCGCTCAGATGTGCCCCATGTGCCAAACATCCCATCAGATGTCGGACATGGTTGAAGACAGAAATGACGAGGGCAGTTTGGACTTCTTCTGTAGCAACAGATGCATGATGGTGCACAAGGCTCAGTCTGTCACTGTGTCAGGTACCACAATCATCACAATTTTTTCTCTCTTCACTGCTTTTATTTATATCGCTACGGTACTTTTAAACTGAAATACAGAATAACGTTTGAGCTGTGACGGCAGTTTGCAATCAAAAGACAGAATTGGTTGCATTTGGCTGCTTAATTTGCTCAGTGGTGCATCTCTAGCTGAAGAAAAACATTCTTTCTAAATCATAATTTGACCCCTTTTTACTACGTCTTTATAGAAAGGAACAGCCCACCACTGGAGGAAGAAGACATAAAAGAAGTGAAGCCATCACTACCAAATCTGGGCTCTGTGAGTATTATGTGTGATGATTATTATATGCAGATTCAAGGCCCGACATGAAACCACATTTCTGTATATCAGTGTTACCGATTTACTGACTGATAAGTAATGTCACTCGAAGGTGAGCTTCAGTGTGTGTCAGTGTCACAATGAACTAACTCGATCACTCTGTTCACTCCTCAAGATTAAAGAAGAGCCCAGTGATGAAGAGTACAAACAATATTTTTCATTCTCCATATCAGCAGAGGACATCAAGGATGAGCCTAAAGTGGCGAAGGTAGGACAGATGATACGTTTCGTAGGATGAGAGATGATGCTGTCGTCACTGATATTGAAGAGTCAAACAGGAGTAGATACATGATAGTGGACATGCTGTTACTGCATCTTCACCCTTTTTCTGGTTTTGACAGGAGGACTTGAAGATTGGTTCAGTCTTCTCTTTCACGGATCAAGACACATCCACAGTGCCCACCGAGACCAAGATGGATTTGACTGCGTCTTGCTCCAACTGCAAAAATTCACTGGTGGACGGAGAGACTGTTTATCAGAGGAAGAGCCATGCAGAAATCTTCTGCTCATCTCCCTGCCTCTTGAATTTTTACCAAATGAAACAAGCTAAGAACACCTGCCACTTCTGCCTTCAGTGAGTCATACAGTCATTTGTTTTTCATGAATTTTAAATAAATTTCAACTAAACTCATCCCAGCTGATTGTACATATTTTTTATTTTATTTTTAAATATTGCATACATTGAGATGATCTCACCCCTCCTCCTTCTCTCAGGGAGATAACAAATCCTCGGGATGTCCTGAAGGCCCCAGCAGATACTGAGGAGACGATGAAGGATTTCTGCAGCCAGGCCTGCCTGTCCTCATTCAACTACAAGAGAATCACGTCCGCCAAAATACACATCAAGCCCGTTGCGTCACGGTCTCAATGCAGCATGTGCAGCAGATATTGCATTGTAAGAGACAAGGGAACACATTTGTTTCTTTATTTTAGCCTAAATAAGTGTGGGGTTTTTTTCCAAAATGTAGTTAGGAAACATTATTCTGGGAAGTTTCTATAATGATCCCCCAGGTTTATATGAATAATGGATCACTTTTGTTTATCCTCCTGCAGAGCAGACATGAGATCATACATCAGGACGTCGTCCACAAGCTCTGCAGTGAGCCCTGTTTTCTGCGCTTCTGCAACATGAACAATCTGTCCGTTTGTGTGAACTGTGGCTCCCACTGCAACACACCCGTGGTGCTCAAGATGAAAGATGGCCGCAAAAAACTCTGCGGTGCCGAGTGTCTGGCTCAATTCAGAAAGGTAAAGAAATATTAAAATTCTCTTAAAAAAGATTATTTGGAAAAATATGGAAAATTGTTTTAAGGGCTGGAAACAACGTCTGGTCAAGTTCTTTGCTTAATTTTTAGTCCTTTATCTTTATAGAAACTTAATGTTATCATGTTCTGCTCTACTTCTGCTGTGGTGATGTAATATCCTTGCCTGGGCTTAATTTTCGCTCTGTACTGCTTTATTACTTTGCAGAAAACCCAAACACAGCAGCCGTGTGCCATGTGCTGCACCGCACGTTCAGTGACAGACATGGTTGAAAATGAAAACAGTGAGAATGAGGTGGAGCTGTTCTGTACCACCAGCTGTGTGATGGCATCCAAGATCCAGGCTGTCAGTGCATCAGGTACTGGACTGTAGTTATTTCTCTCTCTCTGTCTATACTGAAGTTCCAGCTGTATTAAGGTGATTCCTCTTTGAGACTAAAGTTGACACAGTATGTGTGATATTATTAATTTCCTCATTCATTTGTCAATCTCTTTTTCTCTACAGGTCTCCCGTTGGATTGTGACCACTGTGGTAAGACCACAGTACCGGCCTGCCACCTCGCCATGTCAGACGCCTCCATCAGAAACTTCTGCACTCTAACCTGTGCCATGACTTTCAAGGTAATACAGCTTACAGATTACAAAGTGTTCGAAAGTCTTATTTCTTTGATTAAGTAACCAGAAGTCGTGCAAGAAGTAGCTGAGTTCCTGTTTGAGTAACATTTGGCAGAAACCACAGTGATCTGCTGGTCCAGGAAATCACCAAGACTTCTAAAATTAGAATATGTCACCATTATCAACCAATGACCTTGTTGCTGAAAGACACAAATGGAGATTTAGAGGCAGACTAGTTTGTATAGAATTAAAAGATATAGAATATTGTCCTTCTTTTAGTTGGTTTGAATTTCATGTTACCCATCTGTGGAACGCAAATGGTACAATAAAGCAAAATAAAGGTTTGTGGTGTAAAGGATAAGTACTTATAGAGAAAGAATGGGAATAGATGATGAACATGCTGTTGTTTTTATTAAATCACTACTGCTTACATTAAATCGAAGCACATTATCAACAATTCCCTTAAATCCACCAAGACAACAGTAGACTTACCAACTGGGATCGGCTCCATTCATCAAGTGACTCTTTTAAAGGACAAGTGAATACAGCTACTGGATGAATGTTGCGCTACAATAAATGATGTTGATGTCCTCCAACATATTCACATCACTTTCACAGAGGAGTAAAGAAAGTATTTATGTTTAGGCAGCTGGAATCAGAAACTATTGCTGCCACCCAAAAAACTTTGCACTGGTTGACAAGTTCCTTTATCATAGATGGTCGGGTTACCCTTTCATACTTGATACCACATCTGTCAGTGAAACCTTGGCTCATTTGTTGCCTTTTTTTGCCACAGGAGACCCAGAATGTTGACAGTAACCCGACAGCGGCCTCCGACCAATCACAGTGTGATTTACACAAACCGCCAGAGAAACTGCTTTGTGCCCAGTGTCGGCGCATTTTAAAAACTACACCAGAAGTCGTTCAGAAAAAGGTGCGTTGGATCTGTCGTTTTTAAGATAGATAGATCAAAATCTGTGTTGGGAAGGAAAAATGGTGTCAGTGGATCTCTAGAAAATGTTAACATACACTTTGACATCGATGTGAATATATTTGTGTGTTTGTGCGCAGGGCAAAATGAATTTTGTGTGTAGTCTGGCCTGTTCTGAAGAGTTTAAGAGAGTCAACAACATCATGGGCAAATGCGAATACTGTAAGAATGAGAGGATCATCAAAGAAGTCAAGAAAGTTGACAACAAAGACTGCTACTTCTGCAGCGACGGTAAGAGAAGGATGAATGGATAGACAGACAAATAATTCAGGATTTTAAAAAAAATCATGCACATCCCTGATCCTCTCCTTTCTTTCCTCCCAGGCTGCAGGATGCTCTATCACCATGAGCTGAAAGAGAAGTGGGGGGAGTATTGTCACTGTTGTGCTTACTGCCTCTCCATCTCTAAGACAGTAGTGACTGCCCAGTATAAAGGCACTGAAGAGGAGTTCTGCTCCGAAGACTGCAGCGCAAATTACAACATGCTCTTCTGCCATGTGAGTACAGGTGCCTCAAATTGTAATAACCATCTCCAAATATTCTTACATCATGTAGACCAAATAATTGATTTAGAGAGTAATCAGGAAATAAACCAATAAAGAATTAGATTATTAATTCCAGCCCTACCTGCTAACCATGATGGTATGATTACTTTGTTATCAGTACACTCTGCTTTCTCTCAGGTTGCCAAGTGTGACACCTGCGGTCATCAAGGGAACCTGAGGCAGAGTCTTCCCATCCTGGGAGAGGTCAAACACTTCTGTGACCTGAAGTGTCTCCTGCATTTCTGCAACAAAAAGGTCCAGATGGTCAACACAGGTGCGCTTCACTGTTGTATTAAACTGATTCCTGAACAGCTGGGACGCTGCGTAAAAACATTTACTCAACTGAAAACAGTTTAAAGACAAAGTATTTAATGTTTTTCATCATCAGCAGTGATATTTTCTAAATATTTGATGCCAAAGTATGTTAAAGTACTAAATCGATTGCATCAGGGATTATAATAAGCTTACTCTCTAACACAACAAGGCCATGTTCTGGTTAATAAGTTGTTTTTATTGCCTGACTGCTGCATGCTGACGTTTTCTTGGGTCAGTCATTTCACACAGACTCGTGTTGCAGTTGATATTAAATATGATCTAGACTTGCTTGAGAGATCTGCTTGAGCTCAGTCATTGTTTTTTTTAAGGAGATGACTTGCAGCCTCTGCTCACTCCTCTTTGTCTCCTACCGACAGTCTCTTCACCTTCCAGACCTGCAGGCACGGTGGAGTCCTCCCCGGTCATCGCTAACGTCATCTCGCTCGCTGGCGCTTTGGCGAGGCAGCACAGAGCCTCTGCCAGCTCTGCAAAACAGGGTATCCCCCTACACACACATACACACATTATGTATGTAGAAATGCTATTGATTATAAAAAATCTGGGTGCTTCATATGCTTCCTTCACTTGTTTGTTCTTCTGATTTAAACTCTGTCCTCCCTCCACAGTCTCTGTCTCTGACATTCAGACGAAGGTTGTTGGACATGTAAGTTTTCTCCAAAAACAAAATGATCTGTGCATCACGACCAAACTATACTTGAATTAGCCAAGATAGATGTGTGAGAATTTAAAATGCAGAACATTTTAGTTATTGTTGTTGTTGAAGATGTTGCCTTTATTTGTCTGCTCCCAGGCCAGTGTTCAAACCGTCCCCAAGGAGCTGAAGAACAAGTCCACGCTCTGCACGCCGTTGGTCCACAATAAGGGAGTCTCCTGTACGACGCAGACCGTCGATACGGAAGCACAGACAGGTAAACTTCACTTCCAGGACTGTTAAATGCTCAGTCAGATTACCTTACTCTACACGAGAGTTTTGATGTTGTGTTGGTTTGTTTGTTTTGTCTGTTTATGCAGACAAATGTGGCCCAACAGTCCTGCCGGTCCCGGTGCCGGTGTTTATTCCTGTGCCTATGAACATGTACAGCCAGTACACACCGAAGCCTGTGTGCCTTCCCATACCGGTACATAAAACACCTCTGAGACTTCTTGCAAAACATTTTACTTTTTACTATTATCACAGTCACATATCAAGTATCAGGGCTTTATGCTCAATTCCTTCTGTTTCACACTACAGCATCATTTGGGCAGATAATCCACTCCGACCAGTCCGTATAGGTAACACCCCTGCAGTTGTTTGGTTTGGCTAATCAGACCCAAAATCTGCCCAGTTATCCTCTAGTCTGGGGCTAGCATGAGGCTCCCCTGTGATCCAGCCATTTAAGACACATAACAGCAACATCCTCAGTTCAGTCCAGCCAGTAACCTCTACAAAAGTCTCTCTGCCGGCTGCTGGCGAACGATCCAATAAATCAGGGTGTCTACAGGTCTACGAAAAGTCTTAAAATGTCCTCAGTTTAATGTAAAAGATATAAAAGTTACTATCATAACCTTAATCCTACATAAAAACTAGCTCTGAATGAGATTACATATAAGTGATATCATTATACCTAACTGACTGCAGTGCTTGAATAAGAAAAAAGGTGTTTTGTCCAAAAATGACCCTTGAATTTTGTTAAAAAGTAGCTTAAAGTCTGTCTCAAACTGTCTCCTCTGCAGCTGCCTGTTCCCGTGTTTCTTCCTGTGATGTCGAACAGCCCAGAGAGAGAAGACGGGCAGAAGGACGGAGAGGTGACAAAAGAGGGACAAAGACAAGAGACTCACACCTCAAAAGGTAAGACGATTGATGAAAAAAAGTGAAGTGATGAAATTTGTTTTTGAGGAAGGAAGGAAACCAAAGTTTCAAGCTAGTGAGGAAACCATTTCAGCTTTTCAGTAACAGAGGAAGAAGAAATAAAACATAGAATAATGTTCACAAAACACAGCACCAGAGAAAAGCTCCATGAATTTTAATTTTGCAAACCTCACATCAAAGTGCAGGATTATGCAAAAAAAAAAGTGTTGAATCTGTTATTTTTGTTTGGTCTCTAAAAGAAAGGGAACACGTTTTATCTTCAGCTTTTCATCATTTGTTTCAGAGCACAAGAGTAACTGTAGTGACGACCCGCATGCAGATCAGCGTGGTGCTTTCAAAGACCAGGAGGACTCGTTCTCTGACACCCACAAAGAAACGCCTCTGCATTCACAAGTGTGCGAGTCCAGTGCGCCTCAACCTGAGCTCCAAACTCCAGCTCCTCTTCCTGCTCCAGCTCCAGCTCCTCCTCCTGCTCCCGTCCCTGCTTCAGCTCCTGCTCCAGCTGTGGAGATGCGAGAGGATCCCCGCAGCTCACCGAGCTCTGCTACTGACCCTCCACTATTACAACAAACTGTGGGGAAGGTCCACAACAAGAACAAGGTAACAAAGCACCTTGGGAATGAGTTGAAAGGGTGTTGTTTTATCTGCCCTGTGGTGTAATCTTGTCTCTGCTCTCCATCAAAGGGTCGTAAGCTGCACCAGTCGTCCAAAGCAGCTAAGGCCGCTTCAAGGAAGCACCGCGAACTGAAGAGTCGTCGTGGAGCTGATGCCTGGAGGAGATGGATACAGTGGAGGGAGTCACAAACCGACCCGGACCTCGTTTCTTGTATGTTTTTTCTGTCTTTCTTCCCTTTTTTTATAATTCAGCTTTCAGTAGTCTTACCCTTTGATTACACAGGGAGCTCTGGTAGCCAAAATGTTTCCAGTGTATCCTGCATACGTACCTGCAACCTTTGTCTTTTGTCTGCCTTTCACTGTCCAACAGAGACAAAAATACTAAAATTTGAAAAGTCAGTCTCATTCCCAAAACAGGAACTCATCAAACACATGAGGAATGAGATAAGAAGGGTTTCACTGCTGTCTGAATCAGAAACAACATGGCTGACACATCCTTCTTCTGACTCTTCTATCAGCTCCTTCTTTGACGTTCAGTAAGGATGTTCATCGCTGCTCAGCGGCTGAGCTCAGTGACGGCCTCTGTTGTTTCGTCACTGAGGTGAAACGACCCGACGGAGAGCCGTACTCCCCCGACAGCCTGTTCTACCTCTGCCTCGGCATCCAGCAGGCAAGATCAGCAACACTGTCCACACATTTTCAGTTCACTTTCTCTGACTTCGTTCTCTCTCATTCCAAACATCTGCTTTTCATGGATGTGATGATGTTATGATGATGATATTATTTGGGACAACACCAATTAAGATCACACACTTCCTGTTGTTTTGTCTGACTGTGGCTGTTTCTCTGCAGCACCTGTTGGAGAACGGTCACATGGAGAACATATTCAGTGACCCCATCTTCAAAAAGTTCTCCGTCAGGATCACCAAGATCCTGAAGGGTTTCAAACCCTCAGCCACAGCCAGCGGTGAGTCATCAGGACTTGTTTTTCTGCGTTGGATCAACTCAGATTGACCAGATTTAAACACGCCTCTTTCTTCTCCTCTGCAGGTTTCATCTATTCCCGTGTGGAGGAGGAGTTCCTGTGGGACTGTAAGCAGTTGGGGGCGTACTCTCCCATCATCCTCCTCAACACTCTGCTCTTCTTCAGCTGCAAGTACTTCGGCTTCACCACGATGAAGCAGCACCGCCAGCTCTCCTTCGCCCATCTCAGGTGCTGCTCCAAAACCAACCAGAACAACACCAAGACCAGCTTCCTGCGCTTCTACCCGCCAAAATCCTTTAACGAGGCAGAGACAGGTACCAGTATGGCTGAGGCTCAACTTCAGTGATTGTACTGTAATTCAGATCTAAAAAACAGTCCTCGTACAGCGTGTAAACATCTGGACGATAGTGTTGTATTTCACTTGGAGAATTTCTGCGTCTTCTTGTCAGATGCAGACGGCGTCCCAGCTAAGAGGCGTAAGAGAGATCAGAGTAAAGAGGGAGTGCTGGAGATGATGGAGAACCCAGAGAACCCTCTCCGCTGCCCAGTCAGACTCTACGAGTTCTACCTCTCCAAGTGGTTTGTAGCTTCATTAGTTATCATTTTTTGGTTGAGTCGTGTTATCGACTCTTTATCTGCTGTATTTAAGGTTCCATTCCTGTTTACATTTGTACTAATAACATCCAAATATTGTCTGATTTCAGCCTCTCAAGTGTGAAGATTTGTTGCTTTTCTCTGTTTTATATCCTTGTGTACTGACAGTCTGTGTTTACTCTCTCTTTCCATCCAGCCCAGAGTCGGTGAGGCAGCGCGCCGACTTGTTCTACCTTCACCCGGATCATTCTTGCGTTCCCAGCAGCCCTCTGTGGTTCTCCTCCACCCCTCTGGACGACAGCACGGTGGAGGCCATGCTTGTTCAGATCCTCGCCGTCCGAGAGGTGCAGAGGGAAACATACATGAGGTGCTGACCAGCAAACGTCAGACGACACAGCATTTATACAGGATTATACGTGATGAGGAGCAGTTAGAGACACTTTTTTAATTGTTTTTGGACAGATGTGATTAAATCTGGGAATCAAGTTGTCAGAGTTTATGAAAGAGTCGTAGAAATAAATTCCCTGCAAGAGAACTATGTATATTTTTGATTTAAACTACAAAAAAAACAGAACTCTTTCATTAAGACATCTGCAGGTTTTCACAAAATCATGTTTCAACGTTTTGCCGAATGTTGAAGGCTCATGTCCACGTTTAAAAGTCTACACAGCCAAGGACTCATGAGGAGTAAACCGCTGACCTGCATATCAGACTGTTCTGGACTCAAACAACCAGCCAGAGTTCAGATAGAAGTTGGAGTTCAACAACCAGTTTTCCTTCAATTATGGGTAAATGCTGCCTTGAATGCAACTGTGAAACCTGAATGACTGAGCTGCTGCATCCAGTCATTTTGGCTTCGTTCACTCCAGCAGCCGTCTGTAAGAATTCACTGGTTAAAAGAGCGAAGAGCAGCGATCCAGATAACTTCCAGCTGTGTGAAATCTGTGTGCAGTGCAGACGTGTAGCTGAGCCGAGCTGCTGTGGATTGTTTATGAAGCAGGACTTTCCTTCCTGTTTTTACTTACTTAAGTTAACAAACCGCAAATTCTGAAGCAGATTTCCTCTTTTTTGTGTGTATTTTGGTGCAAACTGGGGAATTTCCCCAGTCTGGAGAAATGGTAGCTTTGTTTTAAGGCCTTAACTATGTTAATCAGTTTTTCTTTGAAGCTGTCTCACTTGTATCAGTCTGATCTTAGAGCAGATCTAACACGGGTCTAACACTTCAGAACAGGATCAGCTCCTGAGGTTGTTCAACTTTAAAAGAGAAAAAGAAAATCAAGAAGAGAAAACAGTTTAAGTCTTCTGCTGATTTACAGTTGTCATGTCTTTTGTTTTGTTTTTGTCCTTTGAACAGTGAATGTTTAAGCTTTTAGTTGTGACTTGAGATTTATTTTTATTTTTAGATAATAAAAATACTGAATAGTGATCTTTGCTTTATCTTACTTTGTATTATCGTACAGTGATGGAATGTAACTAAGTTCATTTACTCAAGTACTGTACTGTAAAGTACAACTTTAGCAGTATTTCAGTGTTATGCTACTTTATACTTCTGCTCCTCCACATTTGGAGGCAAATGTTGCACATTTTACTCCACTACATCTATTTGATAACGTTAGATAACTTTGCAGATTTCATGCTGCATCAGACCCGAAGAAGCACTTTTTAAAATAATTATATCCTCAGTTGGATTAAAAAGAAAATCCCTGATTCTGATAATCGGAAAAATGCTGAATATTATCTGATAATTGGTCTGGTCGATACGCCAAATTAACACTGAGTATACAGTTTATACATACATTGAATATAAGTTCGAGTTAGAGTTTATTTGTACTTCTGTTATTGATATACTTGAATACATTCACAGGCAGAAAATTACTTTTAATACTTGAATACGCATCATGTCAGATAGTTGGAGCTGGCGACCATGTTGGTGACCTGTTGAGCAACATGGCGTCATTTCACCCTAAAACATGATTTTTTTGGACAAACTTTCATGTTTCATGTTTATTTTATTGCACAATTCAAACAGTGGCAAAAACATTATTCTTTCATCATCAACAGCATGCAGAGTTTTTAAAAAATAAGGTCCCAAGTGGCAAAATGGACAAAATTGGAAATTAAAACAAATAAACAAAAAAATAAAAGAACATGTTCAGCCTTAATCCCACGAAGGGCAAAATACAACTTTCACCTCAGTTTGACACAACACTCAAATGCCACTCCTCTCTTTGGAGTGCACCCCTTCCTCAAGTGGTTAAATTTATCTGGCTGAAAAAAACATGTAAGTATCATAAATCCCAAAGGCTTTCTGTCGACAGCACCGGCCTGCATACATACATCATCCCTGCTCCTCTCTGTTCCCTGTAGCTTATCTTTTTTAAGAAGCATTTGAAAATGTAAACAGCAGTTATCTGGGGATAAAACCACTGAGCTCCACAGTCAAACATTTTGATAACCGTCACACCGACAGAAACTTAAACATTCATTCCGGTTTCCACTGATTTCTCACAAATACGTTTCTGAGGTGCTGTGCAGGATTTATCTGACCACCACTTCAGGCCTGATCCAGTTTGTGTTCCCATCCTCACACAGTCCTCTCCATCTGCATTCTCCCCGTTCCAGTTGTCTGGCTCTACCTTACTCCAAAATGTCAAACTGAGAAACAGAGAGCAGAAAGAACTGGTTCAGTGAAACATGTGACTTGATTTTGCAAACATCAAAAACCTGTTTACAGGTCAAACCTCTCGTTCAGTGGTGTCCCGTCTGCCCACAACCATGTGCCCTCTGTCACTGAGTCTGTCAGTCCTATCCAGAACATGTCCTCATCCTCTGCCATCTTGTCTCTCAGTCTCTGTATCAGGAATGACTGGACAGGGAAAGTTGATGAAAAATACAATATATCTATGTAACATCACTTTTATCATGTTAACTACTGCAAAAACACGACACGAGAGCTGAATGAAGCTGCAGCAGTGTGTTCTACCTGCTTGTCCTCGCTCTCTATCTTAACCAGATCTGCTCCATTCTGTCGGCATTTCTCTCTGGCCTCTTCCCAGATTAATTTATCAGTGGAGAAAAAGTAGCACTGTGGTCCATTCTGCTCCCAGCCTTCTTGACATTTGTGACATGTATCCACTTTGAAAAGATCACAGCAAAGACTTGAGTCAAGTGCAACGAAACACTGTTCATATTTACTGTCGGGAAGAAAAAAGCAACATCAGTCACCTACCAGGAGGTTGTGGACAGGGTTTCTGCACCGTTATCACCTCACAGCGTGTCTCTGTGATGAAAGAGGATGAAACAATATCACTTCCACCAGGAGCGTCTTTTAATTGAGAAGCTGAACAGAGAACAAAACTCTTGGCAGAGATTTAACCCAAAATGTGACTGACCTGTGATATTCTTTCTCATGGCTGCATTCTCATCAGTCAGCTTCTGGAGATGTTCCGTGGTTTGATGGTGTTCATAACCTTGTTTTAAAAAAGAAAGTCAAGTCAGTGTAAGAAACTCACATTTGGTTTTATTCAGAACTTGATGATGAGCATTAACAGAGCAATGTTCACTCAAATTACTAAATTAATAAAGTAATTATAGCCAAAACATTGACAGCAAGTATTCATGACATTCATGAGTTAAATGTAAAGTGTTTCTGTGACTCAATGTGAATAAATCACATACTTTATTAAATTAAATTCAGTGAATGCAGACTCACACAATCTTGGCATACATTTACTATTTACAGTTGAAGATACTTCAACATACATATAATGTGTTTATTTTTGGGCTTATTTAAAACAATTTAAGATGGTTATAGGTTTCTGGTTTTGTTCTATTAGATCATAGAAGCCATTCTAGATTAATTTGTTTTGAATAAAAATGAATAGATAGATAAAAATAAAAAGAAACAGTGAAACTCACGGGTATAACCAAAAGCAATGACAGCAGCAGTCAGGAGAACCACTACAGCCACTCTCTCTGCTGTGACCTTTGACCCTCCAGCTGCTTGTTGTTGGGAGCCTGTTGAACAGCAGAAGATGCAGATAGTGTGTTTAGATGTTACTTTCCCCAGTACACCTGGTTTTTGTAAGTGGGGGAGGAGTTTCTTCTAAACAAATGAACGTCCTTTACTGTGGACAAAAGTTAAAGCTGCTACAAGGAACTTTCTTTTTGTGTTGTTTCTGGCGCCCCCTCAGGACAAAAGTGGTATGACCACCACCTCCTCCTTTGGTAAAGACCTCAATCTCACTGTGTTGTCTTTGACAGTTTATAAAAGAAAGAGGCAACATATTAATAATGATATTTTTCTTCAAAGCCGGCTTTGTGGGATTGATAAAGTACTTGGATGATGGTGAAACAGTTTGTTTTATTGCCGTACCACCAGACTACAGAGCAGTCTCATTCTTCGGGCTGTGAGACTCGTCAGCACTCCGCCATTTATGTTTTGGGTTTTTTTTGGTTTTGGTTTTGTTTTTTTGGTGTGTTTTGTGATGCGCATGTCATGCGAACATGTGGCATACTCTTGTGTCCAAATCAAATTTCTCCTACATTGGAATCTGCTCCTGTAGGTCATAAAGAGGCTTCAGAATTAAATTTAGACCGTATCTTACATGTACAGTATGTAAGAATTATTATGAAATTATACACAAAAAAAAGGCAAATAACCAAAGCAAGCTGACTGTAGCTGCAGTTTGCTAGTTAGATTTAGAGCTACAATACAGTTGCTGTAAAGGTGTGGCCACACGGTCTGTTCTGATAGTGAGTTAGCAGTTAGCCGTGCAGTTAGCAGTCCAAACTGGGAGTCCTGGGAGTGTTGGTGTTGGTTAGCATGCCATCACTATCTACCTTAGCAGCGCAATACTTTCACGTCATTATGTCAAAACTGTTCACACATTCACATTCTGCTGGTAAAATATGTCTCTAAAGTTTAGAAGTTAATTGAATTCATATCTAATTCATTCTTGTGTTAATTTATTTTAATAAAATGTGTCAATGTTTACACAGGCAATTATTTACTTAATTATGTTTACAGTTATTGTTATTTACACATTTTCATGTTTACATCTGTTCAGTAGCACAGATAAGACGGCTACAATAAATGTGTTGAATGTACCTTTTGTGATGCCCTAAATTTACCTCAAACATTCTAGCTTCTGATTGGTTTGTTCAGTCACATGTGAGTCAGAAGAAGGAAGTGTTGTTGTGAAGTTGAAGTGTGGTTAAAAAAAAAAAAAAATGCTGCTAAAGGAAATTATCCACCGCTTTCCTTCTTTTCTTTATCAGTAAGATTGCTCAAACTACCTTACACTGAACTATAACGTTATATATCTACTGAATATTGAATAATACACATTTCATGCTGGAAAAAAGTCAGAAAATTGCGAACATTGTGTCTCACTGGAAGTCAGAGTTCATGTTCCAGTTTATTTAATGATATTTTTACTTACCAGGCAGCTCTGCTGATGGCTCGCTGTTCAACATCTCAACTAGTCGGTGAGGAAGTCAATGATAAAGTGTAAAATAAACTTTCATGATTCACTCAAACTCTGACAAAGAACATTTCCTAGAAAGCTCTGATTGAAAATGGCTAGATAGATAGATAGATAGATAGATAGATAGATAGATAGATAGATAGATAGATAGATAGATAGATAGATAGATAGATAGATAGATAGGCTCACCTGTGGCATTTCCCTTTGATTTTGTGAACCCAGCATTAATGTACACTGCATCAGCTTCAGCCATTCCACTGTTTTCTGTTCTGACTAACCATCAATGAGGTTGCAAGATAAGTTTAAGTTGTTTCAGCAAAAGAAATGAAACCCGAAACCCGCCTTCCTGTCTGACCTAACATGAAAAAACACATCTTTTGCAATAACATTTTACTTCCCATTTGTTCAGAACAGAAAATACTAGAATTATTCTTAATATCTCAATACAGTACAATATGATATAATATAATACAATATAATACAGATCTCCCCACGCTGACTCAAAAAATGATTTGTTTTCAAGGAGCAGAAGAATTCAGCAGTTAGAAGACAGTAAAATGGGAAAATTCAGTGAAGTGTAACAATCCAGAGAACCTCCAGCAGCATAAAATCTCTTTTCAGAGCAGACGTGTCACTGAGCCGAGCTGCTGCTGCTGCTGCTGGTTTATTAGGCTGGACTCTAAATGTTTCTGCTTTCCTTTGTCTTTATATTTACTCAAGTACTGTCAGACTGTCCTCTCACATAACTGCAGAGTTTCACTTTGTTAAATCTTTTTCTGCGAGGAGTTGGCGGCCATGTTGGTGTTGGTGATGTGTGTTGAACAACACTAAAACAGATGATACTTCCTTAACAAACATTCAGCAGACGTCATCGACTTGAACGTGAATCTTTTTATTCCACAAGCATCATATGTTTATGTCATGGCACAATTCAAACAGGAGCAAAAGATTATTTCTTTCTCCATCACCAGCATGCAAAGTTTTATTTAAAAAAAAAAATAAGGTCCCATGTGGCAAAATAACAAAGTGGAAATGAAAAACTATAATAATATTATAATTATATGCAAAATCAGGGACATGTTGCATGTTTTATAAATATAGATATTTATATATATATTTTTTATGTTTTGTTTTGAGTTGCAAAACACGGTTTTAAAGAACTAAGTGAAAGTAGTAAAGGGTTGTACAGTGGCAGTTAGAAAGAATGTGGACTACTTTTCTTCCTTGCTGAGCAGTTTCAAGGTGACACGAGCTGCTGCAACAACTTTTTGATTGTGATTTTTGAATGTACATGTAAGTATCATAAATACTGAAGTCTTTCTGTCGAGTGCACCAGAGTGATGCTATCTTCCAGGTTAGTCTACAAAAATACATCTTCCCTGCACCTCTTCTGTACACTGTAGCTTATCTTATTAAAGAAGGATTTGACATTCAAATTCAAATTCAGATTGTAGATTTGGAAAGTTGTGACACTTCTTTAATGTAAACATTTAAAAAAGATTTAAAAAAAAAAAAAAAAAAAGCTCCACATGATCCTGAGATTGTTTAAGACTTAAGCTACTTTTCAGACGCACTTCAGACGTCCAGTTTCAGCTGACTTCTCACAAATACGTTTCTGAGTTGCTGTGCAGGATTTATCAAACCACCAATTCAGGCCGTATCCAGATTTTTCTCCCATCCTCACACAGTCCTCTCCATTCATGTTCTCATTGTTGTGCCCTTTCCAGTCGTCTGGCTCTCTATTGCTCCAAAATTTCAAACTGAGAAACAGAGAGCAGAAAGAACTGGTTCAGTGAATCATGTGACTTGATTTTGCAAACATCAAAAACCTGTTTACAGGTCAAACCTCTCGTTCAGTGGTGTCCCGTCTGCCCACAACCATGTGCCCTCTGTCACTGAGTCTGTCAGTCCGATCCAGAACATGTCCTCAGGCACTGCCATCTTGTCTCTCAGTCTCTGTATCAGGAATGACTGGACAGGGAAAGTTGATGAAAAATACAATATATCTATGTAACATCACTTTTATCATGTTAACTACTGCAAAAACACGACACGAGAGCTGAATGAAGCTGCAGCAGTGTGTTCTACCTGCTTGTCCTCGCTCTTTATCTTAACCAGATCTGCTCCATTCTGTCGGCATTTCTCTCTGGCCTCTTCCCAGGTTAATTTATCAGTGGAGAAAAAGTAGCACTGTGGTCCATTCTGCTCCCAGCCTTCTTGACATTTGTGACATGTATCCACTTTGAAAAGATCACAGCAAAGACTTGAGTCAAGTGCAACGAAACACTGTTCATATTTACTGTCGGGAAGAAAAAAGCAACATCAGTCACTTACCAGGAGGTTGTGGACAGGGTTTCTGCACCGTTATCACCTCACAGCGTGTCTCTGTGATGAAAGAGGATGAAACAATATCACTTCCACCAGGAGCGTCTTTTAATTGAGAAGCTGAACAGAGAACAAAACTCTTGGCAGAGATTTAACCCAAAATGTGACTGACCTGTGATATTCTTTCTCATGGCTGCATTCTCATCAGTCAGCTTCTGGAGATGTTCCGTGGTTTGATGGTGTTCATAACCTTGTTTTAAAAAAGAAAGTCAAGTCAGTGTAAAAAACTCACATTTGGTTTTATTCAGAACTTGATGATGAGCATTAACAGAGCAATGTTCACTCAAATTACTTAATTAATAAAGTAATTATACCCAAAACATTGACAGCAAGTATTCATGACATTCATGAGTTAAATGTAAAGTGTTTCTGTGACTCAATGTGAATAAATCACATACTTTATTAAATTAAATTCAGTGAATGCAGACTCACACAATCTTGGCATACATTTACTATTTACAGTTGAAGATACTTCAACATACATATAATGTGTTTATTTTTGGGCTTATTTAAAACAATTTAAGATGGTTATAGGTTACTGGTTTTGTTCTATTAGATCATAGAAGCCATTCTAGATTAATTTGTTTTGAATAAAAATGAATAGATAGATAAAAATAAAAAGAAACAGTGAAACTCACGGGTATAACCAAAAGCGATGACAGCAGCAGTCAGGAGAACCACTACAGCCACTCTCTCTGCTGTGACCTTTGACCCTCCAGCTGCTTGTTGTTGGGAGCCTGTTGAACAGCAGAAGATGCAGATAGTGTGTTTAGATGTTACTTTCCCCAGTACACCTGGTTTTTGTAAGTGGGGGAGGAGTTTCTTCTAAACAAATGAACGTCCTTTACTGTGGACAAAAGTTAAAGCTGCTACAAGGAACTTTCTTTTTGTGTTGTTTCTGGCGCCCCCTCAGGACAAAAGTGGTATGACCACCACCTCCTCCTTTGGTAAAGATCTCAATCTCACTGTGTTGTCTTTGACAGTTTATAAAAGAAAGAGGCAACATATTAATAATGATATTTTTCTTCAAAGCCGGCTTTGTGGGATTGATAAAGTACTTGGATGATGGTGAAACAGTTTGTTTTATTGCCGTACCACCAGACTACAGAGCAGTCTCATTCTTCGGGCTGTGAGACTCGTCAGCACTCCGCCATTTATGTTTTGGGTTTTTTTTGGTTTTGGTTTTGGTTTTTTGGTGTGTTTTGTGATGCGCATGTCATGCGAACATGTGACATACTCTTGTGTCCAAATCAAATTTCTCCTACATTGGAATCTGCTCCTGTAGGTCATAAAGAGGCTTCAGAATTAAATTTAGACCGTATCTTACATGTACAGTATGTAAGAATTATTATGAAATTATACAAAAAAAAAGGCAAATAACCAAAGCAAGCTGACTGTAGCTGCAGTTTGCTAGTTAGAGTTAGAGCTACAATACAGTTGCTGTAAAGGTGTGGCCACATGGTCTGTTCTCATAGTGAGTTAGCAGTTAGCCGTGCAGCTAGCAGTCCAAACTGGGAGTCCTGGGAGTGTTGGTGTTGGTTAGCACGCCATCACTATCTACCTTAGCAGCGCAATACTTTCACGTCATTATGTCAAAACTGTTCACACATTCACATTCTGCTGGTAAAATATGTCTCTAAAGTTTAGAAGTTAATTGAATTCATATCTAATTCATTCTTGTGTTAATTTATTTTAGTAAAATGTGTCAATGTTTACACAGGCAATTATTTACTTAATTATGTTTACAGTTATTGTTATTTACACATTTTCATGTTTACATCTGTTCAGTAGCACAGATAAGACGGCTACAATAAATGTGTTGAATGTACCTTTTGTGATGCCCTAAATTTACCTCAATCATTCTAGCTTCTGATTGGTTTGTTCAGTCACATGTGAGTCAGAAGAAGGAAGTGTTGTTGTGAAGTTGAAGTGTGGTTAAAAAAAAAAAAAAAAAATGCTGCTAAAGGAAATTATCCACCGCTTTCCTGCTTTTCTTTATCAGTAAGATTGCTCAAACTACCTTATACTGAACTATCACGTTATATATCTATTGAATATTGAATAATACACATTTTATTCTGGAAAAAGTCAGAAAATTGCGAACATTGTGTCTCACTGGAAGTCAGAGTTCATGTTCCAGTTTATTTAATGATATTTTTACTTACCAGGCAGCTCTGCTGATGGCTCGCTGTTCAACATCTCAACTAGTCGGTGAGGAAGTCAATGATAAAGTGTAAAATAAACTTTCATGATTCACTCAAACTCTGACAAAGAACATTTCCTAGAAAGCTCTGATTGAAAATGGCTAGATAGATAGATAGATAGATAGATAGATAGATAGATAGATAGATAGATAGATAGATAGATAGATAGATAGATAGATAGATAGGCTCACCTGTGGCATTTCCCTTTGATTTTGTGAACCCAGCATTAATGTACACTGCATCAGCTTCAGCCATTCCACTGTTTTCTGTTCTGACTAACCATCAATGAGGTTGCAAGATAAGTTTAAGTTGTTTCAGCAAAAGAAATGAAACCCAAAACCCGCCTTCCTGTCTGACCTAACATGAAAAAACACATCTTTTGCAATAACATTTTACTTCCCATTTGTTCAGAACAGAAAATACTAGAATTATTCTTAATATCTCAATACAGTACAATATGATATAATATAATACAATATAATACAGATCTCCCCACGCTGACGCAAAAAATGATTTGTTTTCAAGGAACAGAAGAATTCAGCAGTTAGAAGACAGTAAAATGGGAAAATTCAGTGAAGTGTAACAATCCAGAGAACTTCCAGCAGCATAAAATCTCTTTTCAGAGCAGACGTGTCACTGAGCCGAGCTGCTGCTGCTGCTGCTGGTTTATTAGGCTGGACTCTAAATGTTTCTGCTTTCCTTTGTCTTTATATTTACTCAAGTACTGTCAGACTGTCCTCTCACATAACTGCAGAGTTTCACTTTGTTAAATCTTTTTCTGCGAGGAGTTGGCGGCCATGTTGGTGTTGGTGATGTGTGTTGAGCATCATGATGTCATTTCACGCTAAAACAGATGATACTTCCTTAACAAACATTCAGCAGACGTCATCGACTTGAACGTGAATCTTTTTATTCCACAAGCATCATATGTTTACTTCATGGCGCAATTCAAACAGGAACAAAAGATTATTTCTTTCTCCATCACCAGCATGCAAAGTTTTATTTAAAAAAAAAAAAAGGTCCCATGTGGCAAAATAACAAAGTGGAAATGAAAAACTATAATAATATTATAATTATATGCAAAATCAGGGACATGTTGCATGTTTTATAAATATAGATATTTATATATATATTTTTTATGTTTTGTTTTGAGTTGCAAAACACGGTTTTAAAGAACTAAGTGAAAGTAGTAAAGGGTTGTACAGTGGCAGTTAGAAAGAATGTGGACTACTTTTCTTCCTTGCTGAGCAGTTTCAAGGTGACACGAGCTGCTGCAACAACTTTTTGATTGTGATTTTTGAATGTACATGTAAGTATCATAAATACTGAAGTCTTTCTGTCGAGTGCACCAGAGTGATGCTATCTTCCAGGTTAGTCTACAAAAATACATCTTCCCTGCACCTCTCTGTACACTGTAGCTTATCTTATTAAAGAAGGATTTGACATTCAAATTCAAATTCAGATTGTAGATTTGGAAAGTTGTGACACTTCTTTAATGTAAACATTTAAAAAATATTTAAAAAAAAAAAAAAAAAAAAGCTCCACATGATCCTGAGATTGTTTAAGACTTAAGCTACTTTTCAGACGCACTTCAGACGTCCAGTTTCAGCTGACTTCTCACAAATACGTTTCTGAGGTGCTATGCAGGATTTATCAAACCACCAATTCAGGCCTGATCCAGATTTTTCTCCCATCCTCACACAGTCCTCTCCATTCATGTTCTCATTGTTGTGCCCTTTCCAGTCGTCTGGCTCATTATTGCTCCAAAATTTCAAACTGAGACACAGAGAGCAGAAAGAACTGGTTCAGTGAATCATGTGACTTGATTTTGCAAACATCAAAAACCTGTTTACAGGTCAAACCTCTCGTTCAGTGGTGTCCCGTCTGCCCACAACCATGTGCCCTCTGTCACTGAGTCTGTCAGTCCGATCCAGAACTTGTCCTCATCCTCTGCCATCTTGTCTCTCAGTCTCTGTATCAGGAATGACTGGACAGGGAAAGTTGATGAAAAATACAATATATATATGTAACATCACTTTTATCATGTTAACTACTGCAAAAACACGACACGAGAGCTGAATGAAGCTGCAGCAGTGTGTTCTACCTGCTCGTCCTCGCTCTCTATCTTAACCAGATCTGATCCATTCTGTCGGCATTTCTCTCTGGCCTCTTCCCAGATTAATTTATTAGTGGAGAAAAAGTAGCACTGTGGTCCATTCTGCTCCCAGCCTTCTTGACATTTGTGACATGTATCCGCTTTGAAAAGATCACAGCAAAGACTTGAGTTAAGTGCAACAAAACACTGTTCATATTTACTGTCGGGAAGAAAAAAGCAACATCAGTCACTTACAAGGAGGTTGTGGACAGGGTTTCTGCACCGTTATCACCTCACAGCGTGTCTCTGTGATGAAAGAGGATGAAACAATATCACTTCCACCAGGAGCGTCTTTTAATTGAGAAGCTGAACAGAGAACAAAACTCTTGACAGAGATAATTTGGAGTTTAACCCAAAATGTGACTGACCTGTGATATTCTTTCTCATGGCTGCATTCTCATCAGTCAGCTTCTGGAGATGTTCCGTGGTTTGATGGTGTTTATAACCTGGTTTTAAAAAAGAAAGTCAAGTCAGTGTAAGAAACTCACATTTGGTAAATTATTCAGAACATGATAATGAGCATTATCAGAGCAATGTTCACTCAAATTACTAAATTGCTTAAGTAATTATACCCAAAACATTGACAACAAGTATTTTACTGAGACCTAAATGTTCATCTATTTTCTATCCTTGAAGTTATGTCAAAAAAATTAGCTTGAATAATTACGTGTATTCAAATCACTTAAAGTCTCTGTTTCTTGAGTGTATCGTTTGTTGCAAGTGAAGCGAAGTTCTTTTATTCAAAATGATTATCAGATTGTATAAAAGTCAGTCTAGATTAAATTGTTTTTTCTTTAACAAAAAGTGTAAAACTCACAGATAAAGCCAAGAGCGGTGACAGCAGCAAGCAGGAGAGCACTGAGAACCACTACAGCCACTCTGTCTGCTGTGACCTTTGACCCTCCAGCTGCTTGTTGTTGGGAGCCTGTTGGACAGCAGAAGATGCAGATAGTGTGTTTAGATGTTACTTTCCCCAGTAAACCTAGAATTGTAAGTCGTGCAGGAGCTGCTCGGTTCGATTTCTCACAGTTGAAAATGATTTACATGACTTGAGTGTCAAAAACTATGTAAATATGTGTGACTACTTCACGAGCAGGGACCGCAACATTTTGACGAAATGAGGAAATTGTTGGCTGAATCGATGTGAGGTGATGGAGAAGTTGTACTGTGTGCAGAGGACTGGGTGAGAGGGGCAGAAGAGAGGGTGAGTGGATGTAAAACAAGTGAGGATTTAAATTTATACCAGGTAGATGTTGTTTGTACTACTGTATTTCTCCATACAAACGTCCTTTACTTTTTACAAACAAAATTTAAAGCTGCTAAAAGAATTTTCCTTTTGCTGTGGTTTCTGGCGCCCCCTCAGGACAAAAGTGGTATGACCATGACCTCCTCCTGTGGTAAAAATCTCAGTCTCACTGCGTTATCTTTGATAGTTTATAAAAGAAGTAGGCAACATATTTTTCTTTTTTCTTTTTAAACACCTCTGGCTTTTGTGGGATTAATTAAGAACTTGGATGATGGTGAAAAAGCTCGTTTTAGTGCTGTGCCACCAGACTACAGAGCAGTCTCATTCTTCAGGCTGTGAGACTCATTGTCAGCAGTCTGCCATGAAAATAGCCCCCATTTCATTATTTCTCTAACCCAATAAAAGTTGGGATTTACTCACATAGGTCATAAAGAGGCTTCAAAATTAAATAAAGGCTGTTAAACATGCAATATGTTAGGATTATTATGAAATTACACTCAAAACAAAGAGGAGGCAGCAAATAACATAGTAACCACTAATTGCTGATAGCTCTAGCTTCTATTTGCTAGCTAGCTCAGTTAGCCATGCATTAGCAGGCTGGATGGTGAGCTTGGTGCTAACACCGCTAGTATGGGTGCTTTGGACCAGCATGCTAACTTCAGTATGAATTTCCTCAACATGATACAATGTCTTAACATTGATGAGAAGATGAAAAGATGGAAAGTGATACTTGTTGCTTTCACTTGCAGCATAATAATACAGATTATTGTGGCCGTTTTTCATGTTTAGTTCCTCTTTTTTTTCCCGACCCAGACTTCCTGCCCTCAGCTCATTTTACAGTAAACTTCCTCTCAACATTACAACACAGGGCTCCTTTAGTCTAATTTTGCAACTATACAAAGCACAACGACATTTCAACACCAAAGGCAACGACACTCTAAAAAGCCTGATTTTAAAGCTACAATATAATTGCCGTTACATTTCTCTTTGTTTGTTTGTTTCTTTCTTTCTGCCTTTCTTTCTGTCTTTCTTTTATCTGTTTTTCAGCGTGAACTAACTGAATCGTCTCCAGTTTCATGCAATTGTTGCTTCTTTTTTTTTTTTTACACTTTTTTTTTTTTTTTTTTACATTTCTTTATTCTTTTTACATTTCTTTATTCTTTTTACATTACTTTATTCTTGTCTTTGTATGCACTTCGGGCTGCATCTTTGCATGAATGGTGGTATTTAACTAAGGTTTTCTGTTATGTCAGAATTAACAATTAAAGTCTATCTGTGTTTAATGTTTCAATAGATTCTCATGTTTCCAAAGAATGAGCACTCCTTCAGCAACCTGATGAAGAAAGCCTATTGAATAATACATGTTTTTACTCTGGAAAAAGTCTGACAAATGAGTTCATGTTGCAGCTTATCTAATTATCTAATGATCCGTTTTTACCTACCTGCTGATGGCTCGGTCCTCGAGATCTTGATTTCAGAGTAAGTGGATTCATTTGGTGAGGACGTCACTGATAAATCGTAGAAAAAACTTCCATGATTAACTCAAAATCTGGCACAAGAACATTTTACAAGAATGCTGCAATGACAAATAGATAGATAGATGATAGATAGATGATAGATAGATAGATAGATAGATAGATAGATAGATAGATAGATAGATAGATAGATAGATAGATAGATAGATAGATAGATAGATAGATAGATAGATAGATAAAGAGGCTCACCTGTGGCATTTTCCTTTGATTTTGTGAACTTAACATCAGAGTACACCACATCAGCTTCAGTCATTTTACTGTTTTGACTACCCGTCAATAAGAGAAGTTACAGCAAATTTCTGTCACAGTGAAAAAAAAAACCAGCCTTCCTGTTTTACTTACCAATGAAAACTCCAGTCAATTGCAATAACATTTCCCATTAGCTCAGAAGAGAAAATACTGAAATCATTCTTAAAATCACAACATAATATAAATGATATAATGTCATGCAATAAAATATATATGACATGACATATATATAGATATAAATCTATATAAATCTCATTTTTAAAGAACCTAAATGTTTTGGCCAATGAATAAATAACTCAAACTGGATTTTGCTTAGAAAATTGGCCTATACTTAAGAAAAAGTGTATATATCATATATGCTTTGCACTAATTTCCAACATCAAGAATTAACTTTCACACTGAAAAATAGGCAGCTTCTTAGCTTTAAACTGAGAACTTAAATCTCAAGAATGTAGACTGATGCTCAATAGAATATTCTATTTAAACTGTAAAGTCAATAAAACCTCTGTAATTTGATATGTGTGAATTTTATAGGCCATTTTTAAATAGTGTAGCCTTTTTAAAAACCTTAAGAGATCGAATAAGGCACACGAAATTTGAAAATGAATAAATAAATTAAATTAATTGTATTTCATTATATTGAAATCAGTTTTTTAATGTAAATGATCAAAATAATAAAACATAGTATAAAACAATTGACATTCTCTTCCTCGGATGTGACAAAATGAGGCGTCGCACTAATTTTATCCAATCAGCTTACACAATTACTGACAGAAACATATGGGAGCCAATCAAACGCATGCAATTACTGACGAGGTAGTTTGATAGCCAATCAAACGCCGCATCTCCCAAAAGAGGGCGGGGTTTAATCCTTATCGTAGAAAGGAGGCGGTGACGCTTCCTCTCCTGGCCAACTTGGCTGAAGTGTCACCAGAGCGACACGGACGGACTTTAATAAAGTTGCTACCCCGGCGCTCTCCTGGTCCAGACATGGCCCCCAGCACGCAGATGAAAGAGGCAATAGCCGATGTGCAGGAGGGGATCCGTGCCATCCTGCTCGGACCACCCGGAGCCGGGAAGGGCACTCAGGTGAGAGAGAGACAACCGGGCGAGCTAACAGAGCTAGCTGCTAGCTGCTAGCTGCTACGTGTTAGCTTAGACAAACAGCGTTTAGCGCATGGCCGGGACTCCAAGCTAATGCTAATGCTAACTTACCTGAGTTTCCCTGCTTCCATCTGTCAGAGAAACAGCTCATGCCTGACTCAGTTAAGGTTGTGTGTTATTCTGTAGTAAGTCCGTCAGGAAATATGTGTGTTTGAACGCTTGTTTGTAAGTTTGACGATGAAGTTAGCAGTTTATACCCCAGTGTGAAAAGTTAGCTTCTGTCTCCTGCTCTGTTCTCGTCTGGTGTTCCCAGACTTTTTCAAGTGAAAGTGTTTCCTGCTGTTGAAATACGACCATTAATTAGTGTTTCCTCTCAGTCTGTGTTATTTAATTAGATGTATTTGAGTGTATATTGTTAGTCTGGCAAACAGAATAGCTTAGGTTGTTGTTATGGGCTGTAAAATAACCAATAGAATGATGTTCAACAAAAATAATCACTATTTAAATCACCATTCATCATAATGGACTCATCAGCAACAACTTATCTGTTGGTGCATGGACTAGCAGGTGGAGCATCAGCAGGCAGAACTACAGTACAGTGGTGTTAGCCTGCAGACTGAATCCTGACCAAGATCAATCAATCAATCGATCAGTCTCTTGTACTTATGTAACTTGGCCAGGATTGTCTTATCAAACCAATGTGTCGGGTAGATCCTGTCTTTTCATATTGAATTTAACCAGGATGTGCCATTATGTATTTTAAAACTGGTAAATTAATCTGAGATCTTAATCCGTGATGCATTGCAAGAAACTACAGTTTACTCAAGTACTGTACTTGTGTACAATTTGGAGGAAAATGCTTCAGTATTTCCATTTTCAGCAGTGCTGATCAGCTGTGAGTCAGTGTTGACCACTCGTAGAGAAAGGTTGCTCCATCACAGCCAAACTACTGTTTTTTTTTTTTAAATTTCATTAACTATCAGGAAGTACATATACCAATAATGGTAAAAAATGCTGAATATCAGCCTCAACAACCGGCGACGCTGATAATCGGTCTAATACTGACAAATATTAATGTGCATTTTTTGTTTGAAGTACAAAAAGTTCTGTATAACAAAGATACCTTTTAGAAGACATCCATTTTTATAGGAGCAACACTCCTGAAGCACATAGTTATCTTTGGCCTGCAACAATCCAGTTTCATTATCATATTATTCAGAAGGATTTGTGTTGCAACGTTCCAGGAGACAGAAATGTGACAAACAGAAAAATGTCACAATGACCTCCTTCAGTCCGTCGTGTTACATCTTCACATTGTACTCAGTGACACGTGCATGTTGAAGTGCACAGGCACCTGCTCTGGCATTAGTTTTGTGTCTTCAGTTCTTTCACCAATGATGTTATCTGGTTGGAGTCTTCCTCTCTGTCAGTGAAACGCTCTCACTTATTAAAACCCATGAGATTCACTTGTTTTGGACGAGTGAATTCTAGTTTTTAGATATTGAATCGATGACTTAACAAAAAATTAATGATCGTTAAAAATGTTCAGTTCAGTTCAAAACCCAGAGTATACTGATTTAATGTCATAAATGAAAAGCAGCCAAACCTCACATTTAAGAAGCTACAACCAGCAAATGTTTGACATTTTTGCTGGAAGAATGACTGAAACAATCCATCGATTATTCGGAAAAGTTGAGAATTATTTCATTTTGTAATACTGATCGTTAAATAGACAAATTCCTGCAGCTCTACACCTCATGCCAGTATTTATGATATGACTACAATTATATTAATTGATAAAATTAACTGGATAATCTGGGTTTCACCTTAGTTTGCTTAATGAAAAGAGATGCTGTTCACTTTAACTATTGGACTCTTCAGCCAAAGAGGTGGTTTGGATTAAGTTCAGTGTGGGTGCGTCGCTATAATCAGATTTATAATCTCTGCTACTGAAAACTCTTTGGCCTCGAAGCTAAAACAATCCAATTTTTCTCATGCTTTTACCAGCCAGCAGTGCAGGTGGTTGGCTCTCTGACAGCATCAGTGGGTAGAACAGAGTTGAAATCCACTGCCAAACTTTGTCTGTTTGGTTCTGATAATTTAAAACTCTGATAATTTATCATTTAACACGGACGATCCCTCTCCTCCCCCCGCAGGCCCCTCGGCTGGCAGAGAAGTACTGTGTTTGCCACCTGGCCACCGGAGACATGTTGAGGGCGATGGTGGCTTCGGGCTCCGATCTCGGCAAGAGGCTCAAGCAGACCATGGACGCTGGCAAACTGGTAAAAAAAAATAATAATAAATCTCTGCTCATCTGCTTCTCATGGTTTGTGTGTGTGTGTTTTTCTGTCTCTGCTCCTTTGTCCTCTCTGAGGCTCCGTGTTGACATTACAGCCCTTCATGTTCAGTCCCACATGACCACATCCCTCACGTTTATTTGTCTTCAGGGACATTCTGACACCAAGATGGCTTCCACTGATTTTGAACACAAGTTCTTGGAATGTGAGACAGCAGAGTTATTCATCTCTTCAAGTTGGCGCTCAGCCACATACAGAGAAAAGTAATACTAACTGAAATATTTGCATGAAGCGGAATCTGCTAATGGAGGCAAAACTGCAGGTTAAATGCAGATTTAATTTAGCCCGTACCTTGTTTCTTATTAATCAGTCTCTTGAATTCTTCTGTAATGGTGAAGCTGTGCAGACACGGTGGGTTTTTATTAATCCTGTACAGAGTGTTAGATCTCATATTTCTGCACATTCAGAGCCTGCATCTCCTGTGCTCACTCAGCACTCGGTTCCTAATCGATATAAATTGGGTTGTCAAAATATTAGAAAACAGCTCTCCGTGTTTTGCAATACAATTCATCAGCAGAACACCGTTTTTGCTGTGAGAGGCGTTGTTTCTTTGTTGTTTGGGCAGTAAGCCTATAAATGTTCGCCAAGTACATTTCTGCAACACCACAGATAAGTTCAAACTGGAACGATTCTTTTATGTTGAGACTTCAAGTCTGTTTCGGTTGAATTTTCTCTCTTTCCTGCCCTGACGATTTGTTTAAGATCTGCTAAGGCCTGGACTGAAAAACCACCTGGTTAGGGAAAAAAAATCATTGTTTGTCTTTAAATGCCAGTTGTTGGAGTTTTTGGTGGTAGTATTTGTCTTCTTTTTGACACCATCTCCTCCACCTCCTGATGTGACACGTGGCTAACAAGTGAGATATTCCATGTTTGGTACAAATGTGATGTTTTCAGTAACATTAACTGCTAACATTACATCCTGGCGACTGGGCTGGCATTTTTTTGATGCCTGGAGTGGTTCATGTTTTTGCAGGCGTTGTCTAAACGCCTCAATGTGAAAAAACTTCAACTCACAGCAGATAAAAATGCCTGACGCCATCATCAAGCTGTCCCTGACTCATCGTCCAGGTGTCCAAGCAGGTGGCGCTCCCTGTCATGTCAACGGTTTCCTCGTGTCCAGCGTACTTTTTGGAAACAGCCTCTCACGCTCCATTAGAGCCAGAGCTCTTTACGCAGATGTTTCTTTTATTTTGTCAACTAACTAGGAAGATAACTACTTCTGCCTTGCTAAAATGAGAGGTACAGGTCTGCGAGTTTGCTTCCCTGCAAAATCATCTTTATGCTAAGGACACGTAATTCAGTGGCTGCCTACCAACACAAAAAAAAGATTGTGCCTCAACAAAAATCCAGCACAATGTGACCTTTCATAACATTTCTATTCTCTAGTTGTGCATGTGTTCTGTATTTGTGTGTGTGAACAGTACTGTATCTGTATCATTATGCACTTTGTTTCATAACCCGTTCTCCTCCTGTGACTAATTTCTCATTTCCTCGGAGCTGTTTGCTCAAAAATCCACTCCATCAACAAGTCTGCTTGTTGTTCTTTAGATACAATGGCTCCTTTTTTATTGTAATGAAGGAAATTCACTGCGTAGCACACGTATCAGATGCAACTGAACTGCGTCAACATGTTGTGTTGTCTTTTGTTGTGACTTGCAGGTCAGCGATGAGATGGTCGTGGAGCTCATAGAGAAGAACTTGGACACGTCCGCCTGCAAAAAAGGCTTCCTGCTGGACGGGTTCCCTCGCACAGTCAAACAAGCGGAGATGGTGAGGATTTAATTTGATTCTGTTGCTTTACTGCTCTTATGTGAAACAAAATCACGCTGAGTCAAACTGATTAGGTCACAAAAGACCGAGCCAGACTGTCTTCAGTCTTTGTGTCTGTGTCTGGGATTTAGCTCCATACACGATATACATGAGTGGGAATTATCTTCACATTAAACCCTCGAGTAGAGAGTAAAGAATCACGTTTTCTCAAAATTTGGAACCGTTTCTTTAAGTTTGTTGGTTTTAGATTTCATTTACATAAATGTAGAGCAACAACAATGAATGAATTGAGCTCTGAAATGTATTGGGAAGTAATTTGAATATTAGTTAATTTGTTTAACTGAATATATCTGGAAAATACATGCAAGTACGTCATCTCAGGCTTATAGAAACACTGACTGACAAATTTCACCATTTTCTGACATTTTATAGACTAAATAACTAATCAATGAATTGAGAATATACTCCACAAATTAACTGACCATGACAATAGTTGTTAGTTGCAGAAACACTTGAATTACTTTTCTTTAACAGTTCACACTAAAAGCACAATTTTAAAAAGCGGCTAGTGTTTAAATAGCCCGCATACTTTAGCTATTTTGAATAAAACATCTAAAATGACTTTCCAGGATCAGAATGTTTTGTTTCAGGGTGTTACTGAAATACCCATAACTGCAAAAGTTATGCCCATTTTTGGGAGATAGATGGCGGTCTTTCCCAGTCAAAATACAATTCTTTGACTTTGTTTTTTTCTTTTTGGTCTGAAATAATCAGAGAAATGCTAAAAAAAACAAAAAACAAAAAACACCTGTTATTGCCCAGAATGCACCCTCACAATTGTATTTTTCTTCTCTGCATATCAAAAGCAAAAACAGCTTCATGAAAGATTAGTGAAGATGTTTCCTGCAAATTGAGATGAAAAATGGAAACAGAGCAGTTTTCTACTTGAATTTGATCAAATATAAAAATAGTTTTCTTTTTTAGGTTAAGGTCCTCAATATTTGTGTGTTTGGGAATTCAGATTCATATCTTTATTCTAATAGTTCTGATTATATTTTCTATTCAATTTATTGTTTTATTCTTCCAATGTCTCTTTATTATTGTCTCTATTTTTTGAGACTATTTCCCTTTGTACTGCTGTGTTATCTGTGAATTTCTCCCAAGGGGGATCAATAAAGGCACATCTTATCTTTTCCCATCTTATCTTGATTCGGCCCTACAGCAATACATTTTTATATCATCTCATTTTAGACATTCAGTCAAAAGAAAGGAAGCACTTCTTGTACTGAACCATAGATATCGGTCCTGCTGTATGTTTGACTCCCTTTTGTGTTTTGCATCTTCCAGCTGGACGACTTGCTGGACAAGAGACAGGAGAAGCTGGACTCTGTGATCGAGTTCGCCGTCGATGACTCTCTGTTGGTCCGCAGGATCTGTGGCAGGTAGGAGCGAGAGAGAGAATTAATTATTCAAGACCGGAGAAAGGATTCAATCTGTCTCATATCCCCATGATGCCTCTTTTCCTTTTGGCCGAGAAGCTTCTCATTCTGTCCGCGTATTGCATCCAGCTGGGCAGGTGGGCTGATTCATGTGAACAGAAGAGTCTGGGACAGTGAGATAATGTTTGAGAGAAGTGGAGCGTGAAAGCGTGCGATTAGCAGCGAAGGTGGCCTGAAGGGTTTAGAGAGCGTCCCACGGCTGGAAGGTCGCAGGTTGAATTCTTAAAGAAGTCGACGTGCTCGTCCCTGATGAAATGTGCTAAATACTGGAGCTGCTCAGAGCCTGATTGTACTTTTAAACTGTGAGGGGAAACTTTTCCTGGACCTCAAAAGGGACTCGTGCACATACCAAAATAAATCAATAACTCAAGCTACAGCTCATTAGTGATGCACATTAACAGTTGATTTTATTTTGATGAATAACTGCCGCATAGTAGGAGTGGCATCTCCTAAGAACCAGGAAACAATAAATCAAAGTCCCCATTACACAAAGTTAAGTGTAATCTGATAGATAAGGGCACACGGCGCCGTTAAAACGCTAAGAGGTTCATAAAGCTTTCAAGAAGAAGTCACAGCAGTAGTTATATCAACATTACAGAACAAAATCAGTGAGCAGTCCTTGTGTGCTTTCAGTTGTTGTGTCGACGGCGGTCAGTTGAAAACCGTCTTGACAGTGCTGACCTTTAAAAAAAAAAAAAAAAATTGGAGACAAATGGTGAGGCCACTCTTCATTTTATATATAGCCACCAGCTGATTTATGTCTAGTGCTCACTGCGATGGCACAACTGAAATGAATGTGTGTGCTGGCTGTGAGAGTAGAGATGTTGGAATGGGACAAATGAAGGTGACGAGAGTTAATCAGTCTCGAAACAACAGCGTGAAACTGTTTCTGATGCAGGTCTGACAGAAAGAAATACTGTAAATGTTCCTCTTCATCCTCCTCGTCAACGCAGCATGGATATGAAAGGACTGTGTAGTCATTAAAGGAACAGTTCGACCAAAAATGAAAGTTGAGTCATTATCTCCTCACCCTGATGCTGATGGAAAGTCAGGTGAAGTTTAAGAGTTCACAGAACATTTGTATAGTTTCACAACAAAGCGGCATTGACGCATTCACCTAAGCAACTGACGTGGCTGTGGAAATCTTCACTGTAGCTGCTAAAGAGGCGTTAGCATAAAGCCCAGACGAGCTAATGAGCCAATAGCAGCAGTTGTAGCTTTTATTTAAGCTACAGGTAAATCTATCTGTCCATCAGGAAACTCTGGGAGGGAAAAAACAGAAAATGTTTTGTTTTTTTTTTCCTACCTGCTGACAGAGATTCCATTCACGACACTGTGCTGCCAGACTTGAACTCGCTCGTGTCTCGATGTGGATAACCTGGGTTGACTTATGGAGCTGATTACTGCCGTCGCGTGACTGCTTCATGTGATTGCAATTGTAAGGTGTAAGGTTAGGCCAGATAACGTGAAGATATCCTGAGTACGTTCAACTTTCCTTCATAGTACAGGCCTCTGGTTTTGTCCTTAACCTCACCCTGTTCAGTGTGGGTCTGTTTTTCCACACGCGAATCAAGCAGCAGCCACTTACTTCACAAAGACGCTCTGATAAATTGCCGTCCCACTTTCTGGTGGAACCTGGCAGGGATTCACTTATGTAAGCTCTACAGGTTGAGGCAAAAAATGAGAGAACTGCAGAGAAAGTTGCAAACCTTCTAACGACTTAATTGGCAGTGTGTTGTTTTTGTTGTTTCCTGGTACGTTTCCATCTCTGCCTCCGCTGTGCCACAAATCATTATTTATGTAACGGTTTAATACGACATGCTGCGCTCTGATTTTTAGGCTGACCCACACATTTCAGAGCCCTTCAGCTGAACACGCGCTTTAGAAAATGTGTGCTGGGAAATCATTCAGTGCGTTTGTTATCGCAGCACAGCGTTTGTCCTTTTTTCTTCACAATACAATATTCGCCGACACACTCAATATAAGATTTTGTAAAGGGCCATCTTTCTGTCGACGGGGGGTTCTTTTGTGAGGGAGAGGAGGCCTGCTGCAGCCGTTTGAAGCCCAAGTAGGACAAGGGCAGCGTGTGGGCTGTGAAAAGGACAGTTAAGTAGTTAGTGAGTCACTGTGGCTATGTAACCCTCATCTGTCCTCCTCCTCTGCGCTCACTCTTGATTCCTTTTCTGTCCTTGTCCTGTCCTCCTCACCGTCTCCCCTCCATTTCCCCAGACTAATTCATCAGCCGAGTGGCCGCTCCTACCACGAGGAGTTTAACCCCCCCAAAGAGCCCATGAAGGATGACGTAAGTAGTTTCGTTATCAACCCACTTAGAAACCACTTGTGTTGAAACTGCCTCCTACCTAAAATCACTGCCAGGCTGGAAATTGGTGACAATCAGCCAGCTTCAGACTTAAGTGCTTTGACGCATTCAGAATGTATAAAATGTTTGGAACATTTACTCTGAATCAAATACACTGAGATGTTTCTGTGAAAAGCCATCACCCTTTGATTCATCTTATTAACTCTAAATGTGTCACAAAGGCGTTGATGTACAGGAAGAGACTCCGAGTCAGAGAAGATAATCAGGACTATTTGGGAAGAAACATCCAGTTTATTTTACTCCATTAGAGAAGCTTTCTGCTTGGTGGTGGAACCGAGTGGGAGGTTTATTGATCTGTTGATGTTGACTAGAGGTTTTTTTTTCCAGTGGCGATGATTAGATCAGGCGTACTTGGTGTGTTTTTAAGATATTCTAATGCCCGATGAAAATGTTTACACTTGCACAGCTAAGGTCAGACATGAAAGTGGAGGCAAACACTCTCCCGCCCAAGTGTTTGAAGTGATGTTATTAATAGTGATGATATCACAATGACTGAGCACTTTTCACTTTTCCTCAGACTAGCAGCCAACAACACAGGAACAATGACACCACTAATTGTCAGAAAGAGTGACAACACTGTTTGGTATTTATCAAATTCTGAAAGCTTAACGTTTGGCTTTAATGCAGCAAAAACACAAAGATGTGGAATAATTAGTTAATTTGCGGTGCTGCCCTAGTTTACTCAGGCTTTTAGTCTGTAATGGAGACGTGAAAGCAGATAGCAGTGTTGCCAGGATCACCAGTCTGCCTTCAGTTTCAGTCATTAACCGGCTCTGTACTCATCCGAAGTATGACGACAGAGAGATGTCGGGGTTTTTATTGTGTGTTTTTGCCTGCTTATACCGAAGACTTCAATACAGCTGTCACCACCATGGCCTTTTGTCCCACCTGTGTACCAAAATACTACAGAGACAAGCAAAGCCAGAAATTCAGGAAAATCCCAAATTGAAGAAGTGCCGTCTGCAATGGGGACTGCACCGCCATGAAACTGCTTTCCCTCAGTCAAAGCTGTGTGGAACTTACCATATGTGATGTAACATGAGGCCAGTTGTTGCTGTTGTGCTGCTGTAACTGAGTGAATGTAACTAATAGTGAAAACTCTACATTTTATAATAACATGACATTGACAAAGAAACTATATTTAATGTGGATCGGTCAGATTTGCTGATGCTGGCTCTGATTTTAACACTCAGGTTTGGTTCAGATGATTGGATCAATGCTTCCCTACCAGCCAAACTTCCTTACCTTCTTACTTAGTCTCCAAACAAAGCAGCACACAGCGACACTCAATCCCCTGACTCAGAAAGGAGGCTGTGATTTCCAAAAGCTTCTTTTCTGACCGAGACAAAGATTTCAGCACGGGAACAAGTAACGTGTGTGCGAGAAGGGAAGTGAGATGGGCGCCCTGACCTAATTATAGAAACAGGTTTAAACTGGCGTGCATTGTTGTTCAGGTTTTACTGCCTCTCTCTGACCCCCTCTTTTCTGCGCTCAGTTGACAGGCGAGCCTCTCATCCGCCGCAGCGACGACAACGAGACGACGCTGCGCTCCCGTCTGGACGCCTACCACCGGCAGACCGTCCCTCTGGTGAAGTACTACAGCGCCAGGGGCCTGCACACGGCCGTCGACGCCGCTAAGAGCCCAAACGTCGTCTTTGCCTCCATCGTAGCTGCCTTCTCCGCTGCTACGGAAGCCCCCGCACGTGCCACCGCCTGTAAAGACCAAGTGTTCTTCATTTAAAAGCCTTTCTTCATCCTTCCCATATCCTCTCCTACGGGATCTTTCTCCCCCCCCCCCAACGGTGGAGATTATACAAGAGTCGATCGAGTGTCACAGCGGCAACAAAAATGTAACTTTGAAGATGGAGACTCAGTGTGGCGTCAGCTCATCAGCTGGTTTGATCCCTGTTGTAGAAACAGAAAGGATTCAAAGATGTGTTTTTGTTACTCCTCATCACAAAAATCAAGAGTGAAAGAGAACTGATCAATAACGACAACAGAGAGCTTAGCCCCATGCTGCTGCGTCTGCCTTCCTACCATATAAGATTTTGACATTTAGCCGAGCAGAATGTCACTCTAGAGATGCTTTTCATCAGATGTGTTTAAAAATATTGACGTTTGTTGCATATTGTTTGCCTTCGCTGGACAGGTTTGCTCTTGTTTAATCGATGACTTTGCCCTTTTCTCTTCATCTTTGATTCTCTCGCACAAACAGTAGATCTCCTGTTTCTTCCTATTAGATTGTATTCCCTCCTCCTTTGTTTCCTCAAAGGTACAAACACATTAGAAGTGTCTGACATTTCGCACACGCAAGTCAATTTCAGTGGCCTTAAATTGTGTCAGATTGGTTTTAAGTGCACTGGCTGAGAAGCAAAGCTGTCGGGTTTTAACGAGGTGTCATAAAACTGCAATGACTGGTAACAGTTTGGAGGGAAAAAAATCTTAAGACAGGGCTGATGAAACTGCAGTTAATAGGACCTGACATCTAAAATGTGTAAGTTGCCTCACGTTTAATTATCGGGAAATATGAAATGCATGATAGTTTTAATCGTAGTCTATTTAAAAGTTGTTCCTCTCCAGGGGTGCAGGAGAGTTAACAGGAGGGCAGTGGAGCCAAAGAGACCACATGAGGCGAAAGGAACAGCTGCATGCAGATGTTCTGTAAACAGGAAGCTAGTTTGACAATTAAGGTACTTTAAAACGTGGGTGCTGCAATTTGAGTCAAAAATATCAGTCAATTTAAATCAGAACACGCTAAGCTGATGCACACAGATTCAGTGTGACTAAAAATTTACGAGGGTATCATCGTACTTCATACTCAATGCCAAAAAAAAAAGATGTTCGTTATGACTGCAGAACTTGCCTTGGAAACATCACGTTTTTAAGTTTTCTGCCACAGTAACACGATCCAGTGATGGTTTCATGTTCATCCATGGGAACATTACAAACAGGAACTGCTAATGGCTAATTCGGCATACTACAGAGTCCCACTGTGGTCAATATAAAGCAGTCTGTATACTTCCCTTCATTCCTTCATCCATCAGTATAACCTGCTGTCTCTTCCTCCTCCTTGGCTTGATCCTGCTCTCACTCTCTGACTGCATGAATGACCTTTTGGACGTTTAAGAGTTGGTACTGGTTGGAAATTAAGTCGGTATTTGATACTGCAAAATCAATATGCACTTTACTGACTGCTCAGCGTTTATATAGCTGTAGACATAAAGGGTCTAATGTTGGCTCAGAGTGGCTCGACACCATCGCAGGCTTTGGAAGGTTTACAGAATCAAGTTTTTATTGTCAAACTTTTCTGAAGTTTTTCTGAGTCAGAATCTTTTCAGTGGGAGCGCTGATTATTGAATATTTGCACTCCGAGCTGTAAAGAGGCTCAGCCAAGTCTTTTATTAATTCTCAATGTTGGATAACGGATGTGACATGTCGCCCCTGGTTTAGATGGCGTGATCTAGACTTCGGTTGCTGAATATGACTGAGGCCAAGCTGTGAACAGGAAGTCTTGATATTTTTCCATTATTGTTAACGTGCCTATAATATTACGTATGAAATGAGAAGGTGAGAAGAGTCAGTCGTAGTGGTGAACTTGGAGAACTATCAACTAAATGTGCAGCTCCCCCTGTTTTCTCCCAGAAACAAGGCTCCATAATGTTGCTTTATTCACTGTAGTAGCTTAATATGTCACCAGTCATCTTAGTCCTGCTCGTATAAAATGGCATCATACAAAAATGAATTTGTACTGGAATGTAAAGCAAGTCCTTGTTGTGAAGTTTCTTTGCTGTAAATTTGGTAAATGTGTTTTCACATCGGTGTCCAGAGTTAAGAGGCCAGTTAAAGTTAAATGCACTCGCACTGATGTTGTTTAACTTGTGTATCAGTGGCACTGACTGTTAAAGATGGTAGTTTGAGTCTTGTGTGCTGACGGCAGCACTGACGTCACAGTTTGTGTGAAGCAAACTGGATCAGAGACCAAAAAAAGCGAAGGCCATCAGACATTCAAATCTAAAAAAAAACAAAAAAAAAATTCCCTTTCGGAAATGTTTTGATTTCAGGCTTTTGTTTCTGCGGCTCCCAAAGGTGTCTTGTAACCTCCATTTGTTCCATTTATGCATTCTTGTGGAAAAAGATGAGTAATCAGCCTGACTTATAAACAGAAGTGTGTGTGTGTGTGCGTTTCCAGCTGGAATAACTGGCTCGGCCTCTGGACACTCCTGTGTTTTTGTCCTTGAATCCTGCCGTTCCTCCTTGACCTATTAGTTTTCCTCCCAGCTCTGTAGTCACCTGGCGTTTGTGTTCAGTGGAAACATCTTGCATGCAGACTGTGTCGCCCGCACCTTCCCTCGAATACTGATGTGTTTCTATTCTCTCAGGGGGCTGTTGTGATGAAAAACAATAGCAGATGTTCAGCAGTCCCAGTAGGCAGATTTCAGACTTTTATCGACTCAACCAGACGATTTCATGCTAAATTTCCTCTAATATTCTGTCCTGTGCTCAGTGATGCCTTAACTCCTTTTTTTTTAAATCATCACTTCTTGAGAGCTGTGAATGTAAAGATTTAATCATGATGTGAAATGTTGGGTTTCTGTTTACTCATAAATGAATGTGACCTATAAATGTGCACCTTAAAGTGAACGCTGACTCCCTAATTGCACTCGGAGATGGACAGTTCCAGCATTTAAATGACCAAAAAAGTATTGTCAGTCATGGCTTGTTGCTTTTTTAAAAAAAAACAAAAACACCTTTCCTTCCCCTCTCTCTCCCTTGTCTTCCAGCTGGTTGAATCCTGAGCTGCTCCACTCTCACCGAGGCGAAGGACTGGAGTTGGCAAAAGATCTCGGGCGGGTGCACAGATGGCTGGAGGAGGAAGGGGGGGGGTCAGAAAATCGAGGGACTTAGACTAACTAAGTTAATGTTGATTGTAGGATTGTAGTAGAAAAGCTTTTTGTCATATCCCTCATGTTTTCCCTACCAATAAACAATCATGCTTTCCTACAGTCATGACATTCTGTGCACATTGTTTTATTTAAAGTTCAAAGGTGCTACATGTAATATTGAGCCTCTTTTTGAATCTTTACACCAAACAAATCGGGGTCGGCGTATCACCAGAGCAACCGCTGATTGATGCTAACTGTTGTTGCCGTTAGCTTGTTAGCTCATTAAGCTCATTTAGCCTGGGCTCTTGTTGTTTTCACTGCCAACATGGGATGGGGATAGGCTGGGCTAGCTGGTTAGCATGCTAACGTCAGTAGATATTGTGTCTCTTGAGCAGTCTTGGCTAAATAATATAGATTTTACCTTTTTGTTATCGAACAATTAGGAATCTACAAAACATATGATATGTATCACAGAATTTACCCAACTAAAGTTAGTTGATATTGGATATTTTAGAGTTTTGCTTTATTATTCTGTAACATATCTGCATTTTTATTTTGTGTTTTGTGAATATTTTTGGTACCAAAAGATAATGGGACACGTCATTTGACACATTTGCACCCATATCCCAATATCCCTTACTAATTTTGAGCAGTGTATACAAAAAGTACAAAATGGCCCAGATGAGGAAAATAAGATGGGTGGTCCATATAAAATGAATGCATAATTATAAAAATTAAGCAAATAACTTCCTCACAAGGCACAGAAAATAAGACATCAGACAGCCGACATAAGGACCTTAAATGAAAATGACACAAGAAGACATGTCCACATCCATCTTTATTACAATCTTGTGAATTATTTTTTTTTTCCTGTGAGGATAAATAACAGTTTAAATAATTTATAAACCAGTCAGTGGAGGGCCTAGACAGTGAGTATAATGCTCGCCCATGCTTGAAATTATATGAAGGAGACAAATGAGTTCAGATTATCAACATATAGAAGAATGTGAGGTTACAGATGCTATCATCTGCTGTCAAGCTGCAGTTTGTTTATTTGACAGCAAAAACAAAACACTGTTTAGTTTCCTTCTGTCTCTTTCCAACACACACACACACACACACACACACACACACACACACACTTGGTTTTACAGTGTACTCTTTGTCTTATTGAAAGAAGATTTTAGAAGAATTCATGTAAATCAACAGTTGCATCTACAAAAATACACAAAAAGAAAAGCTACACAAGGACATCAAACAAGAAGAACTTGGGGAGCGATCTATCAAGTTTCTGTTAGAGAATAAACAGTTTTACATCTTTGTAACATCTGGATGAGATGACTGAGACGAGTTGGGATAATTCAAGGGTGGGACATTATTTCTATACTTAGTTTACAAAAGATACAAGACACAACAACTTTCGTAAATGTAGCAATAAGACAGTTAATAGGATGGGATATGATATTCCTAAATCAGGTTCAGCACTGTTATAGGAGATTATGTGTTAAGAGAAAGCAGATGTATGTCGAAAATCTTGTTGGCGGCCTGCAGAAAGGCCTCTACAGAGAGATGATGCAAAGCTGAACCACCAACACAAGAAAAATCATGAAATATATGATATGGAACAGTTGACTGATAGGATGAGAGCTCAAGAGGAACAATGTTGAGAGAGAAATGGGAAAAAATGTTTACAAATCAGTGACAAGATGAAGGAGTGATGATTTAAATGCACAAGATCAGTTTTACTTTTCCTTTAAAAGGCAAATAAGTTTAATATAATAATATAAATCAAAATATTTTCTATGCTGTTATTAATATGATTAATATAATGTTATTAGTATGTTTGTTGTTGAGCTTCACCTCTCTGCCTTTTACAGTCAACGCTAAATGAGCGGCCCGAGGGGGGAGGTGACGCCACGGGGTGGGGTTTCCGTATTGTGTACGGAGTGACGTCACCGACCGGGGCTTTCCTGCTTGACGTCAGAGGGCAGCGGCGGCGGAGCGGCGGTCAGAGGAGCGGAGCGAGCTGCGGAGATTACACGGGAGTTTCAGCGCTGCGTCGCCGGGGCGCAGGAAGACGAGAGGCCCGCTGACAGCCGCCCGGACACCCGCCGAAAGGAGCAGACCGAGGCCGGGGACGGAGGGACTGTTTCTACCGACTGTTTATCGATCCAAACAGCAGGCAGAGGAGAGGAGCCGTCGCATCGCTCCTGTCGGAGAAATCCAGTCCTGAGCAGGGTGAGTGCTGTGTGAGCTGTGTGACTGAGGTGTCATGGATTTAATAGGCTCGACTCTTTCTGTGCACAACATAGGTACCAGGGACTGTGGCCTTTTCCAACAAGAAAACCCTTAAATTCTTATTTCTCTACGTAGTTTGTAATGACAGTCACATTTTCTGCATGGTGAGGGTCATTTCTGCCCCCCAAACCAGCCAAAAAAAATTTAAAAATATCTTATAAAACACAAGCTAGGAGGCTGTTAGAGCACCTGGTAGAGGAGGATCTACATGTCAGGGTCCAGCCTCAGAGCTGCTGCATGTCTGGACATGATCAGAAAATCCCCCCTCCAAAAAAAACAAAAAAAAAAAAACAAAATGTCTTCAGCCAGTCATTGTCCAAGTCATCCAGGATGTCTGGGACTTAAAAAATCCTTCCCTTTAAAATCCACATTCCTCCGCCACTCCCTGGTCACAGTTCTGGGCAGAGGACGTGCTGCGTTTTACACATGAAGTGAGCAGAAAATACACATGAAGACAGCCAGACAAGTAGATGTGAGGACAGAAGGGGTTTATGAGACAGAGTGCTGTCAGAGGACGTGTTAGAAAAAGGTTATAAATCCTCTTCACAGGAGTATTACACAAACATTTTGTGGTTTTATTGCGCTCCAGCTCAGATTTTTATGATCATACTTTCACAGGATGGAAAAGGTGTGGTGAGATTTTCCAGCCTGGTGATGCTTCGGTTGCTTTTAATGAAGAGACGTCCAACAAAATCTGGCTTGTATGTGATAAACTGAGGCTGAAACATACTTAAAATGTGTAATATTGGTAACTTTGACCATTAGAGAGTAGCTCATTTAAACTAACTTGAGATAAACATCATCGTAACCTGGTGAGGCTGAACTTAGTCTGTCAAACTGTGATTAAATACCTGTTGAAGAGTCACAATTGGCTCAATTTTGATGAGGTTATTATGAGATTTGCCTCGTGTCAGTGTGTTCACGTTCATGCTGTCTGTAGATGTTTAGCATCGTGTCTGAAGTGGGTGGATTTGTTCAGATTTAACAGATGACAGGTGTGTAATTATCCTCAGCTTTTCACCTCATGGTGAGGCAGAAGTGAGGCGAGCAGCTCCAGCGAATAGTCATTATTCACATTTGTTTTGGATGGAAATGAGCCGCACAGATGTAGTTGTGTAACTCGCAAGAAAGTGTTTGTCTTAACATTAATCACAGGAGCACGAAATGTTGAAGTGACAAAGATGGATCAGTCGATTATAAAAATAAAGACACAACTCTAACAATCTGTAACACTGAATATCTTTATCCACACCTTGTTTCCCTTTAAATGTTTCTAGTTTGGCCGAATAAACTGAATAAACAAACTGAAGGACAGCACAAATTCATACTGTTTTACTTTGTTTACATGCGGCGGACCCTGCCACCTCTCTAGTTTCTATCTTAGCAACCAGCTTGTTTATTCAGTTATGGAGAAAACAAATATTTCTGAATTTGTATGATTGTCTCATTGATATTATGAACATTCAAATTCTGCATAGAGCCCCTTTAAAAATCTGTTACACAGAATCAGTGACAGCAAAGAAAATAATCCCGGTCGATGTCAAACTGCAGCTGTTTTGCTCTAAATCATGAAGTTATTTATTGTTAAACTTAATATTTAGCAACATGTATCGTTTATGTGCTATTTCAGAACATATGAGAGCCACAACTAATGATTATTTATTACTGTCGATTGTTCTGTGTTTTTTTTTTTCAATTAATTGTCGAGTTGTTGTCAAGTCGTCACAATGACGTCGTCAAATGTCTTGAAGAGACAAAGAGAGTTTTGACTTTTTTTTTCTTTAAAAAAAAATTACTCGAATCGATTAACAGATTATCAAAATTGATATCCTGACTGATATATGTGTTGATTTCTTCACACATAGTTTGGCAGTTGTGTATATTTTGTCCGGTATGTGCAGATGAGAAACTATTCTGCCTCCGTTACACATTTTACAGCTGTTTAATAACCACGTTTTAGGGACATATTATGTGCATCCGCCAATAAATCGAAATCCAGTGTCATTTTATACCAAGAACTGATTATTGGAATAATTGTTGCAGTTGTTACAGCATGTCGTCTTATTGGATGTTGATTCCAACCAGACTGTGTTAAGGACACAACAGATGTGGGATGAAACAGTCTCAGTCCATGTCGGCAGCGGCAGCAGTTCCTCTGACTGGTCAGATGTGTTGGAGCATTACCTCATCCAGAGGAGGTCTGAGTTCCCGTGTCATGATGTAGTTCAGGTTACAGACAATTGCTGGGAATTACACGCTCAGCTGTCACATGTTCTGTGTCTGTGCTTTGTGCTGCTGCTTCCTCTCTGAAACCTGAGTCCACTCATGCAGCGTACTGGTGTTACTGCTGCTCACATCCTCTCTGCACAGGCCTCAGTGTGTGTGTGTGTGTGTGTGTGTGTGTGTGTGTGTGTGTGTGTGTGTGAGGGGGTGTTGTGTGTGTGTGTGTGTGTGTGTGTGTTAAGAGGTGGTGTAAAGGGGCTCGGAGGTTTGCTCTTTGCGACTGTAACGCCTGCAGTCCTCACATTAAACATTCAACAACTCAGCAGTATGGCTCCCGAACGCTTCTCTAATTATAGCAGCTGATTCTCTCTACCTCCACCTTCCTGTGCATCGCTCTGGACTCTCCATGTACTTCATGTTTAAGAGTGTGTGTGTGTGTGTGTGTAGGAGAGAGAGTGATGTGTTAATGAGAGTCAGTGGGAAAGAGGAAAATGCTCATACTCTCCGTTTCTGTGTCCATCTGCCTCACACTGCATCTATTTCTAAAAAAAAAAAAAAAATCTAGTGTTCAAGTTTCTCTGTATACAAAGATACACAGATGAGCTTGTTTAACTATGAAACAAACATTTTAGTCCTTGTTATTACTCGTCACGAGTCGTTGAGTGTCAAACCGTGATAGTTTTATAAGTATCAGCTGAAACTAGAGCTGAAGCTGTGAGTCAGTTGAGAGGTTTTTCAGTGGACGGGGAATTTTTTTGGCAGCTATTTTGAAAATGAACAATCATTCAAGTCAATTTCTAAGAAAAAGCGGAAACATTTCATCGGTTGCAGCTCTGGAATTTGCGTGATATTTTCCGCTTTTGTAAAATATGTTGGGGTTTACAAAACAAGCAATGTGAAGAAGGAAAGTTGTGAGCACGATTTTAACTGTTTTCTCACAGCAACCAAACAATTAATCAACTAATGAATGAATGGATAGGATAATGGAAAATTATGTTCAACGTTTGAGCTGAAATAAACAAAAGACATTCTGATTTTTCTCATAGTTGTTTCAAGTTGTGTGTGTATTTTGTAAGATATTGGCCTCGATTTTATAAGCGGTACATCCCATAAAGACGCAGATATGGATCCTTCTTTGATTAACATGACATATATTAACTTATTTGCTAATAGCAACTGATACCAAAGCTGAAAATTTGTTTGACATTGGAGATACATTTAGCAGGAACTTTTACAGATCATGTTACCTGGTTGGGAAACAGCCGGATTATCGTTATATTCAAAACACCACCCAACCCTGTTTATCATATGATTCCCAGCAGCACACAAGTATTCACAAACATGATTCAGTCTTTTGCAAAGTGGCTGATTTTCTTAAATTATCATAAAATTGACCGTGAGTTCAGTTTTACTCTGTAACAGTCCTGATGGAGAGATGGATGGACCCGGCGACGCTCGTTTCAACGACAATAGCAGCCGTGTCATCAAAGTGGTGTTATGGAAATTAGCCAACTGTGAAGTGCATTTCCACTGAAACAGGGTGTGTAAACATCATCACACATCAGATCTCCCTCCCACGCACACATGCCTCCAATCTTTCATTCAAGTCAAATTTATTTGGCTTTCACTTTGGGGAGTTGAGAGAAGCACAAATGTTGCGGTGAAGCGTTTTACCAGATGTTTGGATGGTTTTTCTATGGGAGAGGACACACACACACACACACACACACACCTGCATGTCTGTGTGTGTGTGAGTGTGTGTGTGTGTGTGTGCATGATTCCAGGGAAGAGCAGGCCGACATGTCCGGTTGTCAGGATGGTTTTTCCACAGAAAGAACTGCTTCCATTATCGGTGATATCACTCCATCAGCTCGCCCGCTCACACACAGTCAAATAACACAGTCCCTGCAGGGTTTAATGTGGGTGGCCCTGCTGTTCTGAAAGTGTTTTCTTGTAGACGTGTGAAATATTGACAGTAAACATCAAGTACTTCGTGTCTTGTGTGACAGTGGCTTCAGCTCTGAATAGAGTGCCACTGTTTCTTCGCTCAGCCGTGTTGTCAGGGTCCATCCAAGCAGTTTTACGGGAAGTGTTGATGTTCTCATCACCGAAAACCATTGATGAAAGTGAAACGGCTCCTCGTGACGGTCCACACTGATTTCAGATCAACAGAAACCAGCATTTAATGCCTGAAACACAGATCTATTTGCTCCAACAGGTGAGGCTGATGACTCTGCAATTAATGGTGATATCCAGCTTTTTTCTCCTGACAGTTACAGTTAAGAAAGATGAGAAGACCAAAAAAAAAAGTCATAGAAGTGTCTAGCTGGACATGAACCGAACGTCCCTTCAGCATCACCGGACTGCAGTCGGACTGATTCGGCCTCAGGTGTCCATGCAGATGCTCGTGGGTTGCTGACGGAGGGCGCCGTCCCTTTTCGGAATAATTAATTTTTAAAAATATCCCACATTTATGTTTTTTTGATGAAAGCAGCTGTGTGGGAGGACGCCGCAGTGAGGTCACGCGGTGCGGCGTGAATCATTTGTGAAGACAGAGGCTGGCAAGCCGTCCTTTCTGCTCTCGTGTGTCATTATAACCCAGTTAATCAGTTGTGATATCTAATCTGCGTGACTCAGCCGGCCCCTCTGCTCGGTGGACGTAGCCTTGACTGGTGTGTGTGCGTGTGTGTGTGTCGCTATATTTCTTCTACGAGGCCCAAATGTTCCCATAAAGATATAGTGAGGACGTTTTGCTTGACCTCTCCTCTTTAAAAGGAACATTTAGTCCCTAATAATGATGATGTGCAGGCGGTGCTGGAGATGTGTGCGGACCATAAACGCTACCTCAGGGACGGACGATGCCTGACAACTGAACAGCGGCTACTTTACTGCTGCTGGGTGAGTGCAGCTGAAACAACAAAATGCCATCATAACTTTGCTCTTTAGTTTTCATTAGCCACACCTGCCGCGAGGATGTGCATGAACCGTTCAGCACCACTGCTTCTACGTCACGTCGGCTTCCCGCTCAGAGCTTCAGCGCCTCAGCTGAAGGAGCATATTCAGACATTTTTATGAAGTTTTTATCACATTCACACTTTGACATCTGGATTATCCTGCAGGAGTGATGTTAAAAGTTTCTCCAGAAATTTTGTCACATCCTGAAACGGCTGTTTATCGGAAAATAAATTGGACTCAAGCCTGGCTGTAGGAGCAGAAACAAACTAAAACACATTTTCGTCACTCACATTTTGGTAATTCACCTTTCTGGATCATTATCTAAACTCTTTAAATTCTGGATATATAATGGAAGTCACTCCTGGCTGTGATTTGGCTAATCTGGGATGTTCTGAGCACAACTTTTTAACTACCAGATGTATATCAGCTGGCTCTTGTGTTTGGCATCCAGGAGGGTGATTTTAACAGAATGGAAGTCCTCATCTCCTCCTTGTTATATACACTGACTCTATGGCTTCCTGTGTGTATGTGTACTCTGATGAGATCAGGTCCTCTATATCTAGCTGTAACTCCAAATGTTGAACGATTTGGGTGGCCTTTTTTGGCTCATGTGCGGGAGCAGGGTGTCTAAATAGACACACACACATTTTTAGTATTGCTGCTTTACTGAAGTAACACACAAAGTAATTCTTCTATTACCACAATAAGCTTTTATTTTCCTTAATTTCAATTTTATTGATTGAGACATTTTCACAGCCGGTCAGCCAGTGAGGATTTTACTGCCCAGTGCCTATTAGCTGATGGCCTCTAATTAGCCCCCCCCCCCTTAATCACACACACACAAACACACATAATGCATCATTAGCCCCTGGTTGAGTCGGAGACCACCTGTTCTGTCCGGAGACGGTCGGCCACCGGCTCTCAGATTAGCGAGGTTTTAGTCAGTATCACTACAAACAGTGGTGAGCTGCAGCCCGGCTCTCTGTGAACCTGTCTGTTCACGTTTAAACAATGTCATCCGTCAGTTTAGACGACAGGCTTTTAGCTGATGCTCTTATCCACAGTGATAAGATGCTCTTGAACACTGAGCTCAACAACACGATAAACAGTTTAGTGAAAACGTGAGAAAGAAAAGCAGTGGGTAAAGTTTTTTTTTGTTATCTGTGGTAATCTTCTGGTAAAGAGAGTTAAGGATGTGACTGTGAAATATTTTGCAAAACAAATACAGGCACATGTACGTGTTTGTCGAGGCTTGTATTCTTCTGTGTGCTCGGTTTGATGCAGTGGTTTCATTTTGAAATGATCATTATGAAAGTTTTTGTTTCAACTATGGGAGGGTGCAGCTGCATGTTTGGACACCAGCTTGGGTGTAACGACCACATTTTTTGGTTTGCTGGATACTGTCCTGAATAGCTGTGACAACCATGTGAAGCAGTGAGAAGTGGAAAGTTCAGAGGCAGAGAGGCCTGACAATCTTCCAGGGAATCAGTGAAGACATTAATCAGCAGAGTAGTTCTGAGGAAAAACATCATGGCATTAAATAAATAATGGGTTGTGTAAGTACTGCACTTAACGTCCAGCAATTCTCTTCCACTTTAATTCACTAAATAAATACTGTTCTTTTCATTCCTCACCTGTTATTTGGCTGCTAGACAATAGCTGCAAGTTACAAAACACGATGTGATAATAAACACAAATGGCTCTCAGTAGAGCGCATACCTCCGCCAAGGCCCATCGGTCCCCTTTAATTCAACCGATCAAGGATCTAAATGTGATTGTACTCACTCATAGAGACCAGGCACCTAAATATACCTGTTTTTTTTTTTCATTTCACCAAGATCTTCAGTGGCCGTCAGTATCCAACTGTTTCATGACCAGTCAACAGTTCCTTATAGCACAATAAAGTAAGATTCTGCTGATAATACTTGGAAGTAATTGAAACAAGTCTTATTTGAACTAGAGTACTTTAACAGTGTGATTTACAGTGTGTGTGTGTGTGTGTGTGTGTGTGTGTGTGTGTGTGCTGTAATGTGAATCCTGTGCAGATGCATCGAGGCAGTAAATCATCTTGTTGCATAACAGCAATCAGCACACCTGTAGTACACTGTCATTACCCTGAAGCCCAGGTACAGTGTGTGTGTGTGTGTGTGTGTGTGTGTGTGTGTGTGTGTGTGTGTGTGTGTGTGTGTGTGTGTGTGTGTGTCTATGGACAATAGAAGCTCTCACAAGCTGAATCAGGTCTTGTTTATGTTATTTGAGTCTAAATGGCTTCCTTGGTTTTTTGTTGCCTTGTTAAATTGTTTTGGTGGACACTCGACACTCTTTGCTGGTGTCTTTTAACCTTTTGATGATTTGTGCAGTCTAAAAGTGTCACAGAGCCCTAGATGATGTCTCATAATTGGTTGTTTTGCCCAAACAAGAGCCTAAAAACCAAAGATTCAGTTTATAGATCTTCACATTTGAGAAGCTGGAAACAAAAGACAATACATTTTGATATGCAGTTAATCTTATAATAATTTAATAATTTTAGCTTTGGTTTGTAGTGTCTGCTCATACTGTAATGTACTGTACTCCATGTGTGTGTGCTGCCAGTCGCAGCATGTTGGTCGGCTCTGCAGGGAGAGACTTGAGGATCCCAAAGTGCTGAGGCACAGATTCACCGTCTGA